>NC_044908.1:30850298-31450298 GCF_001633185.2 Quercus lobata | reverse complement strand
CAATCAATAAGTGATTATCTATATTTAAAATAAAATATGAATAATAAGAACAGGATGGGTTACCATGTCAGAGACTTAATTTTTTGGAAATTAATTTCAGAATATGATAGGTCCATGAGCCTAAATAAAACACATACCGGAAATATAAAATGATACCAGAGCTGAAAAAATTGTTGGGCCAATTAAATTTTTAATCATATATGTTAAGCATAGTTTCAAATTAAATCGAATAGTTTCAAGGTTTCAAATTAAACCCTAAAGTATAAGTTTGTTACAAAATAAACCTTATAGTTTTGCTAATTTCAAATCAAACCCTAAAGTTTAAATATCATACCCTAAAGTATAGGGTTCAATTTAAGAATAACAAAACTATAGTGTTTAATTTGTAGAATTATTTAATACTTCGAAACTATTGGATTTAATTTGAAGTCATCCCTAAAGTACAAGGTTTAAAACATAAATTGTTCCAAATTTTTTGTTAGAGAAAATAAAGTAGAAACTTTGTGTCTATAAAACCAAAGGCCAAGATAACCAACATATATAATAACCATGTGTATGACCTACTGTCAAATGGACAACACTTGATCCTAGAGTGCTAAGATCATCGATAGGGAGAAATGGGCAACACTTGTACAAAACAAATTTGTCATAAGACCTGCTCTAGGAAGACAGGTAAGGTAATTATATTAGCATCTCTATCACTGATCTTACATCAAAAGTATGACAATTTAAAACATAACATCTTCCATTAATCCAACACTTCCCATCTATCTTGTTTTTTATAATCTGCATAACAGTGGAAAAGCTTATAATAAAAAGCTATTGTGGGTGCATTCAAGATTTAAAGCAGAGACTTAAGACAAATTAGCCAAGACTTAAGACAAATTAGCCAAGTAGCATAGTGTTTCAAAAAATAAAAACAAGCAAAACAACATATTAAGCTTTGTAGAGTAATGGTAGGATGATGAGAACACTAACAAGGCTTTGAGGGCCTTTGAGGCACAATATACAGTGTCAGTGAACCATGTGGTCAGAAACAACTTTTTTGATAAGAATGAGGTCAGAAACAATTAATTTCTTGAAGTGCGCATTTATGTAGCAGTCAACAAACAAGGTGCAACAAAAATAGAATTGGTTAAAATGGATGGTACTAGTGCCCTGGAACCACAGAATCTCCATGGAATTTTCATCAAAGCATGGATCATGGATGTATTAAATAACTTAGTCCATGACTTGACTAGCAAAACATGAGTTTGAGGGCATCCACACTCTGTATGACATTATCTGGCAATAGATTAATACACCCTCCACTAAAGTTGCTTGCATATGATCCACCGTGGCACTAACAGTACTATACCAATCCAGACAAGAAGATATGTCATCAATTAATAATACAAAAGAAAAACCATTCACAAACAATCCAAAATGATCCTAACAAAATGGACTTGAAGTTGCTGCAATATGCAATCATGTAAGCATTGATTCCCCCCACCCCCCAAATAAATGGATCAAGATCCCTCACACTCTTAGTACATAGTCATCAATGATCATAGTAAAAACTTAATCTGATCAATATTTTCAACGAAATATAGAAGTAAATATGGAAATATTTTGGCACACCCCTGCCTTGGAAGAAAAAGGTTTTTTTTTTTTTATTAAGTCGCCCAACTACCTAGAAAACTAAAGTTCAATTTATGCAGAATGATGGTAGAAAAAGAGAGAAATTACATCATATTAACCTCAATGGGGGTTAGGAAAAATATACTTACCCTTACAGGCAAGTGGCAGTCAGGAAGCCGCAAGGAACGAAGCTGAGATGGTTTGTTGAGTTCAGTCAGCTTCCAAGCCTTAGATATCTCTTCATCAGAATATTTTAATCTTGCATCTGGCAGGCTTCGGCTATCTCCATTCTAATGAATATAAAGAATTAAAAAAATGGACAAGAGAAAAACACATTGAGGTCCCAATGAAAGATTTAACACGTGATTGTGCTGGCTGAAATGGCTAAAACAAATGGACAGCCAGGTAATATTTTTGATAAATATAGAACACCTTTATCCCCAAAATAGAAAACTTATTATATTTGACTTACACCATTAACACCTAGTGGAGGAAAGGCAGTAAGGCACTAACTTTTGGAATGGAATCTGCTAGAATTGCTACGGGAAGATAAGCACAAGGTGATTCTAAGCAAGTGTGGTCCGCGAAAAGAGTTCTGATGTCAGGGTTGAGCCTTGGGCGCTTGCAGAGATGGTGCTGCCAATTTAAGCTGCAATATAACAAGAATAACAATAGAAACAATCAGAGAAGGCAACGACAACTTGACATTCCTATTGAAGGAAAGCATAAATAGTTATTTAGGAGACTCTTTTAATTACCTCTGATTGATTAATGTCCTCAGCCTCAAGTTTTTTAAGGTGGGAAATTGAAGCTTATCACGGAAAAGTGGATTTGCCTCAATCAACTTTTTTAGCACAGCAAGCACTATAGCTCTTGCTGACTTAGTATCCCCATACTTGGATAGCTGCTCCTTCTCCCTGAAGAAGACATATGTTTGCATGAAGCTTCATACGTCAGAATTAAGCTAAAAGTCCCACTTTCTTTGAATCCAGCATATACAAAAAAAAAAATATTTGGAAAATATTTACGCTGAAACAAACAAAGCCTTATTTTAAGCAGAAAAGTATTGAATAACATCTTTTAAAAGGTGCTGGGTGTAATTTTGGAAAGTAATAGCTTTTTATTTGAATACTAAATTATTGAATGCTCTCTTTGGAAAAAATTGAAATAATGATGATAGGATAACAAAAAGGGGTAGGGAGATAATATAGATTTGTACATGAATGGAGGAACAAGAAGTATACGTCTAAAATTAGATTCTCTGTTTTTTAATGAAATTCATCAAGCTTGATAGATAGATAAGTTAAATAGATAGATAAAGATGTAACAGTATCATATACTGTCCTTTCCTTGTCGCACACTTTGACAAATTAATTTCAAATCACAATTCACAAACGTGACTCATTTTTCCTATCTCCCTGTTGGTAACCTGCTTCCAAGCAGGTCAACATTTGGTACCCTCATCTAACTTTCCCCATGTACAATTTGCTCAAAGGCTACAGTAACAAGCCTAGAACAATCCATTTTGTTTTGGAGTCCAGAAAGGACTCAACATCCTGTAAACATTCATTTTGCACAATCTTTTTTTTTATTTATTTTTATTTTTTTATTAATATAAGTAAGAAAGATGTGTATTCAAAAAGCTACCTCATGCAAAAAAAGCATAAGGCAAACCAAAGATTACAGAAAAAGAAACAAACAGACAAGAAAAGTTAATTACAAAGGAGAGAACTAAGGAACAAAGGGAGAGAATCACTAGAGGTGAGTCCCCAAGCCCTAGATCTTTCAAAAAGAGAACCACTAAAAGAAACAAGCAACTGGTCATCGGATTTTTCCATGTCCTCAAAAGTCCGTCAATTTCGCTCCCTCAACACATTAGGCATAATGGAACTAAATTCCAAATACCAAAAGAGTGCTTTCCAAACCAATTCCACCAACTGAAAAGAGTATCTGCAATTGATCTTGGCAAGACCCATGAAATCCCAAAAGATCTAAAAACCAAGCTCCACAACCGATAAGCTTCTTCACAATAGAGTAGCAAATGATCTACCGTCTTCCCATTACAACGACAAATAATGCACCAGTCAACAATATGAAGGCCTATGCCCTACAAATTGTCGCCTGTAAGAATCTTATCCCAAGTTGCGGTCCAAATAAAGAAAGAAACACACCAAGGAGGCTTAACCTTTCAAATACCTTTCAAGAAAAGATAATGGGCAAGGGACCTCATAGCTTATTATAAAATGAGTGAATGTCAAAATCCCCATTCTTTGTCAACTTCCATCTCATATGGTCTCCATTCTCAGTTGGAGGTAAATTAAATCCCCAAGTACGAAGGAATTCATCCACAACACCCATCATCCAATCATTTGGTTCTTGAATTAAATGAACATTCCAACTTCTCCATTCCTCTAGCCCCAACTGTTCGAGAGACGAGGACATAGATGCCTCTCTATTAGTAGCAATCCCATACACAACCGAAAAGGTCAGTTGGAGTTATAAACCCCCATACCACCGATCTGTCCAAAACTTCACTTTATCCCCCACCCTTACCTTAAACCGAATATTTTTGCTAAAAACCTCCCAACCTTTCAGGATACTTCTCCACAAACCACACCCATGTACACCCCTACCCAGCTTGGAAGACCATCTCCCCCACTCTTCCCCAAACTTCAAAGCTACAACCCCTCTCCAAAGCCGTGTCTCCTCAACCCCAAACCGCCATCACCATTTTCCTAGTAAGGCTTTATTAAAAGTAATTAATTTCCTTACTCCCAAACCACCATTCGCCATAGGCGCACACACCTTATCCCACCCCACCAAATGTGTCTAAGCTTGGTAGAATCCCCAATGGACGCTAGGCAAAGTTGTATTTAAGGACTGATGATGTATAAATGATTCATATAAGCACAGAAAGGAGGTGCTGGCATTCTGCCACAGGCCTCACACTATTCATTCCTTGTATAGAAAGGGTGAATAAAATAGGGCAAGAATGGTGTAGTTATGTCTCCACTAAAATCTTATCTCCAACAAAGTGACATCTACTTTGATGTGCTTGGTCCTCTTATGGAATACACAATTGAAAGCAATGTGCATAGCAGCTAGGTTATCACAGGATACTGGACTAGGTGGGTACTGTGAAGCCTAAATCCTAAAAGAAGGGTTTTAGCCATGTTAGTTCACTAGTAGCATGTGCCATTGTTCTATATTATGCTTATGCACTCGATCGAGCAAATACATTTTGTTTCTTAGTTTTCCATGTCAAAAGATTCCCTCTCAAGGTGGGATATCCCATGGTAGATTTTCTGTCTGAAGGTAATCCTGCCTAATTTGTATTGGCGTAACGTTCTACCTTAAGATGAGTATTATTCATAAATAATATGCCCTGACCTAAGGCTTTCTTCAGTTACAGAATATCTGAATAGTAGCATCCTAATACAGGATCCCCCACAAGGCTTCTAAGAACTAACTTATCAGTTATCACGGTAACAGCAAATAAAATATCTGGCCTTGTGATGGTGAGGTAGTTCCCCAACCAGCAACAGTGTCAGCTAGGATCGAAAACATTTCCCTATCACATTAAGATTTTCTGATTTGGGTCCATAGGAGTATCCACAGGGCCTGAACCCAACAATCTAGTCTCCTCAATGATATCAAGCACATATATCCTTCAAGATTTACTGGTGCCATGCTTGGATTTTACCCCTCAATACCTAATAAGTAGAGGAGCTCACCAAGGTCTTTAGCGTGAAAATGTCGCTCCAGGAATTGTTTCAATCAAGTAACACCATCAGAATCATTTCCCGTAATTACTATAGTATTCACATAGACAATATGCAACATGTAACTGACATCAATATGTAAGTAGAAAACTTAATGACCCATTTGACAGCGATGGAGGCCGAAGCTTGAGACTCCCTCAAAGAACTTTCCAAACCAAGATCTTAGTGACTGCTTGAAACCACATAATGCCTTTTTTTAATTAACAAACACTGCTATAATACTCCCCCTAAGAAATAAACCCCAGTGGTTGCTCCATATGGACTTCCTCAAGAAGAACGCCGAGAAGAAAAGCATTCTTGATATCTATCTAATACAGCAATCAATCATGGTTGGCAACAAGGGATATCAGAACAGAGATGGAAGAGATCTTGGCCACGGGAGAAAATGTCTCATCATAATCAATACCATGTGGCTATGTATAGCCTTTAGGCAACTAAAAAAGCTTTAAGGTGATCAACAAAGCCATTAAGGTGAAACTTAATGGTATAGACCCATTTACAATTGACAAATATGTTTGCCAAGAGGAGGAACAGATTTTGTGACATGTATAAATGGCGATTCTTTCACTAAGAAACACCATTTCATTGTGGCATGTGATGACAAGTAGTTAGGTTGACAATGCCTTTGTAAAAAGATACAAGGTAAAGGATGTCTTCAAGTCATATTCGTTGGCACTGTCGAATCGCAAGATACAGATTTTGTGACCAAATTAATTTTTATTTCTTTGAAAAAAATTGAAAGATAGACATTAAAATAGAACGATTTTTTTTTTTTTTTATAAGAGCAACTCATAAGAGTTTTTCATTAAGAACAACCAAGTCATTCAAGAGTAGTCATATACAAAAGTAACAAAATACTGAAACCGATTGGTGGCAACATGGAAAGGGCCCCAAACATAGATAGATAATGAAAAGAAAAAAGGGAAAAAAAAAGGAATCCCCAAATGAATCAAAGGCACAAGACTTAGGGCTCTAATACCATGTTAATGAATGACGTATGTATAAATGTTTCATATAAGCATAGAAAGGATGTGCAGGAATTCTGCCACAGTCTTCATACTATTCATTCCATATATAGAAAAGGTGAATAGAATAGGACAAGAATACCCTTGAAAGGGACAGCTGGCAGAGACTGCTCACCACCTATACAATACAAGGTAAAACCATAATATATATTCCTATTTCTTTAACAGGGACAAAGCATAACACTAAATCAAATTTCACATCTCAAAAATATCCATACTGTCTTTAGCATCCTCACTTGTGTTTTAACACATTGTTGTCTTTCCCTTCTATATTTGACCTTCACATAGTAGAAAATTCATGAAAATACCAACATCATCTACTTTTAACTTCTTGGTCTTGATTTGTAACTCAAAAAGACCTTAATCTTGGTAAGCTATAAACTCCATTAAATCCAAGGACATTACATCCTCCCTACCACCTCAATGCATGTGTCTTTCAATAAAACTTCCATATTAAACTATGGTAAATGTTAACAAGAACTTGCAAAAGGTTGTTGTTAACGGGCACCGCCGTTAACACAACCCTTAAACTATTACCAGAAAAAAGCTGAAACTGAACAATCAACAACCAAAAATACATAATCTAACACTCTTTTCTCCTTCTTTTTTTGGTTTCAAAGTATCGTTTTCAATAACATTTTTTCCTTCGAGATCAAACATTGGATTTACTAGTTGGAATCTAATACTCTTATACATACCAATATTTTAGATAAAATTCAAATGTTATGCCACAAGAAGAAACTAATAAAAACAGAAAACATTTATAGATACATACACTCTTTAGATAATTGGTACTAGTAATCTATGCTACCTAAAGAAGTGCATCCCTATGTATTTTTATTAATCTTTGTTATAAAAGGTACAGGAAGGCACATTACAATCCAAAAACTCCAATAAAAAAAAAAAATGTAAAAGAATCAACACACACCTAAAGATGTGCTCTTCATTGATTATCATCAAGAAACATTCAACATACCTAAAGTTTCCCAAGTTTAGAAGCAGTGTCATTTCCTTGAAAATCCCTTCATTAAATTTAGAGAACTCTTTCAAGTCCTTCATAAGAATCTCCACCGCTTTAGCATGGTCATGCCTGCAAAACAAAAACAAAAACCCAAAAAGGATAAGAATAACCACTTAGACAAAGTCATTATTCCCTGAAAACTTAGCGATACACAATTCATTTTGTGCAAAAAAGTATCAGCAATTTTTACATTACCTTAAAAAAATCAAGAAAGTTACCTATCAAGTGCTTCAAGGTATTTTTGCTTTCGAATCTCGAAGAAAATCTTCATTGAAAATTTATTATCATCGACCTTAGTAAACCCAGAGATGTACTGCTCCACCTCGTCCCATTCACCATTGGTGACACATTCCTCAAAATACCTCATATTGAAGTAAAACCCCGACTCTTTCTCTAACCTTCATTCACACACACATACCCAAATACACAATCAACATCAAAGCAAAGCAAACGCAACAATAAATTAAAAAAAAAAAATTACTGAATGCTTGAAAATCTCACTATACTCATCATTTGGCACCAGAGAAAACTGAAAACCAAGAAAACACAAGCTTGCATAGAAAAGGAAACAACACAGAAGAGACAAGAAAAAGAATCCATACTTGTGAACAGTCTCCTTAAATTTCTCTTCGTCCAGAAACTGAAGTATCAGAAAAACAGCTTCTCTGTTCAGCGAAGACATATTTTCTTCCTATCCAAACACCCACCTAAAAATTAAGTAAAATAGCCGATCATTCCTAATATCACTGCAAAAATCACACAAATTAGGGTTCCAATTCCCACAATTCCAAACCAAAACCACTCACAATCATCATATTCATACTCATATATCATATACGCACACATTGATACAAAATATACCTTCATACATACATACATACGGACCTACATACATAATATATAGTATATATAAACACACACCTTGTTTGGTTGAATTGAGTTGGAGAGAGAAAGTAGCAGCGAATGAAGACTGAGAGAAAGAGAGAGTGAGCGAAGAAGTGAAACTGAAACCAAAAGAAAATGAGCAGCAATGATAAGAACTCTGTTTTCTATGTTATATTCTCTCTCTTCCTAAATTCTCTCACAGCGAGGGACCCGCTTATGCATAAAAATGAGAAAATGAAATCACCACTCTAACGAATCTTAATTGATAAGCTATTATAAGTTTTAATTTTAACTTATTATTAAAATTAATTTTTTCATCCACCAGTAAAAACTACTTGTTATTTAAGATTTATTAGGAGAATGCGTCTCATATATAAGTTTGTATGATTATTACTCCATTTAAAAAAAAAAAATGATACATTCACAATATTTTCACAACAAATTATAAGTGGTAGAAGTTGTAAGTTACTGTTAGTTCTAATTTGAATTTATAACTTAAATTACTTTTTTGCACACTTGTAATAGTCAATAACAACTTACTACTTAATATTTGTTATAAAAATATTGTAAATATAGCATTTCTTTTTCTTAAAAGGATTTTTTTTTTCCCCTTTTCACATTTAAAGGAGATGGACAAAATTTGGTTATGATTTTTTTTGTAGCCTAATATATGTTGCAATATGGGCTATCTTTGTTAAATGCTAAGAATTTTGGAATTCAATTGATTAGCATTTTTGGATATATTCATGACATTCAAGATTTAAATTCCACCTCCCTCATTATAACTATTAAATTATCAAAAAAGTAATAATTTCTTTGTCGGATCAACATATGTTACCATAACACTAAAATAAATAAATAAATAAGTAAATCTGCATATGATACCTATTATGATGCCGAATAACTATTCAATGATTAGGAGAGACTCATTATTTACGTGAGACTGTAGAACATGCATATATTGTGCTCCAAAAGTACTAAATAATTACACTATGATTATTGATGACAATTGTCTATCGCAAGTATTTAGATTTTAGCCTTTATAAAAAAATTAAATTAAATTAAATTTAAAAAAAAAACAAAAAAAAAAGATGTTGGATTAAAATGTCTTGTTAATGGGTGTACTAAGAACACAAGTGATATCAAATGTTAATTGACACTTTTCACATCCTACCTTTCTCGATTATTAAAAGAAAAAAAATGTTTATTATCATTAATTCACTAGTTGGTATTCATAATCTTAACTGAGAGATGGTAGATATGATAAAAATTTTATTATATAAATTTTACAAATTGATGCATCACCGTTCACATAAAGGTAATAATTTTTTTGTTGTTGATAATCTCACATAAAGGTAATAAGATATTTATTCAATAGTTCTTTTGCATTTTTTTTTTCCATTTTAACGTGGTTAGAGCATTCACATTAGTGTGACTATTTTAATATTTTAGCAAATATATAATTAAAAATATTAAAAAATTCACACATCAATCTCAATATTTTGTTCCACTTTTTTAACTTTGTGTAGTGCCCTCACCAAACTCAAAAATGAAAAAAGTTTATGTTTGTCTCAACCTTTCTCTGCCATGACAATATTTGTTCTGCAATGCTTCATATGGCATTGCGTTGTTAGAGCATTTGCATCCTAAATCTTCAAACTATTCTATTTTACTATCTCAAAACCTACTTTATCATTTATACAATACCATTTTACAATACACCGAGCATCCTAACTTTTATTTTCCTATTCTACTCATTAAAATATTATATCAACACAATAATTTTTTTTTTTTCCTTTTTTGGTTTTTCCTAATTTTCTCCTCCACACATGTATATACCTTCCCTCAACCTCCAGCATCGCGCCTCCACTGCCTAGTCACCACCACTGTGCCTCCACCATGCCCACCACGCCACCACTGCCCACCAAAATCCCATCGGAACAAAAAACCCATATTTAAAAAATAAAAAAATAAAAAAAAAAAACGCAGAACCTAGAAGAACCAGAACCCAGAAAACACAAAACCAGAACCTAGAACCCAAAAAACGCATAACACATAACCCAGAACCTAAATACCAATTCTCCATTCTTCAAAAGATTTAGAATTTCTCTACTTTTCTCAATTTCACATTCAAATTATCAAAATTCCCTTATTACTGTTCTTCAACCTCAAATCTTAAATGTGCAAAACCAAAATGGCAACACAAGCCACTAATCCCACTCCCAAATCAAACACTTGATCTTCTCGTACCCCACGAACTCAAACCCAATCTCCTCGAACCCAAGGTACAATCTCACCACGATGTGACTTTGCAGAAAAAAACACCACCACCGTGACCTTACCATGCTGAGATCCACCACGAATAGGCCACCACTGCACACCAAGAGAAATAGGGAGTGGGAGACGAAGAGACAAAGCGAGAGTGAGGGAGAGAGGACTGAAGGAGGAGAGAGGACTGAAAAACACAGAAAATAAAGAGAGAGAAAAAGGCAGATGGAATAAAAAAACTATTGTTTTGTTTTAGAATTGAGTTACAATGCAATTCTACATTTAGAATCGCACTGTAGCATAATCCCAAATTTTTTTGGGATAGTAGTTTTTTACAAGTTCGGATGCAGAGGTTGTTTTGGGCTTTTATGCTAAATTCAACCAACATATAGCATATACCATTCTCAATGTGAATGCTCTAAAGATTAAGACAATTTGTTTACAGGGTAGATGCTCAAAGCATGTCATGCTTATGTCACCGGTACAAACAAATCTAATGGATTTTTGAAATATAAATTATGTAAAATTATTTGTGGGTGATACAAGACATGCATAAAGGGATTCGATGGGTGGTTGCGGTTGGTCGTGAATTTTTTTTTTTTGGATCTTAAATGTGAATAAATAAATAAAAAGAAATAATATTTAATTGAAATAATGATAAAGTATTAAAACTGATGTATATCTATATATAAAAAAAAAATGAATAGCTAAACTAGAAAAAATGAAGTTTTTTGAGTTAGTTTAACTAAAAATTTGAGGGGGTTGATGTGAATGTTCTTAGATAAATTTTATTTTATTTTAAAAAAAATTACTTTTTTTTAGATGAAAAAAAATTACTAAAGTTTAAAAATACCTTTTTTTAATTTTTTATTTATAACAAAAGTATTAAAAATACCTTAAAATATTCTTAAGACACTCATCAATAGAAGTCTAAAGTAAATGAGTGTACAATACGGACTTCTGAACCCATCTTCTCATCTTATAATTAATACAAGTGTCTATGTAAAATGTTGGCTCTAATTAATTAGTATAATGTCTATAAAAAGAGGATTATTAATCATTAATGGTTATCTATTAATAAATCAATTAACAGTTTGTAGTTCGATCCAAATACAAGTTTAAGTAGTAATTTGAAAATGGAGTAAGCAAAAGACAGCATTTGTAAACAATGCTATGGATTCTAAAATTTTCACTATCGCAAGTAGGCTATAGTTTTTTTCTTAAAAAAATGTTTATATCATCACTTATTTTGTTAAAATTAAGAGCTAATAAGGTATAAATTTTTACACGAGACAAAAATAAATAAATAAATAAATAAATAACTGCAAAAAAATAAAAAATAATATAAAGATGGTATTGATAAACTGGTGATACGCTAATCGGTATCAGCTAGTCAGTTAGAGGAACAACACATGTGATAAGTTATGGAACCTTTGGTGATAAGCCAAAGTGCATATCACCAGAAAGATTTGCGTGTGCTTCGATTAAACGAAAGATACTTTTTGTTTTTTGTGTTTTTTTGTTTTCCTTTAAAGGCTTATGGAAAGAGAGAAGTTATCCTGTACATTGCAGCATTATGATGGATTGTACCGTGATGATGATCACTGCTTCGGTTGAGACAAGTAGGCCATTGTGATCATCATACTTTGATCGATAATATAGATTGTACTGATGTGATGTGTAGAAGAGATGACGGTGGAGGTGTGTATATTGATAATAATTGAATAAAGCTATGGATACAACAAAATGTAATACGATGGTAGTTCCATCTAAGTTACATTAGGTTCAATCAATGGATGGAAACAGGGCATTGGGGGTTGAAGGTGTTCTCGATCCTCTCAATGAGGTAGTTTTGACATTAATAATGTAAAGATGAAAAAGAAAGGAAGGGACAACAATACGACTATTAAAAGATGAGCTTAACTTCAGTCAGGAGCTGGCGTAAAAGCCCTGTTTTACGCCACCAATGAATAAAAGCCACGTCATAATTTTAATGGAAAATCAATACACTCTAGCACACACAATCATAACTCAATTAAACCTCCAATCCTCAAACACGAAATTCTCTCAGACCTGAAGAACTAAATGCCTAAACCCCAAATCCATCTCCTCCTATCCTCACCTCACCGGAGCTCCACCCCGCCACATATGCTGCCGCACACTCCATTTCTAAAGCTAGCACCGCCGCACCAAAAACGATGAGAAAAGGTAATCTAAAGCAACGGTGGTGATGCGTTTAACTCTTATCTGTAATTGATTTATGGGTAAATTTCACAAACATCCCCTAGCTTGTAACGCCGTTAGATATTCTATTCACTCATCCCTTTCCCTAAGTCTCTCTCTTCCTCTTCTGGCTTTCTTTGATTCGGATTAAAAGAAGATTAAAAAAAAAAAAAAAATGAAGAACACGACTTTGCTTAGTGAAAAAAAAAAAAAAAAAAAAAATTTGAATGAAACCCAACAACAAACGATCACCGACGACTGACCATCAGTAAAATCCACGAACCCAGAACCACCATCCACAAATCACTGACTACGGACCATGAACAAAACAACGACATCGACAGGCATCGGCATCAGTACACAAACCCAGAACTTTGTAACCATCTGCCACTAATAAACCCAGAATCAGTGATTCAAACCAAAACCCAGAATCAATGATTCAAACCAAAACCTAAAACCAGTGATTCAAGCCAAAACCAAACCCAGAACTAGTGATTCAAAACAAAACCCACAGATTGATATCCAAAACAAACCTTGAGGTTGGGTGCGGCGGCACTAGCTCCAGAAACGGAGTGTGCAGCGGCGCTAGCTCCAGAAACGGAGTGTGTGGCGGCGTATGTGGCGAGGTGGAGCTCCGGTGATGGGAGGAGAGGAGGAGATGGATTTGGGGTTTGGGCGTTTAGTTCTCCGAGTCTAAGAGAATTTTGTGTTTGAGTTATGATTGTGTGTGCTAGAGTGTATTGATTTTCCATTAAAATTATGACGTGGCTTTTATTCATTGGTGGCGTAAAACAGGACTTTTACGCCAGCTCCTGACTGAAGTTAAGCTCTTAAAAGATAGAGAATTGAAAATTGGACCAGTTAAATAATCTCTCTCTCTCTCTATATATATATATTAATAAGTAAAGTTTAGAGAAAGTTAAATTAAAATTCGAAATTATAATGTAATTTTGCGCTGTGTATCTAAATTTATGTGAGAACCACATCACAATTATTCACTTAAAATTTTTAATTTTTGTGCAAAGTGAGTTAGTGAAAGCAAAATACTAAGAATTTAATATTAATGAATTATAAAAAAAAAAAAAAAAAAAAACCCAATCACATAAACTCAATAAAAATTATCACACAATAAAAATTACCACTCATTCTATCTTATTAAAAATTATAAGAAAAAAATGATCATAATATTAAATTTACATAAGAATTTTAATATGCGACTAATTTTGTTTACTTTAAAAAAATTTGATTAATTAGTTATATTTTTATGATAAAATTGTGTTTAATTTTAAATGTATTCATGTGTTTGTATGGGTTACATAATAGTTTCTTATAATGTAATGTCATAGCCAAAAAATTATTTCTTAGATAGATCCAATTATGGTATTGATAACTTGGCTGTTATCACTCTTACAATTTCTGTTGATATTTATTATTTTAAGAAATCATGGTGATATTGGAACTGCTCATTCTTTTTTATGATCATTAAGATCAAGACTTGTGGATTATTCAAATCTGAAAATGGATATTCTAAATTGGGTTGATATGAACTAGCTATAAGAAAAGCACGTCGAATATATTCTACTTTGTTAACATCAAGTTTATATATTTGTGAACGTAACCATGGATTATGTATGAAAGAGGTGGCATCCATTTCTTGAGGTTGGATTCTTGGAGATTTAGTGGGACGCTCATCAGTCGTTGTAGTATCACTATTCATTGGGAAAGGTGTATGTATTAACATGTGATTGAGTCACCTCTTTTTTCTTTAAAAAAGTATCAATTGTTTTTGGCTTGCCCATATTTTTCTAAGCTTTAAGGAAAAAAAAAAAATGATTGACTCACAAATGAATCTGGAAGTACCTATAATAACGCAATATTTTTGTTATTAGAAATTTTGTATCAATGTATTTCTCATAATCAGGAGCATTGTACTTCAGTGACATTATTTGGTCACTAATTACAAATCGAATCTTCCCTCCCCCACTTAAATATATTTTGGTTCTCTGTCTATAAAATTCAAATTAATCTCTTTTCTCTCCATTTGTTTTGCAGATCAGGTGTATATCTTTTCATTAGACTTTAACCCTAACAACCCAACCATTCAAATTGCAAGGTAATTTTTAAGGATATATAATTTCTCTTATTCCTTTTTTTTTATTATAAAGTTTTACAGAGTTGATAATATAAAATGAATATATTTTTTTTTTGGAATTAAAACTCAATTAACAATTAAATGAATTCTTGAAATATACGGTACTCATGTTTGATAGAATTGGGGAAACATGACGAGGCATCTTTTTTATAAAACAAAATGTACTTTGTTAAATTATATACCTGTGTTAAGGAATGAAAAACATGGTAAAAAAGTTTTATTGACAAAGTGAAATGAATATGATTGTTGGGGAATTAAAACTCAATTAAAAATTAAATGAATTCTTATAATATACGGTATTCATGTTTGATAGAATTGGAGGCATCTTTTTTATAAAACAAAATGTACTTTGTTAAATTATACTAGCCTCTAAGCACGCATTCATGCGCGTGCTCAAAGGCTATTTTATTTTTCTGAGTAAAATTTAATAATTAGCATTAATTATAATTTAGGATTACAACATTTTTTTCAATCACAAAAATGCCTAAGGGTGTGATGAAAAATATATATCACCTGCAAATGCATAGCACTCATCATATTCCTAGGTATATTTTTTGTGATTTGAAAATGTAGTAATCAGAATTATAATGGATGTAAATTATTAATTTTTACTAAAAAAAAAAAATAGAAAAACCTTTGAGCATGTGTGTAAGTGCATGCTCAAAGACTAATTAAAATTTAAAAGCTTTTTTTAGAAGAAAGTATTAAGATATTTGAATTTCCTCCATAACTACACATTTACACTTTTTTTTTTTAATTGGCGCAATTTTTTTTTCTTCCCCTAAATGGTTATCTATTTTATTTTTTTTAACCCATGTCTAACTTCCCAATAAGTCGATTTTTTTTTTTAACTTTTTTTATACTTACCTCTTTGTTTATTTATTTATTTATTATTCTTTTTCTGGTTTTTATTAGGCTTTTTTTTTTCAAATCAATTCTTCTTTATTTATCTTGTGATAACAATTCTTCCTAATTTTTTTTTTGGATAAATTCTTCTTTATTTTGAAATTTAAGAGAGGAAAAAAAAAAAAACTCATACTATAAAACTCATACTATAATTTTTCATCCATATCTCTTAAATTTAGACACTACTACTCTCCTTTTAGTTTTCAAATTGCTAACCGTATCACCACAATTTGGTTGGATTATTTTTGTAAATGAAAACTCCCACATCCATCACTTTGATATCTCTCTCCCTTTTCTGCTTATTCCAAACCCATTTGTTTTCACAGTCTCACATGCATTCTCCAACTTCAATTTCAATCCATGTGAGTTTTTATTTTTTATTTTTTTCTCTATAAAACTTTGGTTGATAATGGGTTCTGTTTTTTCTCCCCTTTTATGAATCCTTTTTTTTTTTTTTTTTTTGATAACACAATTGTAAATTTTGGGGGCAAAGGAAGCACAATGTTTGTGGTGAAGGACTAGCACAAATACAATGAACTTTTTTTTTTCCCCTTTTTTATAATAAGTAGTAAAAATTTCTATTTTATTTTTTAATATGCTCTTTTTAAGGATTTTTTTTCCTTTCTCTCTCTCATGTCAAATAGAATTTTGTCTAATTATTTTAATATCATTTTGCAACATCATTTAGGCCTATGTAAAGGAAGCAACTGTGGAGCTCAGTGTCATTGAATCAATGAAGCTTTATGATGTTGATTCAAATATAATTTTGTTTACTTCAAATTGATGAATACTCATGGACATCAAATCCTTTCATTCCAAAGGCATTACTAGGATTCACAAGGCTACGAGGAGAGAGAGAGAGAGAGAGAGAGAGAGAGAGAGAGAGTTCATAGGATAAGATAGAAGAAATTTCTTACCAATTGATGATTTTTGTTTGATAAACTATGTTTACAATTTGTTACTCATCTCCTTTATGATTCTTTTACATGTATAATTTTAATCATATATATACTTTTCCCCGCTTTTCAAAAAACAAGATGAACAAATCTAAAATTTATCTCTCTTAAAATTTTAAACCTTCTTCATCTCCCTTCCACTTTTGCCTTTCTTTTAAGAAATATGTGGGTGTTTTCACATAGGGGTGTGTAGAATATCTGCTTCACTCGCCAACCCATCCCATCCACAGCCAATCCGCCTGCTTGTGCGGGTCATTAAGATAGGCAATTTGGGTTGGACGGGTTAGACACAGATTGGGTTGGATAACGGATTGAAACATTACCAACTTGCTACAACCCGACCCGCTTGCTTAATTATACATAATTTATATATATATTAGTTCAAATTGATCAACCATATTCTGTATTTAAAGTTAACCAATTCACCTGATCAATTTTTACAACTAATCAGTAATCAAGTCCTTAAACAAAAGATAAAAATTCAACATTGAAACCCTAAACTCACTTCAACCGTATACAACATATACTTTGTATTTAGCATTCACCTTCAACCGCTTCCCCTCCCTCCCTCCCTCTTTCATGTTGTTTTATCTTTTTCTTCCTTAACCTTTTTGAAGCCTTTTTTTTTTTTTTTAAATTTTATTATTTTTTAATCCCTTCAATTCTTCACCTTCCATTAGCTTTCATCTCTCCTAGACAACCACAAAAGTAATTGTTTTTTTGTCTTGTAGTGTTTAATGTTTGTATCTCTATTTTTATTGAGTATGTTGTTTGTCTTTTTAATTTGGGTCTCATATATTCTAGTAAATCTTGAGACTATGCATACTATTTTGAAGTTTATTTGTTATATTGGTTGTTATTATTTTGAATCCTTGATTTGACTTTGGAAATGTTAAGACTTTGGGTTTATTGATTTAATTTTCCTCGATTGTAAGGCTGCAGCCTACTGTTTTTATTTATTTTTTTTTTTGTGGAGACATGGTCTATTAGAGATGATATATCTCTTTTTCATTGATCCTATGTTTATGTTGGAATTGAGATTATTCAATGAAATCCACCTTTAGTTTTTTGTGAGCATTAGTTATATTTTGAGATCATGCAACAATGAATTGTAGTTTGTGATAATTTTTTTAAAAAGAACATTGTTAATGCCAACTCGCCCAACCCGCCTAATCTGCCGAGTTAAAACCATCAAAATTTATAACCAATTCGCTGGATTTAGGCTTTGGTGGGTCAGTGGTAGATTGGAATTTTCCCAACCCATTAGCAGTAGATTGGATAAAAATATTGGCCTTTATTTGTCCAATTTGACCCGTGCACACCCTTTTCACATGAAATTTATTCTCTAGCACTCAAACTGGTTGTTGGCTGTCTTGTAAGTATTAAAGGGTACTCATTGCTTGATAAACAAATTGCTCTGTTAGGAATTGATTTGGAATTGTCTCTTTCTAAAGTTCTACCAATATTTGAATTCTATTCTTCATCTCAAATTTAGATAACTAGAAAAGCAAAACTTTATCCATTTGTTTTATTTGTAACGGTATTTTTTTTTTTTTTTTGGATCTTAAAATGTTATAGCTCTAATTAAATGTTGCAATGATGTGATCAAGATAAAATTGTGTTTCTTGGACACCAATAGAAACTAAGTGTGTTTTTGGCTTAGATTAAAAAAATAGCTTATTTTACTATTCAGCTTATTTTTGCTACTATTTATGGGCCCTACTGCACTTTTGTACTATTCAAAGGCCTCATTGTATTATTTCAACTATTTACCTTTATCTACAGAATTTTCAACAAAAAATTTTCAGTTTCAACAAAATAAATAGATTTTAAACAGACCCTAAGAAAAAAACTATTTTTAGACTTCTAACGACACTAAGTATTCTTTGCCCATTGTATAGAGCTTCTTGGTTTGGAAACTTATTGTAGCAAATAGGTGTACTTACTACTTATGGTCCTATAACAACAATCAACCCCCCCCCCCCCCCCACAAAACTGTGCAAGCTACCATACATATAATCACATAATAGTACTAGCCTCATACAAATTATAATGAACATACTAAGAGGAACAAACATTTTTGCAAAAATACCCTATTACTAAAATATTGGAATAGACATTTCAGTGGTTTAAAAATATCCCTACTCCGTTAGATTTAAGTAGAAAAAAAATTAAAGAGTAATCTAGTATAAATACACTTCTAACCCTTACATGTAGCATGGTTTTACATTTGAAAAAAAAAATTCCCCCACGTTTTAGGTATTTTTTTTATTCCTTGAAGTTTGCCCATTATTTAGAAGCAATTTTCTTCATGATTTTATAATTTTATTTATTAAAAAAAAAGAAGAAGATTTAATTCAATTCCGAGTATACCTCGATGATTGTAGAAGCAATTTTCTCCATGATCGTAGACGTGACATTTAAAAAACAGAATCAAACTTCAATTCCGAGTGTATCTCGGTCTCACCGGTTTACAGATCTCTTTTCTCTTTTCTTCGCTTTCTCTTTTCTTTTCAAGTCAAAAGTTGTTTTCAAATATATATATACAACAGAGAGTAGTCCGTCCCTAACCCTACCACGTCTTCACCGCACATAAAATCCAATGAACACCATTACCACTGCCGTCTCCTCCAAGAGGACCATGAAGTCACATATTCCGATTGATTTAATCGCTCATATACTATGCAGATTACCCATCAAGAGTGTCGTACGTTTTCTCTGCGTTTCGAAGTCATGGGCCGAACTAATCAAAGGGCTAGGATTCATCAATACCCACCTCAAGCGCTCCATCAACAGCGACAGAGATTGCACCATAATCATCGACCAAATAGCTAGCTTTCGGTCCTTACATTTCTTATCTGTCTTTTTCCGCCGTGATAATGAAAATTGCTTGCCTAAGGCCATGGAAATTTACCCGCCACTACAAGGCCGACCAGAAAGGGAGACCACCATCGTGGATTACTGCAATGGCTTGGTCTGCCTTCATAACTGTGTCAAAGAGATCGCTCTTTGGAATCCATTGATAAGGAAGTACAAGAAATTGCCAAGTGAACCAGTACAGAGGCCTTCTGGTTTCGAGGACTCGCTTTGGTCGACTGTATATGCATTCGGACATGATCCGCATAATGATGACTATAAGGTGGTGAGAATTGCGCAATTTTGCGAAGAATACCGTCCTCTTCTGATTATAGGAATTGAAGTCAAGATCTATAGTCTTAAATTACAAGCTTGGAAAAAAGTTGTAGAACAAGGGCCAAATATGCTGCCCTGGATATCTTCATCACCAGCAGTCTCCACGAATGGAGTTGCGCATTGGTTTACTATTCCAGATCGAAGCGTGCCGGGTCAGGAAATTATTGCTTTTGATTTTGCAAACAACGAGAAATTTCTTTTTTATAAAACACCGGTTCAACCAATTGATACTGATGGTATTCAGAAGACGGGTTTGGGAGTGTTAGGAGGATGCCTATGTTTTGTTGTGAATGATTGCAAGAATATGTATCATGAAGTTTGGTTGATGAAGGAATATGGAGTAGAGAGTTCTTGGACAAAGGTTTATAAAACTGATCTACGTGCAAATAAATTTTCTTTGAATTCGAATTTTGAGTTTTTGAAGCCTCTCAAGTTTTCTAGGGACGGCAAGAAAGTTCTGTTGGAAAATAGTGAGAATCTTTTTTGGTATGACTTAGAAAAGAAAAGAAGGAAGAGGCTTAAGGTTCAGAATTTGCCTGTTCTGTTTAGGCCTCTAACTTCTACTGGGAGCCTTCTTCTGCTTGATGATGGTGATTGTGTGATTGATCCGAAGCAAAACAAGATTAAGAAGTAGAGGTAAAACTAAACCGATGGAGTTTGATGATTTTTTTTTTCTCTTAATTGTCGATGTTAGTATTGTTGTTGTGATTGTTATTTGACTGGTATGCATTTTCTGTCGGAGATTTTATTGGCTCCTCTTTTCCAATATAATTGTTTATAAAGCTAGTGCTCCATTAAACCAGCACTTATTGACACTGCATTCTATCTTGTGTGAAACTCAAATGCTGCTGTTTCATGTTATTTCTTAGTATGGTTCCTCATAGTTAGTAAAATATGCATTTAAATGCTGATATATATATATATATATATATATATGATAACACACAAACATACAACAACACATCAACTCCAAAACTACTAGCGACAGTTAGAGTCGCAGAGCTGTTTATATACTCACGCACATGAAGCAAACTAGGCGATGTGGGACGAATCCCACACACAAGTTTTTTTTTTTTTTTTGATAACACACAAAACATGAGAGTTAAAAGAGGGGACACACACACACACACACACACAAACACACACATATATATATATAATATGTACTAGTAATTTAACAGGACTAAGTCTATTACAATTTGCCACAATTTGCCAATGTGGTGAGTTGTAAGTAGTGGAAATAAAATGGTGGGTTCATGTGGATCTATGATTCCACCACTCACAAGTCGTCATATGGTGAAGTTGTGGCAAAGTTTTGAAACTAGTTGTGGTACCAATGGCGGCCCCAGAAGGAGGGTCAATAAGAAGATGCATTTTTGGTAAAAAAAAAAAAAAAATCTTGCGGTTTACGTAATTTCTTTATTACAAATTTGTCCTTAGTATGTACTAGCAAGAGAATGAAAAATGAGAAGTGTTATGTTTACAATATTTTCACAACATTTTCTTAACAAATTTTTGATAATAAGTTGTTATTAGTTCTAATTTAAACTCACTATTGAAATTACTATTTTGCCAACATATAACAGCCAGTAACAGTTTGCCACTTGGGATTTGTTATGAGAGTGCTGTGAACATATCGTTTCTCATATAAGATAAAACATGAGTTCATTGCATATTGTTTATTAATACAATGAAGATTCTAATTATTGTTGTTAAAATTAAATTTTGGAAATCATTTATTGTTTTTAAATACAATAAACATATTGATTATTATTATAAAGTGAACTCATTATTATTATATCAAATTGATTTGTTATGAGTTTTGTGTGTATGTGTGTGTTTAAAAAGACCAAAATATTTTCATGTGTGTGTGTGTGTGTGTTTAAAAAGACCAAAATATTGTCAAGATGATTATATTCAAGTTTATTTCAACTGGGTTTAACAAAAATTAAATCTAGGGTGTTCAAAATTTTATTTTAGGAGGGTTCAAATAAAAAATAAAAAATAAAAAAAGAAATTTATATATAAAATTGGGTCGGGTCTTGGTTCAGGCCGGGTTTTTACTAAAACCCGGACCCGCTTCGGGTTTTTTTTTTTAAACCCAAACCCAACCCTACTCTTTATCGGACCGGGTAAAACCCAACCCATTAGGGTCGAGCCGGGTCTGGTACTCATGGGTCGAATAAAAATTGTCATCCCTAGAAGAATAGATCTCGGAAAGTACTAACAGCAAGTCCTCGAGAAAATATAAACAACTCACCACAAGCGCAAGGAGATTGCAATGCCCGAGGACCTCGAGGATATTGACGTGTCCTTGGAAGGACTGAAGACCATCGGGCATAAACCGAGGAAGAGAAGAAAGATTTTTCGTCAAGCAAGAAAGGCAAGAATGCAGATAAAGCACTCATCGCCTCCTTATTCAATGCTCTAAACTCATTTAGTTGGCCGCATTAATGAAGAAGTGACTCCTGAACAATGTCATCACAGCTTATAGCCTAGTGTAGAAACCTTCTAGTGAGGCCATGATGGCACCAGTATCAAGAAAAATGAAGCCTAATCCTCCAAGTGGAAGGCCAAGATACAACCTAGGAGACTAGATAAGGCAGAGAGGCCACTGTGAAGAGGGGATGAAACATCTGAGGAAAGAAAGAAATAGAGAATCATCATTGTAATATTAGAACAAGTGTAATCTGTATCTCAAACTAATTTTGAGGAACATAATATAAGCAATCCGAGGCTATTGTTAATCAATTCTTATGTCTCATAATTATACTTAGCATTTATCCTTTCATTTCAAGCTTAGTTCACTTGAACAAGGGTATCAAAGGTTGATTGGCATCCTATCTCTATAAATTAATTGTGTGAGGAAAAAAGCAAGTTTGACTTATTTTATCCCCGCCACAAAATGTAAATTACTCAAAAACAACATTTATTAAAAAAAAAAAAAAACAATTTACACTCTTAAGTTTGGTCAATTGTCATTTTGGTCCTATAAGTATCATTAATATAATTTTGGTCCTTATTGTTAGTCCTTCCATCCATAACTTATGTTAAATATTAATAATAAAAAACTATTATAAGTTCCTTTTAAAAAAAATGAAAAAAAAAAAAAAAAATCCGAACTACACTTTTTTAAGTTTAATCAATTATTATTTGCCTAGAAGCTGGACCTTCGTTCTCAATCAAGACTTCACCATGTCTTTCATGTTTCTTTTTTGAAACCTAAGAAAGATGCCCCTGCTGAGAATGCTATTTGGAACTGTTGTATACCCATCACGAGCAATGTCCTTGCTTTGTGGGCAAGGTGCTAGTCACAGCAAATACCAGATCAGCGCACGTTAAAGACAGGTATTGCAAAGAGCCCACAGAACTGCAATAGAGGGTTAGGTCAGCGAATGAATTCCCAGTAAATTGACTTAAGAGTCTTGTTGGATGCAATTGGTGAAGAGATAGGCTTGGTGATGCATGTAGGTTTTCTTAAGTCTGATATATATCGGCGTTGAGAGAGGAACAAGCCACTGTCAATATTGATTGCTTCAACTCTCAAGAAGAAGTGCAACGGGCCAAGATCTTTGAGAGCAAAATCACTTTGGAGTGTTTTGATTAGCCGAGATATGGATGAAGAGCTCAAACTTGTGACAATAATCTCATCAACATTAATGAGAAATAAAATTAGTTCAGAGCTAGTGCGATAAATAAACAGAGAGGTATTGGACTTAAAATTTGCGAAGCCAAGATCAAGGAGACGAGAACTCAAGCGAGGATACCATTCTTGTGGAGCTTGCTTCAAACCGTAAAGTTCCTTATTTAAATGGTAGACATGATTAGGGAAAGAGGGGATGTACAAAACTAGGTGGTTCAGTAGACATTTTCATCAATGAAGCCATGTAAAAAGGCATTCGTAACATCAAGGTGATGGATATCCAAGTTGCGAGAGACAACAAGAGAAAGGTTAGTGCGAATGGTAACCAGCTTGAAATGACCACAGGGCTGAAAGTCTCACCATAGTCAAATGTTGTGTTGTTGATGCAACAAGGAAGGCTTTGTAACGCTCAACAGAACGATCAACGCTTCTTTTAATTCGAAAAATTCATTTGAAAGCACCAAGATTCATGTGAGGCTTGGGATAAACGAGAGACCAAGTTCCATTAAGCATAAAAGCAGTGTTCCTCATTCATAGCATAGCACTATTTAGGCTGTTTAGAAGCACTTGAGAAAGAGGTAGGTTCTGAGAAGGAAGAATCCATAGTAGAAACTAGTGCTTGTTGGAAGTATAGTTCGGAAAATTGTCCAAACTGATTAACAAAGTTGCAAAGCAATATCGATAATATATCAATAAACAAGATATTCTCAAATTAACTTATAAGCAAAATAGACAAATACAAAAGCGTATAAAATTAAGGATTAAGTAAAACTTATCGCCGAAGTATGGAATTAAATCTGTTGTCCTTAAGGCCTCGTTTGGGAGGAGGGAATGAAATAGAATTGAAATGAATGAAAAGAATAATTTTAGAATATTCTTCTCATCCCTTGTTTGAGAGTTTTAATGGAGGGAAGGGAAAGCTTATTCTTTTGTTTGGGAGTTTAAGTGGGAGGAAATGGAATGAGTAGAAGAAAACACTCATTCCTCTTTATTCCCTTAAAATCTCAAATTTTCATTCTCCCAAAAATTGAAGGAAAGCTCATTCTTTTGTTTGGGAGTTTAAGTGGGAGGGAATGGAATGAGTAGAAGAAAACACTCATTCCTCTTTATTCTCTTAAAATCTCAAAATTTCATTCTCCCAAAAATTGGGAGGAATGGAAAGGAATGAAATTAGATTTAATGATTTTTTTATTAAAACTCCCAAAATATCCCTATATATTCAACCATTTATTTTAAAATAGGAGTCTAATAGTAATATTCTTATAAAATGATTCCATTACATTCCCTCCATATTGCTCCCAAACAAAATTACTTACATTCCATTCAATTTCATTCATTTCCATTCCTTTTTTTTAAAACATCCAATCAAGGTTACTTAATTTCATTCCATTCCATTCTTTTCCATTCCTTTCTCTTACTTAAATACATTCTATTTCATTCCATTCCATTCCCTTATGAACTCTCAAACGAAGCCTAAGAAGCGATTTCGCCTCCATTGGAATGAATCCGTCGGTGCAAATGGTTCAGGCGATCATTCTCCAGGATACAACGGCAACTCTGTTAATATGCACTCAAAAATAGAGTTTCGAACTCGTCACAAATACCCAAGAGAAAATTTTTAGCAAAAAACAAAGTAGCTAGAGCATCAAAAGTAATATATGTTTTATTGTTTTTTTTAACTAATATCATATATGCATAATTTTGATAGTCTTAGAGCTCTTAAAAAAAAAAAAAATGAAGTAGCTAAAAATGATTAGAGTGAAAAGGAAAAGGAAAAAACAAAGGAATTTCATTTCCCATTGATGTCACAAGCCGCAATGTATTTTCTGCAAAACATGGGAAGGTGCGGCTGACTATTTTATAAGGAAATATGAGAAGATTGAGGGTTTTGTTTGTTGCCAAAAACTCCCACACCAGCCAAGGAAAATTCTAGAGCATGGGCTTGGGCTTGGGCTTTACAACAAAATGTCATGGGCTTAAATTTTAAAACATACCCAACAGTGCTTTGGGCATAGATCCAAAGGATACTTCACAAGACCAGGAAAAAGCTTCTTTGGTTGAAATATTGTCACTAGCTCTTGTCTGTATAGGATGCCATGAGGGCTGTTGCGCTGAGCAAGAGTCTGGCATGAATCTGTGGGAGTAGGGGATGGGGAACTCATGGAGTTAGGCAGCTCAATTTGAGGATTATAAGATGGGGAATTGGAGATAACAGGTTGACGTGGCTGAGATAATTTTGTAACAGTATTGGGGGAAGACAAACGAGTGAGAGAACCTACAGATCTGAAGAGTGGTGAATGTTGTGAGAGGTTGAGAGAATAGCAAAAGGAAAAGATTTTTCATCAAACACAACATTGCATGAAATATAGACACGATTGGTGGAGAGATCAAGACACTTGTAACCCTTGTGATGAAGACTATAGCCAAGAAAAACACATTGTTTTGATTGAAAGTCAAGCTTATGAGAACTGTACGGGCGAAGATGAGCCCAACAAGCATACCCAAAAGTTTTGAGAAAATTGTAATCTGGTATTTGATGATAGAGTAACTCAAGAGGAGATTTGTGATTGGTAATACGAGAAAGGAGCTAATTTATAAGATAAGAGGCAGATGCAAGAAAGTTGACATCTGTATTAACTATATGTCGATCGCTCAACAGAACCATTTTATCGATGTGTATGGGGACAGGAAATACGATGAAAGATACAAATTGATTGGAAATAAGTGCCCGTTTGTTTCCACGTTTTAAACCCAAAAAGTGCTTTTTGAAAAAAGCCGAACCAAAATATGCGTTTGGTGAAGCCCAAAACGTAACTTTTTGATAAAAGTTGCGTTTTGGGCATAGACCAAAAATAAGGAGAAACGCGGAAATTTTTATGGACCCTCAGGGGTCCATAAATGAAAACGCGCAATGCGCGTTTTCAGTAGGTTACCGTTGCAAAAATAAAATTACGGAAATACCCATCAAATAGCACAAACCCACGGCCACAATCCAAAAACACATACCAAAAATACACATAGAAAGACAGAAAGAAAGAAGAAGAAGAGGAAGAAGAAGATGAAGACGAAGATTAAAATCATTACCCAAAACACAAACCACAATCCAAAAATACAGAAATCAAATAGCACAAACCCACGACCAAACAACCATAAACACATAGAAAGACAGAAAGAAAGAAGATGAAGACAAAGAAAGACCCAACCTACAGTGTTCAGTTCAGGTCCGCGAGCAATTTGCTTCACATAAGTCAAGAAGCGGAAGTGGAGATCTTTTGGAAATCAAGTGGAAAAAAAAAAAAAAAAAAAAGAGAGAGAAGAAATTGAGAGAGCCGGAGAGCTTTGGAATTGAGAGAGCCTTCTGGAAACAAAGGAAAAGGAAAAAGGAAAGAATGAAAGAATGAGAGAGCCTTCTGGAAGGTGGAGGTGTAGGAAAAAGGAGAGGGTGTGGACAAAAGAGTGTACACGTGTGTGGTGGGATAAAATACAAGAGAAAAAAAAAAAAGGAAAAGGTAAAGTATGGAGGAAAAAAAAAAAGGAAAAGTATTAGAAATCACCATTTCAAAATATTACCACAATATTTTCACAATAAATTTTAAGTAATTAGCTAATATTGATGAGTAAAAATATAATTTTAGTAATGGGTTCAAATTAGAACTAGTAATAACTTTTCATATAAGATTTTGTTATGATTCTTGTGAAAGTATTGCAAAAAATATTGTGAATGTAACACTTTTTGTTGAAAAATATAATTGTTGAAAATGAATAGAAAAAGAAAAATAAATATTAAAAAAGAATAAATTTGATTACAAAATAAAAATTAAAAAAGTGGATAGGCAAAAGATAAATGTCATTATTGATTGTCCAAACAGCACAAAAATTTGTCTAACCTGTTGGAGATGCTCTTATATATACATTGTCCTTTTTGGTAATTTATCCCTTAAATTGTCACTTTTATAAGTGCTAGCCAAACACTCAGCTTTTTCAAAAAGCACTTTTTAACCGTTTTTACCAAACACTCAACTTTTTGAAAATGCACTTTTTCAATTATGCACTTTTTGAAAACTCCACTTTTTCATTATGCACTTTTACAAAAAGCTGAACCAAACTCACCCTAAATTATGCAATTTACGATATTCATCACCCCAATCTGATTGAATATATTTTATTTTTATTTCAAAATAACGTTCAACTTGGGTTGAAATTGTAGAAAAAAATTATACATATCACTGGAAGGAAATAGGTTACAACCAAATGAATTTAGAAAAGTCATCAATAAAAGAAAATAATAACAATTTCTATTAACTAAAATTTCAGGAGCAGGGCCCATACATCTGTAAAAATAAGATCCAAAGGAAATTTAAATTTAGAAGGAGATAAACGAAATGAAAATTGATCATGACTTTAATTTGCCATGTTTGCAGAGATTTATTGGAATTAACATCTAAATGATGCTGAGAAATCACTAGATGAATTGTTACAATGATACTTTAATATATTTTCCTTTCAAATTATTTTGGAAAATATTTTTATGGGTTTATTTACGATTTTTTAGTTTACAATAATGTTGTTCAAAAAATTTTATTAGTCCTTCTGTTTTACATTTTTTTCATTACATGCCTTTTCTTCTCCAATTTAGTTAGGGTTTTCTATATATATAATATTTTTTTTCTTTTCAATTATAAGATTTTGTCAATTAAAATATTGACATTTTACACCTATGCACCCACTGACAGTTCTACTAATAAGTTTGTGCAAAGAAAGGGTAAATGAGTTGTAGTATTTTAATAAAATATAAAAAATTAAAAATAAATTTACTATTACCTTTCAAAATTTGTTCAATTTAAGTTATTTTATATATATATATATATATATTCTTTTAGTTGTTCGTTTCTTTTAACTTATTAGAAAATGATTTAATTCTGTTCCTTTATGTATATTCATATTTTTCTGTTTATGTTAATGTTCGAGTGTGTAAATGTATGTATGTGTTTTTTTTTTTTTTTTTTTTTTTTTTTTTTTTTTTTTTTTTTTTTTGTGGGGGGGGCGGGGTGTGAGGCTCTGCCTTTGTCTCCGACCTTTATTTCAAATTGGAAGTAAAAAGACCACTCACATGACCATCATACTAAGAATGAAGGGCAACCTTTGAAGCCATATATATTTCATTTATATAATCAATAAAGTCATTGGTGACGTAAAGAAATCTGCATGAATAACACTTACATATGAAAATAAAAGGAGATAATCTAATTCTAATAATAATAATATTATTATTGAAAGAAAAGAAGAGCTAGAGAAATTTAGGCTTCAAATAATGTTGTGGATTCCTAGAAGTTGGAACATTTTCATCATTATTAGCATTGCTGGGTTGATAATTGGATTCAATTTAGGAGAATATTTTTTGTACTTCGGCTTTGTCATTATTGAAGTTTTCACTGGATTATCTTTTAATTTGTTTATGTTGTTCATCACTTAAATCTATTTTCCTTTCAAATTATTTTAGAAATTTTTTGATGATTTATTTATTATTTATTTATTTTTTATTGTCTACAATAATGTCATCCGAATTTTTGCTTTACCTTTCTCTAATTAGGTGTCTTTCATTCTCCAATTTAGTTAAGGTTTTTCATATATTTATTATTCACAATTATAGAATTCTGTCAACTAATGCACTGACCTTTCACACCAAAACACCACTAACAATTCTACTAATAAGTTAATGCAAAAAAAAAAAGAAAAAAAAAAAAGAAAAGAAGAAGAAGTAAAGTTATTAAATTTGTTAAATTTAAGTTATTAACATATATATATTTATTTATTTAGTTTTTTTTTATATATATAATTTATTAGTTATTAATGATTTATGTGTGTTCGTTAATGTATATACATATGTTAATATTTAATCTAATGTTTGAAACAACTTACATGACCATTATCTTAAGAATGCAAGGCAATCTTTGGAGCTACCATTAAAACCATGTAAAGTTTAATTTAAGACACAAATTTTTTTTTTTTCAAAATCTGGGTGCAAACAAAATTCGATATCTACAAATTTTAATCCATAATGCATATTAAATACATTAAAAAAATATAAAAAAATAATATAAGTCAATAATAAAAATCTTTAACTATACTTTGTATAAATTGGCTCAAATATTACTAGAAGTAATGTTCAACTTATACCCCCAAAATGTAAACTCTTACAAGTAACATCAAACAATAAGTGTATCAACTTGCATTTAATTATTTGTAAAAATACAATATATCTAAAAAACATGTTTCTAAACATAAACATAATCGTATAAATAAACTTGTTAACAATAAATTTGTCAAACAAGCACAATTTTTTTTAATGTTCATTCCATATACATATTTTTTTGCACTATGCTATACACATAAAAGAGAAAATGTAAAGATCTTTTAATTTTTTTTTTTCAAAACCAATACCAATGCAATTGAATCTTTTTTTACTTTCTTAATCAACCAAGATGATATAAATAATGCAATTAGAGGTTAATACCAAGAAGATTCTTACTTGTTGAGGCAACTATGTTAGCGTATTTGGTAATGATTTCATTACATAAAATTCAGCAAGTAGTAAAATTTAAACTTTCAATATTCATAGAGATTTAAAATTTTTAATATAACTAAAAAAAACCTATATTTTTGTACTAAAATTAGCATACTATAAAAGTGCGGGAGGAAAGAGTATAAGTTAAATGTGAAACGTTTCAATTGAGAGAAAAATTTATTAAGCCATTGTATGCAAGGTTTAAAATTAATAAGTTTATACTTTTTATGTACATGAATAAAAAAATGAAAATCGGTGACTCATGTGTATAATACTCTGTTTGAAAATAGAATAATTGATATAATTCAATTTTAAAATTAGATTTGGACTCATAATTGCTCTACAATATCGCATGTTATTTAACTGATAGATCAAATAGTTTGTTAATACAAACAAAGTCAAGGCAAACCTCTAAAATTATTTTAATATTGGACCTTGGACATATAATAGTTCCAAATTGAATCTCTTTAGAAAGAAGATCAAGCACAATCGTTTGTGCGGTTTATGTTTATTATGTTTATGTTTAAAACAAAATTTTGTTAAATATATTCAAATTTTGAAAAATAATTAAATGCAAATTGATACTTTTATTGTTTAATGTTACTTGTAGGAGTTTAAATAATGTGGAGCATCAATTGAACATTATTTGTTGTAATATTTGCATCAATTTCTAAAAAGTGTAGTTAATAATTTTAAGAAATCAATTTTTTTTTTCCAAATAAAGTCACGTATTTAGTATGCATTAGGGATTTAGAGGTTTAGATTTTTTTTTTTTGGAAATTTGAGTCTTAAATTAATAATTTAAATGGTTTGAATAGGTAACTTTTTGTGTTGGCACTTTTCAAGTGCCAAATGGCACACATTTGGGCCTCGGCCCGAGGGCATTGGGATTAGGTTAAAACACATCCTTTTTGATTTTTTAGCAATAAGGACACGACCCAGTCCGTATTCTAATTGTCTAAACTATTTTTTTGAGCCTTCCAACCTCTATAAATAGAGACTGGATCTCGAAATTCAGCACACTTTTTCATGCTCTCAGATGTCCCCTTTTTTTGACTCCCTTTTCTAGTATTTTTTCTCTTACGTTAAAGAGGTTCTGGAGGTTTTAGTCTTAAGAATTTCTTTTTTGTAAGTAAGGATTTTTAGGTTTCAAAGATAATTGCATAAATTTCTTTGAACCCTAAAATATTCTTTCAAGAAAAAGAGTACATCCATGCAAGAGGTAGTTTTTCTTTACTTCTTCTTCTTCTATCTCTTTTAATTTGGTGAAGCATGAATAAATGTTTGTTTAGTTTTGATTTTTAAATGCTCATATCATGTGTTGTCGATATTTATTAAAAACTTTAAATTCATATCATGTGTTTTTATTTTGATCTTATATTAAAAAACTTGAAATTCATTTTAATTTGACTGTTTATGAGAAAAAATGAACTTAAAATCAAGCAAAACAAATAATGTTCAACTTATAGAAATTGACTCAAATATTGCAACAAATATTTTTCTAAACATAAACATATTCATATACATAAACATACTATTAACATAACCTTGTAACACATGCATGCCATTTAAAAAAAAATTATGTTCATTCCAATTTTTTTTTTTTTGGTGTCATGCTATACACATAAAAGAGAAAATATAAAGACCTTTTATGAAATTGACTCTTTTTTACGAAACCAATATCAATGCAATTGAGCCTTTTTTTTTTTTTTTACTTTGTTAATTGACCAAAATTATATAAATAATGAAATTAGAGGTTAGTACCCATAAGATTCTTACTTGTTGAAGCAACCATGTCGACCTATATGGTAATGATTAATAAAATTTAGTGAGCGGTAAAATTCAAACTCCCGACATCTAATAGTGGTTTAAAATTAAATATTAATAAAACTAAAAAACTCTCATTATTTTATTCTACAAATATCAGAGAGAGAGAGAGAGAGATCATAATAACTAAGGGAGTAAAAATGGTTTCAACGTGCAAATTATAAATTTTAGGGGGTGAGAATTCAATTTAATTATTATTTTTAATTAAATTGAGTCTTTTTTTTTTTCAAATAAAATGTTGTACTAAGTATGCATTAGGGATTAAGAGATTTAGATAATGAATTTTTTCTGCCCCTAAATTTCAATGGAATTTAAATCTTAAATTAAGTATTTGCATGGTTTGAATGGTCAATCTTTTTTTTTTTGGCTGATTTTGATAATTTTTTCATAGGATTTACCAAATTTGGATGAGTTTCAACTAAAACCCGACCATTTGATCGGATTAATTTTGATCCTATATTAAGAAGTTTGAAATTCCTTTTCACTTGACTACTAATGGGGGAAAATCACACTTAAAATAGAGTGAAATATCGTGAAAATAGGAAATTACATAAATAAAATTTATTCTTTTTTTGTTTTGGGGGAAAAATAACAACTTTGTTAATCAACCATGATGATATAAATAATGCAATTTGAGGTTAAAATCAATAAAAGTCTTACTTCTTGAAGCAACCATGTTGGCATATCTAGTAATGATTTCATATACATAAAATTGAGTTAGTAGTAAAATTCAAACTCTCAGCATGTAGTAGAGATTTAAAATTAAAGTTTGAGCTAACTAAACGGACTTTTTAATATAGGATTAAAATTAATCGGATTAAATGGTTGGGTTTTAGTTAAAAGCTCACCCAAATTTGGTAAATTCTATAAAAGGAATTATCAAAATCAACAACAAATTAAAAATAAGAAACTACTATTAATGCTTAATTTAAGACTATAATTTCCATCAAAATCTAGGTGCAAACAAAATTTGGTATCTATAGCTCTTAATTCCTAATGTATAATAAATACGCCACTATTTGAAAAAAAAAAAAACTCAATTTAATTTTAAAAAAACACATTAACTACACTTTTTAGAAATTGACACAAATATTACAATAAATAATATTCAACTTATACTCGCTTCCAAAAAAAAAAAAAAAACCTTACACTCAGACTAACTTTTAAGTGATGTTTTGGTTTGATTTTATGTTAGAACTCTCTCTCTCTCTCTCTCTCTATTTTGTTCGTTTCGAAAATAAAACATTAAAACTTATATTTGACAGACCTTACATTGATACCAACTGCAGAGAAGTAGGCCGTGTGAATGTGATCACATGAAGCAGCTGGGTCTGAATCCATATTCATAGTCTCCTACCCGCCGACTAAGCATTGGTACTCTTTTCTCTCGCCCAACATTGGTGAGAGTGAAATTCCCGTGAAACACATTAATGCCTTAAATTCTGTGTATTTATTTATACTCTTCCTATTCCCGTGAACCCATTATTAGTTCACTTCAATCCATGCACCAACCAAAGATTTTTCTCACTTATCTATCACCACCAACCTGACCCACCTCATTAACTTTACCTCACAGCTCGGCCCCTCCCCTATAAATTCAACGCCCATATCGCCTCATTCCCCTTACTTCCCACTCTCACAAAATGGCACTCTTTTTCTCACTTCAAAACTTTGTTGTACTACTAGTGCTAGTACTAATTTCCTTGTGTCTATTGCCACTTGCTAGGCCTTTTACAGTTATAATGTCTGATTCCTCTGGCCTAGTTGATGGGCCTCAAAGTGGATACTCCATTAACAAGAATGGGATCCGAACCGACCCCCATGAGCAAGAAGCGGTCTACGACATCATGAGGGCCACCGGCAACAACTGGGCCACTGACATCCCCGACGTGTGTCGTAGCCGATGGCACGGTATCGAGTGCATGCCTGACAAGGACAACATCTACCACATTGTCTCACTCTCCTTTGGGGCCTTATCCGACGACACCGCATTCCCACCTTGCGACCCGACCCGATCCTATATTTCACCATCCATCACTAAACTTCCACACCTTAGGACCTTACTTTTTTACCGTTGTTTAAGTTACATTCCCCAACCAATTCCAACGTTTTTAGGTAAATTAGGTTCCACGCTACAAACTTTAGTACTTAGAGAAAACGGGCATGTGGGTCCCATACCTAGTGAACTAGGCAATCTCACCCATTTAAGGGTTCTTGATCTTCACAAAAACAATCTCAATGGTTCAATCCCAGTCTCCCTAGGCCAAGTCACCGGTCTAAGGTCATTAGATTTGAGTGGAAACAGACTAACCGGTTCAATTCCTAGTTTAAACTTCTCGGTTCTGAACATTTTAGACCTTAGCCAAAATCTTTTAACTGGTTCAATTCCACCTAGTCTTGGAACCTGCCATTCCTTAATCAAAATTGATTTTAACCGTAATCGTCTAAATGGTCCAATCCCCAACTCAATTAGCGGCCTAACAAACCTTATGCTCCTGGATTTAAGCTATAATAGCCTCTCGGGCCCACTTCCTTCACCACTTAGAAGCTTAACCTCTCTCCAAGCATTGAATCTCAAAGGAAATTCAATGGGGTCCAACCCAATTCCTAGTCATTGTTTTGAGGGTTTGAAAGGTTTAATGGTTTTAGTTTTGTCAAACATGAACTTACATGGTCCAATTCCTGAATCGCTAGGCCGATTAACAAACCTTCGTGTCCTTTATCTTGACAACAATTTCTTAAACGGTTCAATTCCTTCGAACTTCCAAGACTTGAAGAATCTTAGCGAGTTAAGACTAAACGATAATCGACTAACTGGTCGAGTTCCTCTTGGGAGAGACATGGTCTGGAGGATGAGAAGTAAGTTGAGGCTTTACAACAATTCAGGACTTTGTTACAATGCCAATAGTGGTTTTGAAGAAGATTTGGATTCATGGTCTCATCCAGGCATTGGTTCATGTGATATGCCAAAGCCTGAGTCAGCAAGAATAGTAAGGCATCTTTCTACCTCTGGACCAACAACATTTAATGTTTCATCTGATGCAGTTTTTAAATTTTCAGTTTACGTTACGTTGCTTCAGCTAACTTCATTTGTTCTGTGTACTTTGACTTTAATGTAATACACAGATATGTAATAATGTTTTGTGTAACATACTAATAATATTAGTCTTTAGTTGTATCATGAATATGTTAGAAAGTAGTTACACTATTTCCACCTCTTCAAGACTTCATCTGACACTGTTTTAAGTATAAAAGAAATCACAGGGAAGATGAATGTGCCAGGGGCCCAGGAGAGTGGCCTAGCTTCTCCATTGTATAGGCCCTGCTTAGTATAACTTTTTACTTATCTCTTTAGCTAATATTTATGGATAAAATGAAAAGATAAAGAGTGTTTTTTTTTTTTTTTTGAAAAGTTTCAATTTATGGTGTCCATTTCAATAATAATTTTTTATCATCAGATCAAGACACTAATCAAATTTTGGTGTAAACGAAAATTGAACCTCACATCTAAATAAGAGTGTTTGTTAATTGTGAATTATCGAGACATATCATTTCACTAAAAAAAAATTATACATCTTTATTAAAAATTGGGATGGATAAGTAACAAGCATTCCATTGTATTGGCCCTGCTTATTGTAACTTTTTACTTATCATTGGTTTATTTTTTATTTTTTGCTGAAAAAAAAGGCTGGACAACTTTGGTTGCTACGAGAGTGTATGTGATCCAAGTCACTCAATGAGGAGGCCCAGATAAAGAATGGTTTATAGTTGGGTTTATTACAGTTCACACAAAATGGCCCATAATGGCCTCCAAACTGTTTGACGCATAAATTCAACCAAGCTTTACAAAGTTCAATTCAATATAGAATGAAAAGGAATAAGAAAAACGAGATTTGAAAGGCCTAATTTAACTCAAGTTGCTTGTTGGAATTTGAATTATGATTACTTTACTAGCATGTAAACACAGTTTGATACTCTGATTGACTTGAAAAGGCCTAAAACTTATTCTTTTTTTCAATGAATATGAAAGGGCCTTGTATTTATTTTACTTTTGCGTAAATAGACTAATGGAAGAAACAACAGTGTTGTTTCCCTTACAATTTAGATTTAAAGGTGTGTCAGTATCATCTCATTTTCATTAGTAACACCTTAACATCATCATCTAATAAAACCATTTGAAAAAATCATGAATTAGGATACATGTTTCCTTTTTTTGTTGCAGAATTGCAGTCAAAATATTCATTTTGTAAGTTGAGGTAATTTATAGTACTAATTTGACTAATACTTTTGAACATAAATTAGTGAAAAACAGGCCATTACAATGTTAATCACTATGTGAACGGTAATATTAATATGTTTGTCTATTATTTTTCTTCTAACACGTTGAATCTTGACTTTCTAAAACCATTTTTTTCAATCAAGTCGGACAGTATATTAAAAATAGAAAAAAAAAACCAAAAAGGAGTATAGATAAAAATAAAAATAATAAAATAAAAAAATAAAAAAGGTATAAACTTATAGTAATCCAGGAAGGGTATTGAAGAGTATATAGTGTGTGCCCTTGGAACTATCAAACAAATTAGAGAAGAGCATCCTTCTAGAACAATCATAATCCAAATACAACAAAATATAGTAACTTGCATAAAGAATTTAGAACTACCCGATTTGCAGTTTTGTCATATATATAGGGTCTCTCAAAAAAAAAAAAAAAAAAAAAAAAAATAGTCATAGAGGGAGGGCACACCAAAACTATTGGCAATCTAGTCTGGCATCAATGATTAGTAGGCCTACCAACTGAGAAATTTGGATCATAATGCAGTGCATCTCTGGCTACTGCATAAAAGTTGAAATATATAATCATAATAGTTATATCCACACCTTTCACAATTTTTTTAAAAAGTAATTGTATATTTGTCCATAGTTTATTCTGTATTTCCTTATTTGTTTTTTTATAGGAATCTTCGTTACTTATTTTCAATTGTTTGTGGGGTTCATAAGACCAAATATTTCCAAATTTTCATTATACCGCAAGAAAATCTTAAGACTATTTTTCTTAATGCGTGTGAATAATCTTGATTAATCTGTTGAGGAACTGTATCTAATCTCGAAACTTTAAAATCAAGACTTGATTTTTGATATTAGTATTCATTTACATAAACGTATTGAAATTCTATTAACACAACTGGTTCATGTGGTGTATATATATATATAAATATATATGTATGTGTGGACAATTCCAATTAATTCTTGAGAATACATAAAAGGTCACAAATTTTTTGAAATTGAAACTTAATTGTTGGTAGCTGTGTTCTTATATATAAATGTATTGGAATTTCCATGGACACAATTGGTTTGTGTCACGTGCACAGATACAGCCAACCAACCAGCCAAAGCTTCTTGGGTTCTTACAAATAATACAGTAATACTATGTAGTTTTTAGAAATTTCTCCATTTTCTTGGGTTCTGTCATTGAACTTTATGGGAATCCAAAAAAATTCCTAACAAGTTGGCATGTTCCGAAATTTTTTTATCCTCTTTCAGCTTAGTTTATTCATTGTTCCAAAATAACAAAAGAGTTTTATATTGGATAAACACACTATGTTCATCTAACCAGGAAAAAGGTGCATATGATGCAAAGAGATACTGTTTTCAAACTTCTGGATGTAACTCATGTTTGATGTCATACATTCCTGCTCTCATAGATTTATCAATAATTTTGCACCCAAAGATGGAATTCTACTAGCTCAGGATATGGGGATCTTCACACTTGATTGTTGAAATGGTAGTTTAGGCTGGGTTTGGATTGCGATGAAAAGGAAAAAAAAAAATGTGCGTTTGCATTTTTATTGTCGGTCCCGTGTACTATTTATGGGACTCGCAAGTACGTATTTCAGCAAATTTTTTTTTTTAAACTGGGTCCCATGGTACTATTCACACATTTAAAAATTATTTTATTACAGTATTTTCAGTTTTCAACAATAAGCGGTATCCAAATAGTCATTTAGCGTGGGTTTGGATTCAGCGTTTGCTGAATCCGCGTCCACGTTTTTTCATTTTCTTTTTTTTTTTTTTTTTTTTTTTTTGCTTTCACGAGAGACAAATTTTACTGTTTATGTACTGTTTTATCACTGTTTATCACTGTAGCGGTACTGTTCATGCATTAAAAAATATTAAAAATGGGTCCCACGACACTATTTATACATTTAAAAATTATTTTGCTACTGTGGGGCCCAACAATATTTGGGCCAGCTCCGAATAAAAGCAATCTTTTGGGCCAGCTCTATTTATTCGTTGAGGCCCAAAGGCCTAAGCCGAGGAAGGTTATGGCCCAAACGTTGTAATGCAAGTACAAAATAAGCATTGGAATACAATCGAGGACGGTTCAATCCTCGGCCGGTCCAAAGTCCCCTCGGAAGAAAGGGCAAAAGTGGTATAGAAACAACTTGGGAAAAAATCTAAAATATCTGTACCAATATAAAAGGGTATGTTGGAAAGCGTAAACAACGGGGGAAAGCTGCCCTTACTGCCATTCAATACTCTGCACCTGACAAAGACATACTCTCCAGTTTTTGTAACCACCCCCAACCACTCTGAGTAAGGGCTGATGGGACAAGTATCAGTCTTGGAATGTTGGTCCTACATGTGGACGAAGGATAAAAAACGCGGGCTAATATAAAAGAAAGGGGAAGCAATTCATAAAAAAAGGCTGGGAAAAATGGCCAAAAACCAGAGCCTCTCAGCCCACCTCCAGGAGAAAGATTTCAGGGGTGAAGAAAACTTAACCAGACATGAACACCACGAAAAACCCACCACCTGGTGACCAAGGCTTAGCCTTTCAAACCCACGCTCTACAAATGATATTGTTTGGGCCATTTTTACGTGCGAACCCAACACTGTTATGGTTCGTTACGAATTGTGTCCTTACAATTGGCGCCGTCTGTGGGGAAGGCTTGTGTGTTGGCATAGGCGGTGGGTCGAGAGAGTTCCTTTGTCATTTCTGACAATTGGTTATGGAGTTTTAGAATAAAGTTCCGCTAGGGGCTATGCTTCTTGACTAGGGGCTACGCTTGGTAGCGTTAATCGCGCGGATAATTCTAGGGGCTTGGCCGAGGAGCTAACTCCCCTAAAGCCAAGTTCCAGCGCCAAAAGAAACTAGGTTTTGGACAAAACCAAGGCATTGCATGGTCCTCGGACTCAAGCCTATAGGGAAACCAACTACTTGGATGAGGAAAACTAGGTTTTGGACAGAACCAAGGCATTGCATGGTTCTCGGACTCAAGCCTATGGGGAAACCAACTACCTGGATGAGAAAAACTCGGTTTTGGACAGAACCAAGGCATTGCATGGTCCTCGGACTCAAGCCTATGGGGAAACCAACTACTTGGATGAGGAAAACTAGGTTTTGGACAGAACCAAAGCATTGCATGGTCCTCGGACTCAAGCCTATGGGAAAACCAACTACCTGGATGAGGAAAACTAGGTTTTGGACAGAACCAAGGCATTGCATGGTCCTCGGACTCAAACCTATGGGGAAACCAACTACTTGGATGAGGAAAACTAGGTTTTGGACAGAACCAAGGCATTGCATGGTCCTCGGACTCAAGCCTATGAGGAAACCAACTACTTGGATGAGGAAAACTAGGTTTTGGACAGAACCAAGGCATTGCATGGTCCTCGGACTCAAGCCTATGGGGAAACCAACTACCTAGATGAGAAAAACTCGGTTTTGGACAGAACCAAGGCATTGCATGGTCCTCGGACTCAAGCCTATGGGGAAACCAACTACTTGGATGAGAAAACTGGGTTTTGGACAGAACCAAGGTATTGTATGGTCCTCGGACTCAAGCCTATGAGGAAACCAACTACTTGGATGAGAAAACTGGGTTTTGGACAGAACCAAGGTATTGTATGGTCCTTGAACTCAAACCTATGGGGAAACCAACTACTTGGATGAGAAAACTGGGTTTTGGACACCTATGGGGAAACCAACTACTTGGATGAGAAAACTGGGTTTTGGACAGAACCAAGGCATTGCATGGTCCTCGAACTCAAGCCTATGGGGAAACCAATTACTTGGATGAGAAAACTGGGTTTTGGACAGAACCAAGGCATTGCATGGTCCTCGGACTCAAGCCTATGGGGAAACCAACTACTTGGATGAGAAAACTGGGTTTTGGACAGAACCAAGGCATTGCATGGTCCTTGGACTCAAGCCTATGGGGAACCAACTACTTGGATGAGAAAAAGATTGAATTTCGTAAGGTTGGCTACTTAATGAAAATTCTAAATTACTCAATCCTCGGTTCAAATACTGTAAAAGGTTAATGCCAATAGGAGTGTTAAGAAGATGGTGAAACGCCCCACTATTCAGCAGCCTAGGGGGGCTGTTCATTTTGCGGGTGATATGTCTTCAGATGGTTACTTCCTACACAGCATCGAGCATTCAGTTATCATCTCGGCTAGTTTCGGGGTAAGTATCGTTTTTCACAGGTCGGCATTGTTGTGCCAAACAACTCTATTAAAGTTATGGTGATATCTCTTTCTCAGTAAATATTTTGGCCCTAGGTGTCATTGATTCAAATGCTATGTTACTGTGCCGAACAGCACTTGTAAATACATAATAGCGCCTTTCTCTTGGATAAGAGATTATGGCCCCAAGTATTGTACTCTAAGGTCGGCGGTATTGTGCCAGGCCGACTCAGTAGACCCATCATAATGTCCTTTCTTTTCCTGCCTAATGGGAGTTTCAGCCCTAAGTATCACTTGTTTGATTCAATATTATTAAGCCGGATTGTTTTTATAAGCACAGAGCAAGATCTTTTTATTAACTGGGACTTTGGTCCTAGACGTCGGCCACGGTTTAAAAATAAAAAGAATTCACAAGGTTGTATGTCTATTCATTACGTTATCATTTCGGAAATATAGAGATAGAACGTGTGAAATAAAGTAATAATAATTTTCATTAATACAAAGATGTATTACAACGTACAAAGAGGGGCTTAAACAAGCCTATACAAAAGGTGGATTGCCAAAACAATAAAAAAAACAACAACAGCAATACAGATAAGTAAACAGTCAGATGTCTTTTTAAACTCGTCTCCGAAGTCCTTCCAAACTCTGCCTCAGTGGCGCCCATATTGAGAGAAGGACCTTCTTCTAAAGAAAATGGAGGAGATGAATGAAAAGAAGGAGGAGAAGAAGAGGGAAGAGATGAAAAGAAAGAAAAAGAAGCAAAAGAGGGAGAAGGAAAAGCACCAGGATGAATCTGGTGGTGGAAAGAAGAAGAAAGAGAGGCAAAAGGAGGCACCAGTGAACGAAGAAAGGAAGAAGCAGGGGCACTTAGTCCCTGCCTCAGTCCTGACTCCTAACACACTAGTGCCATGTTAGATATGCTCATGAGAGAGCGGTTGGTACTGATAATGGGTGTCCTCGGCTCAGTCACGCCGAAGGTTTGACGTGACGAGCCCCTGCTTCGGATTTTGGCTGAAAGGAAGGTGAGACAGATTTTGAGTCTTCGCCATCCCTGCCTTGACCGAGCCATTACGAGTTTTATTAGAACATGGTGTTTACGCGCGGGGGGGGGGGGGGGGTATGGCTCCTTCATTACTCGTTGTTATGGTAAAGCTTATCACGATTTAGTGTATAAACTACTGGGTAAAATAAACTCTAGGGGAGGCCAAGTATTTCAGATCTCAAAAGGATGAAAAGGGTCTCTTTACAAAAACAATAACCTCCTACCTTCCTTCTTATACGGAGGGTGGAGCGGAAGGCATTTAATAAGTTCAGATCTCCAAAGGAATCTGCAAACAAAATATGCCGGTTCTACTTCTCCACCTCATCAAACAAACCGTCGAATTAAAGTAGTCTCGTAAATAGAGGTCATTAAAAGCGCGTTTTGGATAACCAAACGGCGAGAACGCATCAGGAATAAATTCGAAAGAATGTCTCGTAGACCGGTACACCTCCTGGGTAGATGGAGAACCGCCAACATTAATGAAAGGTTGAATTAAATGAGCCACGATGAAGGCTCGGTACTACCAAAACCCTCCTCTCCAACCAAGAGGTCGGACAGCAGGGTTTTGAGGGGTTATTGTGGGGCCCAACAATATTTGGGCCAGCTCCGAATAAAAGCAATCTTTTGGGCTAGCTCTATTTATTCGTTGAGGCCCAAAGGCCTAAGCCGAGGAAGGTTATGGCCCAGACGTTGTAATGCAAGTACAAAATAAGCATTGGAATATAGCCAAGGACGGTTCAATCCTCGGCCGGTCCAAAGTCCCCTCGGAAGAAAGGGCAAAAGTGGTATAGAAACAACTTGGGAAAAAATCTAAAATATCTGTACCAATATAAAAGGGTATGTTGGAAAGCGTAAACAACGGGGGAAAGCTGCCCTTACTGCCATTCAATACTCTGCACCTGACAAAGACATACTCTCCAGTTTTTGTAACCACCCCCAACCACTCTGAGTAAGGGCTGATGGGACAAGTATCAGTCTTGGAATGTTGATCCTACACGTGGACGAAGGATAAAAAAACGCGGGCTAATATAAAAGAAAGGGGAAGCAATTCATAAAAAAATGCTGGGAAAAATGGCCAAAAACCAGAGCCTCCCAGCCCACCTCCAGGAGAAAGATTCCAGGGGTGAAGAAAACTTAACCACACATGAACACCACGAAAAACCTACCACCTGGTGACCAAGGCCTAGCCTTGCAAACCCACGCTCTACAAATGATATTGTTTGGGCCATTTTTACGTGCGAACCCAACACTGTTGCGGTTCGTTACGAATTGTGTCCTTACAGCTACAATGTTTTCAGTTTTCAGTTTTCAGTTTCAGCAACAATAAGTTCAATCCAAACGGACCCTTAGTTGTTCAAATGTTAAACTCGTTTACATATATTTATATGGAAATTTTGTACTATAACTATTTAGTAGTTGTGTTTGATTGTTCCTTTTCTACCAAGAAAACAACTTTTGCTTCGTGAGGAAGATTCAAAAACAGAATTCAAAATATTCAAAGTAGTTTTTTTTTTTTGTTGAATAAAATATTCAAAGTAGGTTGTGATAGAAACAATTGGACTAGTAGATTTGATGTATTATTTAAGGTCATTTTTAGGTACTATCCAGATCTTAATCAAATTACAGTAGGTCCCAATAATTTAAGCATTGTGGGACAATATATATTGAACTTTTTAGCAATGATGTCACTTATTTGCAATTAAGGAAAAAAAAGGTCCACCAAGTTTGACGGTTTAATCTATAAGTACCCACCACAGTACCGTTTAATTTTTTGGAGGATCCACAGTACCTTTTAATTTTCTATTGCTCATCCAGACATGAATCAATTTTTTTGCTATATTTCCGAGAATGAATAAACATTAATGCCTTCACTGTGGACTGGAAATCTAATCCCTGGAGTTAAAATTGTTAAACAAACATTTCATGGGTAGAATTTTGCTACTCTCACAGTTTTTGATAACTTATTTGTCAAATAAAAAGAAAAAAAAATTAGAAATTAACTTCTTTTTAAAAAAAAATTAATTTTGGGGTTTAAAAAAAAAAGGTTAATACAAAAAACCAAAAACAAAAAGCATTTTTCTTTTTACCAAACAGATAACAATTGAGAATCTCGCTAATAATAATATAAGATAGGGAAAAACTCTCTCAAACAAATATTTGAATAAAGAACTAATCAAAATAAACATCAAATCGTGTACACATCACCAACCCCAAACAACTGGATTGACTTAAATGTGTGAATTAAATGACACAAAAATTAGTTGCATTCAATGAATTTCAGACGTCTAGTCCAGAAAAATTGTTATTACTCAGTGCCATGTTCTTTTTTTAGACTTCAAAATAAGTTGTCGTTATTAATAGCCCTTTTTTTCTTTATAAATAAATAGCAACACTTTTTTTCCCTTTTAAATATAAACAGTGTTGGCAGTGAGATGTAAAAGTAAAACCAATGTATGCTAATGCACCTTTTTTTTTTTTTTTTATTTTTTTTTTTTTATATGCTAATGCACCTTATATATACGTTTCTTTGATATACTAATTACTTTGGCATGTAGCTTCCAAAAAAAAAAAAAATTTTACTTAGGCATGTGGATTTTTTCCCCCCTAAGTAAACTGAAGGAGGGAATTTGGGTTTACTCTGATATTTATTGGTGCCTTAGGTGTGATGTTTTCAAAACCAAAAGTTTACCACACTACTGCACCCTAAAATTGTAAAATCCAAAATTAGTATCAAAACCAATAAATTACAGAGTTTGGAACCGAAAGTTACATTGAAAATTTCATACTCACTCAAGTTGAGTTGTCATTCATCTCACTTGGAAGGGGGTATATCACAATACAAAGGTAAAAGGGAGCTTGTGAAATTTTTAGCAAAATATTTGATATCTCTAAATTCTTCGTCAATTTAAACATTGATTTGAAAGGTGAGATGAATCCATCTTAAAATTAAGCATTAGTTGTGATATTTTTATTAAAATTTTATGTAAATATTACAAATAATCCCTAGGCTCAAAGTAGAAAGTGATACCCGGCAACGGAAATCACTTTCTTTGGGATTCTAAAATTAAAATAATAATAATAATAAAATCAAACCGTGATACACTTGGTAATTTAGTAATTTGGACGCTTATCTGCCAAATCAGACTATTTTATAAAGGGGAATTTCAGAATAAAATTACCCAATGAAAGACAAAAGAAGAATCTTAAAATTAGATGAATAATAAAAAATTAGTGTAAATAATAAAAAACTAATCATGCTAATACGAAGGGATAAAGTATGAATGTAAAAGAAAAGAAAAACAGTATCATGTGGTTGTCCTTATGTACCTTATCGCCACTTGATCTCCTTTCAAGTTGAAGGATTTTATGTTTTTGAAAACACATGTTGTGGGCTCACTGCACTTTAACAAACACAACGGAACAAAAATCACCTCAAAAATCATTCATATTCTTTACATTACCTTTACAGGTAAGTTGTATGTCATGTCCACATAATTGTTACTTAAGATTATTTGTTTTGAGTATGTTGTTTAGGTTGATTGATTGTTTTGGAGTCAATCAAAAAAATTGAACACTTTGCAAAATTTTATCAATCAATATTAGTCTTTTGGGAGGTCTAATTTTTCCTTGAATTAAACTCTTTTTCTCTCTTTTTTTTTTTGGCTAAAATAGTTACGGCACTTCACCATAGCTTTCCGTGGTAAACGTCGTGTTAGTTGAGACCGAGGTGGTCGTAATGTTGTAGTAGTTGCATAGTCTCAAGAAAGAGAGCAACTAATTTCTCAATATAATTTTAATAGTTGGACTCTCAGGTACCAACTAATTTCTCAATTAAAATTTTGATTGTTTGATTATCCTTTAATTGTTTAGTAATTTTTGGGTTAGGTAAGTGCCGTAGTTTTCTACCATAAAGTAAGCACAAATTAAAGAAGATTTTCCCAAAAAGCTTTGTGATACTGACATTTTTTATCCTCATATAATTTGAACATATACACAGCAATACAGTGACAAGAAACACCTTGTCTTTTACTGTTCAGTAACTAACTAGTATGTGTTATGGAATTTTATTCAGATTCTTTTCAATCCAAGAAAGAGTTACACAGAAAAATACATAGATAAGGTTAATGGCAACCACAGTTGCAAGCGTCTTCCAAAAGCTATGTCCTAATTCAACAATTATACGGATAAGAACATATGTTGAAGTACCCGTTGGATTGGTTCTCAAAAGGAAAAAATTAAAAATATATATATATATATATATATATATACATAAATATATATACACCAGTTGGATTAGCATTTTTGCCTGTCTCAAAATAAGTATCTTAAATTTAAATAACATGATTATTAATTTATTATAAAAAATAGAAATCTTATGATTTTTTTAAAATATATATAAGTAAATAGTAGGAGAGGAAGTGGTGGGCTATTAGCTTGACTTTTTTTTTTTTTTTAAGAGAGTTTTAGCCTATAGCGTTCACTCCTTATTAATTTGACTTTAATTGATTTTTTTTTTCAACATGAAAAAAAATTAATATCTTAGCATTACTCTCAAGAAATTATTTTAATAGTTTAAAATTTGTCAAAACTTAAAAATTTTTTTATAAAAAAGATTTTCTTTGGAAAAGTACAAGTATTTAAATTGAGATAGAGAAATTAATATATATATATATATATAATAAATATTTTTTTATTAGATAGATAGAATTTAAAAGTTATGGTATTCACTTAATTATAATTGTTTTTTATTCTCCTATCAAAACATCAATGATTTTGTTTTGAATAGATGGTATTCAAACTCATGTTCTTTGTTTGAAAATAGTATTTGTTTATTTTTTTTAAATATAAATAGTAAAAATTTAAAGTATTCACTCCATCATTATTACTTTCTATTATTAAGTTAAAACATCAATGATTTTGTATTGAATAGACAGAATTTAAACACATATCATTTATTTGAAAGCAAAAATTTTGTTGATTGAGTTGATTTGTCTAAAATCCGACAATAATAATAACAATAACTGTCAATAAAATAAAATAAAATAAAATAATTCCCATGTGCAAATTAGAGTTTACCGTTTATTCCTTGTGTTTGGTACAAAAATTGGACTCTCCTTTGAATTCAATCCATAGGCCAACAACCACCAAGTATAATTTATTTTTCCTTCTCAAAAAAAAAAATATATAATTTATTTTTTTGAATAACACAATATTAATTTTAAATTATATTGATATGCTATCATGTAACGGAAAACTATTTGAAAAATGGCCCCCATCCCCATCAATGTGAATTTAAAAAATTGAGAACAGCTGCGTAGGACCATAGAAATAAATAGAAAAAGAAGGTAAAAAAAAAAATGCTTAAAGAAGAAGACTTTGTTTCCTACAACAAATAAGTGCTTGCCCAATGATACTATTCTCCATGTTCCACAATTTTCACAAACACACGCTTCCTTCTTCTACAAAAGTAAATCAGAAAGTACAATTCTTCTTTTGTTGTTGTTGTTCCTCAATTCTCGTAGTAACTTAACATTAACATTTGCCTAAACAAATGATACTTTTTTAGCTTTTGCTCTTAACTCTCAAACACTACACACTAAAAAAAGAGTGAGAGAGAGAACAAAAGAAAGAAATGTCTGTGTTTTATTCCAAAGCGGTTGTGTTTCGAATCTAAACTTGCTTCAGCTTCAGCTTTGCTCTGACCTCTAGTCTCCAACAAGCTAAGTTAAAGAAGACGAAGAAGAAGAAGTAGCTGATTTTCAAAACCCAGAATTTTAAGGGGGAGTCTTTTTTTTTTTTGACTTTTTTGTTTGGTGGGTTTGATAGGAGTGGGGGATATGGCTTTTCTTTCAATGCTATGTTGTGGAAAGGGTACAGATCGGTATGTATATGAAGTTATTATGTTGATTTATTTTGTGGGTTTTTGTTCTTTTGAAATATAGTATTGGTTTAATGGTGTTAATTATTCAAGCTTGAGTCTTTTGTTGTGATGTGCTTTATATTCTGATGATTATGAGAGCTGAAAAGAGTTTTGAATTCTGGGTTTAGCTTAGATTTTAGGAACAGGCACTTGGGTGTGGGTGAGACTTGAGAGTAATCTCTCTTAAATAGCTTTATTTGGTTGTTTGGTGTTTGGTGGGAAAAGATAGAAAAGGAAAATAGAATCAGGAGACTTAAAAATGTAAGCTTAATGACCCAATAGAACAGAATACCTGAGCATCACTTAACTAAGTATTTGATTAGTTTGATTCTAGAAAAACATGTTATGCTTTAGTTTATGTGAGAAACTAAACGAAGAGTAATACATATACACATATATGAAATTATATCAGGCTTAATTGCGTTCACTTTTTCATTATAATGTTTTGATGCAAGTTTAGTTATAGAGTGGTTGATTTTACAGGAGTGAACTAGGGAAGAAGCAGCAAACTTGGAGAGTCTTTTCTTTAAGGGAGCTGCATGCAGCTACAAACAATTTTAATTATGATAACAAGCTTGGAGAAGGGGGATTCGGCAGTGTTTACTGGGGTCAGCTTTGGGATGGATCACAAGTAATGAATCCATTTCTCAGTTTCTGCTTAAACTTTCTACTGTGAATTCTGCTTATTATTTGTTGATTGTGCAATTGCAAAACAGTTATTTTTATCACAAAACATTCAATGGCTATGTTATTGATATATGTGAAAAATTCATATAGAAAATGAGTATCTTAAGAGTGTTAGTTTTGATTGATTTAACTTTAGGTTCTGGATCTGTTTATTTTATTACGAATTATATTATCTCATAGTGCTTTGTTCCACTTATGGTAGTTTGTCACCCCCTTTTTTGCTGGTCTTGAATATTGAAGTTGATGAATAGGAAATTAGCAATACACTTGTGACTATAAGAAAATGCCAATAAAGCTAAACAGCCATGTGACCTTTGTTTACTTTCTTCCATTCTTGTCAAACATTTAATTATCTTTTATTTTAGAAAGAATACTTAACAAGGAATGTATTTTAAATGTTCAAAATTTTAAATGAAATGCATGCTTGAAAGGTAAATTTCAAATGTGACCCGATGAAATATTGTATAAAAACAATTGCATCCAAATGAGCGGTATGGATATTAAACATTGCAATTAAGACTCATAGCTTGCTCTAGCAATCATTCACTTCTAACTGTATAGTCTAGGAGGTCATGCACTTACAGATATTGGAGGCTGAATAGTATGAATTGCGCTGGTCAATTGTAAGTTGTGTTCTTGTTGTTAATGGTGATTGTCTCCGTAGATTCTGGTTAGTTTCCCATGTCTACTTGCTTGAGGCTTATTTTCAAACATTGAAGTGAAAGAAAAATCAGATTATAACCAGTATTATTATACTCTTTAAAAAAAAAAAAAGATTGTTTCAAAGAAAAAAAAGGAAATCAAGTTTATTAAATGTTACTGAGTAAGGTTGTAGCCTGAAACTATAAATTGTGTGTGTGTGTGTGTGTGTGTGTGTGTGAGAGAGAGAGAGAGAGAGAGAGAGAGAGAGAGAGAGAATAGTGTCCTAAAGTGGAATATGGTGAAGAAATTAGTTTTTGGAGGACAGAAATGGTTTATAAGTAAGATTGGGAATGGAGTGAATGTGAGGTGGCGCAACCCTATCCTTCCACCCCTGTTATTTTACTTTATTCAATTTTTATATTAGAGGATAAAAAGGAGGATTGTGATATCCATTCAAAAGTGGGATAGCACCTATTAAAAAAATGAGGAAGAGATGCCCAAGATGATTTGACTCTGTACAACAAATCTCAAATGCATTAATGAGAAAGAGAGGCTTGATTTCATTTTGAATGAATGAAAAGGATTAGAGGGAGGTTCGAGTAGTAAAGACGGATATGATAAAACAAAGAGGTAACTGAAGAATTTGGCCTTAGGGTGGAATGGCCAAGAAAGATACCTAGCTGACAATGGAATAACGGATCAACCCCAGTTAGTTGGAATCAAGGTGAGAGACAAGAGTTGAGTGGAGTACTGACCATAACAGACTTTGTAATAATACCAATAGATCCAGACTTGTAACCCAAGTATGTATTAATTGAACTTCTAGGTTTTATATATATATATATATATATATATATATATATTTATGGGGCAACCATAAAACCTGCCATTGCACCCAATCCTGCTTGGGGCATTGTAGTTTCTTGAATCCAGTCCAACCTTATTTCAGACCTGTGTGAGCTCACACCACTAGAGGAGGTGGGGTGGAGCCTCAGTGTCAGAACATGTTGATGGTCTCTTCGAGTTATATGAAATTACATTACAGATGCTTTTTAGGTCTAAACCAGTGATTGATTTTTCCTAGTGTCAGCATTGCTTTCCAACAGACCAGAATGTCAATTTAGATTGTTCGAGCTGGAACATTCTTTACTTCCATGGCAAGAAGTTTAGTGAGTTAAAAGCTTTTTCCTATTTCTTTCCAATATATTCTGTTTTAGCGAGGCAGGATTTTCATTGAATGAATTAAACACTGACTTACATCTATGTCATCAAACTTTAACTTGCATATAACAAAAAAATATGACATTTGAGCTCTCTAGTTCGACTGGCACTTCCTCCCCTTATAAGTTCTAGGTGGACAGTGAAGTCTTGGGCTCAAGACATATTGGATGCATATGTAACTTACTTACCAACAAAAAAAATATTGAACTTCCCTTTTTGCCATGTTTGACAGCAAGTGGTGTCCTGTGTACTTATCCTTTCTCTACATACCTCAAAAATCTGGTAGCTTAGCATTGTAAAATGGAATGATAAGTCAGGGCAGACTTTTTAAGTCAAGCAAGAACATAGCATTGGGAAGTCATGGTATGCAAGACAGTTGATTCAGCTTAGCTGGTTGTAAGTTTCCCTAAGACACCAGGTTAAGTGACTTCTTAAACAAAAATGATTTCATCCTCATGCTCAGAAGGAGAAGAATAAGAAAAAAAATATTATGAGCTCTCTCTCTCTCTCATTTTGATAAGAAAAAAAAAGATTTTGTGGTGGGTATGCATGGAGTTGGTGGAGAATTGGTCACTGCGATAATTAGCTTGGACTATGTACATGCACTGAAGTAATGTTGGACATAAGGTGCTTGTGAAAGTATCAATCTTATAACATACTTGTAAATGGAAAATTGCCACTTCTGTTTCACTAGACTTGTCCTGTAACCCAGAAATTCATGGGCTTCAAAGATGCTAATCAGTACCTAAGCTAAGTGCTTTAATTTAAAGTTTCAACCTCATAGGTTGAAGAACTTTTGCCATCATTATTCTGTTTTGAAGCCCTCTTCTTCCAGGTAGGCTATTGCCAATAGTACACCCTTTTTTTTTTTTCATAATCGTTCTTCCTGATGGATATTAGTAATTTTACAGTCCATGTTGAGACACAGAGAACTTGCATCTTTAACTGACATAGTAAGAAGATGGTTCTGTGCTTTGTTGGGTCAAATTTGGACAATATTGCTAATTGGATCAATTGATGCCTCTTAAAGTACATGGTGCACTAATCCCTTGAGGATAAAATTAATGCTGTTCTTGTATTGGTCACCTTTTTCATGCAAATTGATTAGGACTTCTTAGTCATCCTCTGAAATTAATGTACATTTTTTCCTATATATAATGTCAAAATTATAATCCTGAATTGCAGGAGTGCAAATGGAACTAATTGATTTGGGTGGAAACCCAACTGATTCAAAGTGCTTGGGGATAGAACTTCATGATATGCTTTTTACAAATATCACCTGGAGTGCTCTCTCTAAAAATCACTTCAGTTGTAATAGTAAAACATGTATAAGTTGACTGGCATTGTAGTTATCAAAAACAACTATCTGTTTTTAATGCTATTAGAAACTTTTTTCCCCCCTAAACGCATTCATTTTAACTTTTATTCTTTGACTTTGAGTCTTGGATGCTATCACAACTTATTATGTGCTTGATTATTACCAAGTAGTAGCCTTTCCTCAACATTCCTCACCTGGTGGTAATCTTTGCAATGGCATATATTTGTTATATACAGCCTTTCCTCAATATTTTTGTGATGCTTCATATAAACTGAATACCATTCTAAGAGGTGATATATATTTGCAGATTGCAGTCAAAAGGTTGAAGGTTTGGAGCAACAAAGCAGAGATGGAATTTGCTGTTGAGGTTGAGATACTAGCACGAGTACGCCACAAGAATCTGCTCAGTTTACGTGGCTATTGTGCTGAGGGGCAAGAGCGTTTGATTGTATATGATTACATGCCAAATTTAAGCTTACTCTCTCATCTTCATGGGCAGCACTCCGCAGAATGCCATCTCAATTGGGACCGACGAATGAGTATTGTAATTGGGTCTGCTGAGGGCATTGCGTAAGTACTGATCCTGACTTTCCTATTCATCTTTCTTGTGCCATATACATAACCTCCTAATTTGTTTGATTCAGCTATCTCCACCACCAATCCACTCCACATATAATCCATAGAGATATCAAAGCAAGCAATGTGTTGCTAGATTTAGATTTTCAGCCTCGGGTTGCTGATTTTGGATTTGCCAAGTTAATCCCTGAGGGTGCAACACATGTGACAACAAGAGTTAAGGGTACCCTTGGCTACCTTGCACCAGAATATGCTATGTTAGGGAAAGCAAATGAGTCTTGTGATGTCTACAGCTTTGGAATACTCCTACTAGAGCTTGCAAGTGGCAAGAAACCCATTGAAAAACATGGAGCCGTAAAACGCTCAATTACTGATTGGGCACTGCCATTGGTCTGTGAGAGCAAGTATGATGAACTAGTGGATCCAAAGCTTAACGGCAAGTACGTCAATGAGGAGCTGAAAAGACTTGTCTTGGTTGCACTAATATGTACTAACGTTCGGCCTGAGAAAAGACCCACAATGCCTGAGGTGGTGGAGCTTCTGAAGGGAATCTCAAAAGAGAAATTATCTGAACTGGAAAATGATGAACTCTTCAAGGCCCCTCGTGCTGCAGATTATAATGATGGGACTTCCATTGCTGAAGACAGCACAGACTTCATCTCAGAGGAGAGAGATTCAAAACAGGAATTGAAAGAGGAGAACGAGCTTTAAAATTGAACATAATCACACTACTAACTCCAGTATACATTCGATATGAAGTTTGTATTTATTTTATTATTTGGTTTTTCTCAAGGCAAGGTGGCCCTGGCTGTCCTTTTATTACTATTGCTAGGAACCACATGAAAGCATGGTTTTGTGGCTGATGTAAGATTTGTGTGCTGCTCATCTACTTTTTTTACTTTATCCTGGAGTGGATGACATGGAAACTATATTTAATATTTATTGAATTGTGCTAAGTTTTTGGCTCTCGCATTACTACACTAGGTGGATTTTTTGGCTTTTCCATTTCATATATATATGTATCTCAGTACTGCCCAATCTGAGATTTGCGCTTTTGTTGGAGCTGTCAAGAAACAAGAGCCATCGTAATTGATGAATAGAATCAGCAGGTCATTAGATACTCTCATCTTACACGCTCAACAAAAACACAGACTATATCATTAATCAAGAAAAGTCTCAAAAGTAGGGAGTTAGAACAAATAAACAAACGTCATTATCCTATCCAAAAAAAATATAATAATAAACATCATGATTATGCATAGAGATTGTGTAAGTTTTCTTTTTTTATTTTCTTCTAGCATATGTCCAAGGCCTCATATTCTGGACGGGCAAGGCAACAACTAAATGCAGAAGACCACCGACCACATTCTTCCAAATGCAACACAAAGCCAAAGCAAACACTAACAAAAGAGGTGCGAGTCTTAAGCTTGAATACGAATGTATGCACTTTAGATACCAAATATTATATATACAACCGACTAGTTTACAATCGCTACAAAAAGCTTACAACCTCAATCTGGATATAATATATCCATCCATATCATGATATACATGATTATTACAACAAAGGGCTCTACGATTTCTGTCCCCAGTCTGCAAATGTACTACAATTACTTCTCATTGTAACTAACAATATTTGTTAATAATCCCGACTCCTATGTAAAGGTATCCTCACGGTCTCCCTCAGCAAAAGTCTCTCCCTCCTCCAAGTTGCTGAACTCCAGGAAATGAGTTGGCCTGTGGTCTTCATGATAATACTCACGTGGTGTCCCGAGCTTGACCCCATACTTCATACTAGGTGCATGTTTCACCCCCATGAAGTTGTAATTCCATGGACCATTATCCGGCATCTATTAAACAAAAGCCACAGAATGACCAAGTTAACTCCAAGAATGAAGAAAAATGTCAATACAAAATCCAATCAAAAGCATACCAACCAAAGCATATTTCAAAGAAAGATGATGTTCTTACCATGTAGAAACCAAGGAAACGGTCACTGAGAAGCATTTGGACCTTCTCATAATGAGTGGGAAGGTAACCATGAGGATTGCTTCCAGTGTCCTTGTTGACACGGCCCCACTCATACCCTGATGGTGTCAGCTTATATGCAGTTAGGGAGCAGGAACCTGGAGTGAAACTGCAGGTCAAAATAATGCACTTCTCTCCATCCCATTGCTTGTTGTTTTCCAGGATCTTAGCATGACTTGTGAGATCCTGCAAGCAAAATCTCAGGTAAGATAACAAATCATGGCCTTAAACCACTCTATGAGAAGAAAACCTTTAGCATTTCTATTTAAACAAATAAAGCGTACTGGATTATACAAATACCTGTGGTGATAACTGGGGAAGTTCATTAGGCTGTGTATGCATCCATCCCAAAGGCTCCAAATCATTCAGGAAATCATGCTCTGGGAGAGCTGATGGAAGATTGACTTGCTGATGGGTTCCCCACTGTGGTGGCATGGCAATACAGCGGATCTCCTTAACCTGAGGGTTGTCAGGGGGACTTATACCATACAAGTAACCAGCAATTTGTGTCCGCAGATCTGCCATGCAGATAAACTTCTTCAAAATGTTCTTTGGCATGATATAGGTATATCCTGTTTCCTGTATTATCAAGTGTACTCCATTTCAGTAAATATAAACAATCAATGATTATCAGATATAACAGAGTAGGTAGATCAGCACCTTTATATCCTCTGAATTCACGTAAATATGATTGACACGAAGATAGAGGTTTGTTGCAGATATTGCTCTCACACGCCAATCAGTTTTAGACCCAAACGCAGCTTGCTCATATGGACTTGTGGTGGTTACAATAAGCTCATCACCATGCACATTTGTAGTCTTTGTTGTAACTGCGGTCAGCTGACTTGCTTCTTTCGCCTGATAATGTTACACAGAAGATGATCAACTTAATAACACACCACTGAGTTCAATAGACACGCCAAATCAGGAGATTCCCAAACAATATATTTTGCAAGAAACGCCATTTTTGTCCAGAAATAATGCTAGTTTATATCAGGAACCAAGACAATGTTAAAACCAATAGGAAGCAGAAAAAGAAGCATCACCTGTTTCTCAATCTCAGCAATCTGTTGTCTCTGTTGAGAAGGAGGAGTAATCTCAGCTCCAAGTATAATATCACGGATCTCAGACTGTGTCAGAGCTGACGTATTCACATTGTTCTTCTTGGCATAATCCGACAGTATGAGATCTCTAAGAGCAACCTCAACCTGTACCATAAAATATATTAGCATAACACATATCATTAAAGGGAAGCATGACCATCTGTTTATAAATAGATGTTTGATAGAACTGTTATTGCTGCTGAATATATAATCAAAATTAGGAACTGATTATGCCACAGCAGAACAGGATATGAATGATTATTTTATAAATAAAGTACATCTCTGAAAATATTTGTCACAAAAAGTACGGACTTCTCTTACCTATAAATTAAGGTGAAATATTTAGAGAGAACAAAAAGTGACCATTTTTTTTTGGGGGGGGGGGGGGGCTAAGCTACAAATCCAAGAAAAAGAAATGTACACTATTACAATAACGGAGTTTACCTTCATCCATTGATCATCAGTGAGAGATGGCCAGATGTGGTGTGGCTCAGTAATGATTGTTTTGTCAGGCTTTAGTAACATCTTTGCCTTCTCATTGTTCACATGTAGCGCACGCAGGATCAGAATGAGTCGGGAGAATGCAGTGTATGAGGAAATACTTTTCAACCAATCATCATAAATGTTGAAAAGGACCATTTGCGGCTCTGTGGCCTTCAAAATCAGATCACCAAATTTCTCAATCTTCAAGCATGCTTGGAATGGAAGCTGCAGCTCACTTCCTTTGATAACTATGTTCGGGAAATCCAGCAAGTGAACCTCCAATGGATCCAGCATTCCCTTACGAGTCACAATAATTTGTTTTGGCTGTTCCTCAACAGGCAAAGACCGAACTAGAGCAGCAACTTCTTCTGCTGTTTTCCACTTGGCCAACTGACCAAGACGCTTTTGTCCTGCCCACACACTTGTGTGGATGACCTGTAAGAAATCATATCATGAAATAAATTTCCAGTGTCTGAACTCTAGAGAGAGAGAGAGAGAGACTACTTAAAAGTATCACTGAAAAAAAAATGAAAGAAAAAAAAAAGACAAACAGACCTTCAGGAACAGCTGTCCAGTCCTTGGATTGAATATAAAGATGGCACCATTGATGGGTTTAGTTGTAAGATTTCCCTCAAATGTCTTATGGATAGTAACACGATACACATTTGTGTCATCAACAAACCAAATTATTTGATTGCTGAAGATCTCTCCATAATTCTGAGATGACAAATATGGTTCAGTGGGCTCAGAAGAATACAACTGTAAACCTTTCCTTATCCGCTCCCTCAAGACATATAAAGCTGGATTTGACTGCAAATGCACAAAGAACCATTAGTTCAATGCTACGTGCCTACACTAATTTAGAACATGAGAAAAAAAAAAAAAAAAAAAAAAAAAAAAGTTTGTGCACCTTCATGATCTTATTCATAGCCTGCTGAAGCAGAGGCTTTGACCCAGGAAACCAATTACCAAATGCAGAATGCAAGTTGTATGCCAAATCAATTCCAATCATCACACCTGAAAGGATAGTTCATTGCTGATTACTTCAAACCAACAAAACTGAAGGATCGAACAGAGTAAAGCAAACAAAGAAAAAAAGGCATACCAGTAGGAGATGGATATATAGACATATTGTCTGTTGTATAATCCATAAATTTGGCCCGAGTGTAACGCTCAATATCATGAGAGTCATAATCTCCCCAGCGGAGCTGCACGTCTATCCAGTACTTATTGCTTGCTTTCTGATCAAACACATCCTTTGGTTCAGCTACAAGACTAGGTTTTGACATCGGCCATCTATGTGCAGCAAAGAGAAGAATGTCTGCACAAGAGCTGTTCATTTTGTAACTCTTTCTTGGATGGATTGTTTCCTTCTGCACAGTTTCAATTTCCAAAGCATCCAACTCCTGATCCAAAACTTGACAAAGATCCATGACAACACTCTCATGGATTTTTTGCCACAAATGCGCACGGAATATTTGAATCAGTGATATCTTCAAGGTAGGGATCTTCCCATGCATGAAGATTCCAGTTAGATCCAATTGGACTTGAAAACCCACGTACACATTTGCTCTATTTATCGTAGGTGACCACCAAAGCGTAAACCTACGGTTAGGGATTTGGTTGAGACCAGATCTCTGAGCATTTGTCAGCTTCTTATACTTCATTGATTCCTCAAAACCAGATGCCTTTTCCCAGAAGAGACCTTCCCAAGTTGGAAAGCTGAAAATTTTTAGATAAGCAAAGTCAGTCAAATTTTATTCTTCTCAAAAGCATATTAATTCAGGAGTGAAAGACAACCCTAGCTGTATAAATAATCCCACGACTATAGTAACAATTAGAAAAATAAATATTATCTGTTCTTTATCATATCACACATACTTCCTTCAGATATGGTTCAGTCTCTAGAGCAAAAATAGCATTTCTGCCAACCTAAGGATGAACAAATCTTCCAATACAGAATCACAGATGCTAATGGCATTTTGGACCAAATAGCATTTCTGCCCCATAAGCTAAAAGTGAAAGGTAAGTCATGGGTTCAATCCACTAAGGATGTGAATTGTAATTACCTATCAAATAAAATCTTACAATATAACAAATCGGATGGATGGCCAAGTTCAAATTTTGTTACAATTATGAACTACAGTGCAATAAACTCTAACCTGCAATGTTACTATGTGTATTAACCAGCCAGATAATATATGTTGAATTCTCTTTCACATCACCTATTTGCAGAATAGAATCATGTGCAATCCTAATAGATTTATGATAATGACAACGATGACTGTAACTACTACTGTAAACAAAATCAAAACACAGTATACTCACTATGTTCCTTTGAATAAGGTATGCTCAAGAATTCCCTCAACACCACCCAAAGCTTGAATGACATCAGTTCGATAATTGTTCAAGTTCCAAAGTTTCCCATCATGCCTCTGGTGTGTCCACCAGAAAGGGTTCTGTTTTAAAACTTGGTACTGTTTGAAGTCAGTACGCACCCTCCATCCTTTGTCATATGCCAATGTGTGTCGGTCCTTCTGAAACAAAGTGTTTATACGAGGTATGCCCCTGTCCCATGAATCCTGTCCAAAGAATTGAGAAAGCCATTAGAATAGATGACTTTTGTAGAAGTCCTAAAATATAAATAAATAAATAAAAGGTAAAAATACTAACTTCCAAATCTTCAAGGGTCAAACGCCTATTTTGAGCCTGAGCTTCCTGCCTCTTCAATGCATATTCTGCCCAAACACGCTGTGAATCTATGAACTCGCTCTCCCATGGCTGTCAAGAAACCAATATGATGTCAAAAAATTGAAGAAAACGCACAAGCACACCATATACATATGAAGAGTGAATCTCAAATTACCTGTATATATCGATAAAGATTTGGAATCAGCTGGTCCTCTTCATGGCTCATTCCACTCCTAAAGTGGGTTACACCAACATCTGTCTGCTGGCTGTAACGGAGGTCACTTTGTGGAATCAATATATGACCCATAGAAAGCATGCCAAGTCCTCCGATTTCCTTTGGAGTGTAGAAAATGACAGGAGGGAACCTGAAGGAAGATTGAGTTTCATCAGTACCGAGATTAACTTTCAACTAGAATAAATTATTTTATGTGACCAATAACTTTACCTGCTAGGCATCTTTGAGTTCAACCCAATCTTAATACGGGTTTGGATTTTATTTTCACATTTAACCAGCAAATCTAACAGCTCTTGAGTATGCACAGTAGCTTCACGGAAATAAGTCATGAGACCTATTTTTTTTAAAAAAAAAAACATTCATAAATATCCTCATGAAGTCAAACAGCTGTAACAAGGCAGAATAAAAATTTCAAAATAAGTACCTATCAAGGCTGTATTCCATTTATTGACAATTTTTGTAAATGTTGTGGATCCTGAAGACATAAGAATCTGCCTCACACGATTCTCAAACACCTTCATGTGTTCATCATCAACCCGCAAGAAAGCAACTGCAGTCCGTTCTTTGGTCTGCTCATTCTGGAGATTCCAAACACCATCTCTTGTATTACTGAATGCTTCTTGGGTCATCCTTATTTTAGGAAGAATCCGAACTTCAAACCCACACCTAAAGATCAAAGAGGAGAGGAGATGTTTCAGACAACAGGTCCATTCATCAAAAAACACACATCACAGTAATAACCTGACAAACCTCTTGGAGATTGAGCCTAGAGAGGCAAAGAAAACAGAATGGGTCCTAAGATTCGGAAACCTCTCCTATAAGATCAAATACAACATATAACAAAGGCTCACCCAAAACACAGAACGAATTAATTAAAATTTTAGGTTCAGAAACAATTTCTCAGCATTGAATAAGGTCTGGAGCAACACTGAACTAATTCTGTTTGTTGAGATTCACATTTCAAATTGTTGAGTAAAATATTCAGGAGCTACCAGCTTGAGAGATGGAAAAGGCAGACAGACCAGTGCATAAGAAATTCCAAGTATCAAATAAAAAAAAAATCCAAGCAACATTGAACACACGATCATTGCTGGAAAACATAGGTTCAACACAAGAAACAAATAAAAAATATATATACACACACATACAAAATAATGTAGCTAGTTAGATAAACATACATGCTGAAAAGCAAGTTTGGATTGTCCTTGCTGTATACAGAAACAAAACTGTTCTCCCACTCCAATGTAGTGATGCTTCGAGGAAGACGGTTCTTCATATCCCAGAAAACACTCCTCCCAAGATTTACTGAAAGGAGAATTTAGAAAAGAGTCATGACATACATTATTTTTAACATTAATGAAAGCCTCATTCACTTAAAAATGTTAAAGTCATAACTCTAAAGAAAGAAAAGAATGAGATACATACCATCGTGTTTCATGAGCCTCATTCTTGCATCTCTAGGCCAGCACTTCTTGTTGTTATATCCAACCATATTTTCATTGTTAGGATCAGGATGCTCAGTAAGATACCGCTGGATAAGGTCTCGAGCCTCTTCGTGGGTGAAGCGGAACAATATGTGGACCCTGTCTATGTAACGAGAATAAAGCCGAATAGGGTGCCGTGTCTCAACTTTTGTGTCCCAATAAGTAATGAACTCATTAGGCATCTGTGGGGGCCCAGCAATCTCACTAGCTCGAGTCAATCCAAGGAGCAAGAGATCCAGCACAAGTCCGTAATATTGTACAACAAAAGAAGCAAACTGGAGACCACGGATAAGACCATATGAGTTTGTGTGACTCATATCCTTGTAAGACAACACAACATTGTTCTTTGCGGTGACATAATCAGCAATGTTGTGGTCAAGAACCAATCGCAAGAGCCTGCAACACCACAGTAAAAAATACATAAATAGATAAATAGATAATAATTCAAGAACTCCAAAAATCCACTGATTACAGTTGCAACGGGACCAACCATTACATACCTGTTTAACATTGTCAAGTCAATCTTCTCAAAGAACTTTTCAAACTTTGTTTGAAGCATCACCACACATTGGCCATCACTTGTGTCCCATACACCTTGTAAATTGTTTATACCCTGACACCATTTATAAACCAAAAGTGGGGGAGGCTCTGAATCTGCAGGCTTTATCCAATTTGGAAAAAGATGGCGTTTGTCACCTTCATACCATAAATATTGATCAAGATATGCATCTGTAATCTTCTCAAGAGGCTCAATCTCATAAACTGGAATGAGATAACTGTACAAATCCATAAATTCTATGCCAACCTGCAGGGAAAAAAAACTCAGTTCAAACTCATTCTACTAGGTTGTGAAGTACAAAGGACAAAGATCAATGCATTAATCAAATAACTTACTTCTTTGAATGCACGCTGAGTGAGCAGGTGACGCTTGATTCGTGACAGTGCTTCATGTGGATTATCATAGGCTTGTTCAATAAGACCCAACTCTTCTCTTTGAAGCTGGTTTAACCTCACAGCTACACTATAAGATTCCTTCAGCCGCTCCAGAGCAAGGATAAGAAGTTTTGTGTCATGCTTATATGATAATGGAGGGAACGGGATGGGAGAGAACTTTCTTGACTCCAACCAATGCACTGTCGTAGTGTAAATGGCAACTGCTTCTTCTGGTGTGACATATGGACCATCTTTCAAGTAGTTGTGTTGTCGTTCCTACAACAATTGAAAATGAAAATTGAAAAGACAAATAAGATGAGAAAAAAAAAAATGTATTCAAAGACAATTGAAAAAGAAAAAGGCCAATAAGTCCTTCAGAAAACTGTGCACACACGCATATTATGTGGTGGAAGTTTAAACAAAAGAATGAAGTCAGTATCTGCACCTGTTCTGCCTTCAACCAAAGACGAGTCAGTCTTCCAAGATTCTTCCGACAAACTGTCTTATCGACAGTGGCTCCTCTTTTTATACGCTCACGATTATAGTGGGCAACATTTGTCCACCAGTCAGCTTTTGACTTAACATAACGAAGAATCATGTTCTCAATGGGAACTGGCAAACCAGGAACCTTCCAGGGAATATTTGCTTTCCAACATCGCCACGCCTCACTGAGATGCTGCAATATTGTTCTGGCTTTATTCTGCTTAATGCCCTCTGCAATTCAATAATACAATGTTGGAATCACAAAGACAATAACCAAAATATAAGAAATAAAGGGGAAAACCACAAGCCAAAAAGAAATACAATAGGTTGAGTCAAAGATTACCTGGCATAGCATCAAGAACATCATGCATAACAGCTGCTCTTAGCTCCAAATCAAAGTGGCTTTCAACACGTTGCTTAGTAACTGTCTTAGCCACTCCTTTCGAATGGCGCCCTTCAAATTGACGTGCAAGTAAATTCCCTAACCACCGTTCCAGGAGAGGCACTATACCACGTAGAAAGAACAACCAAACTCGCCACATTGGTGCCCAAAACCCGCATCCAGGTCCTTTCCCAACTGGACCAGTATTGAACCGATAGTAGATCAAGTGTTTCAAGTCTTTGCACATTCTGATCTGCCGCATAAGCCTATATTTGTAACGGTACATGCCGGTCAGTTGACCAACATGAGAAAATGTATATTGCAAGCCATCGGCCAATTGGAAGGCATCCACATTACCCAGGCGAAACTGGATATTGGCATCAACCACAAGCTTTGTCAAGCGCAGAATCTCACGACACAGATGGAAAGCATTACCAAAACGTGACTTCTTGCGCTCTTTTGTAGTGAGGGTCTTCACCGGCTTCAGATTGAAATTATAATCAAGGTGGAGGTAATTTAAATTTTTCCTATGTATCAGCAGATTTAGCATGTTATAGCCCTGCTTACAAACTTGAAGACCAGCTTCAGCCCAATCAAGTTCTGTGGTTTGGAAAAACTTAGTTGCTTGCAGAGATCGGAACAAGTGCTTCTTCTTTTGAGCCTTAGGAGGTCTGTGATGCAGTTCATTCAACACAAAGCATTTTAGCAATTTTTGATAGCTGACTCGAACTTTAACCGGATAGGATGGAGGACTGCAAAAGCAAAGGCAGGGATCAACTTAAATGATATTTAATATGTACTAGATAGTTCATATACTTTATATATGCCAAAGCAACATAAATAAATAAAAAAACCATAAAGAACTCACCAATGCTCTTTATACCACTCCGACACAAGGGGTATGTCTTCTGCACGTCTCATCCGACCAGATCTCATGTTAAAAGGGCGTGGGGCAAACAATAAGGAAATTCCAGCAGCTGTGGTGTCAGTATAAAGTTGAGTATCCCTCAACAGAGGTTCCACTCCTTCCGGCAAGAAGAAATCATCATCATCCTCATCATCACGAATTTTCTTTTCATGCCGATCCTTGTTAATGCTAGTTATTGGGTGTATTAAAGGATCATAATAAAAAGCAGGTAAATCAGGATCCTCGGTTTTTATGTACATGATCATGGGAGTGTGATACACACACAGCTTTACTTTCCTTGGTCTATTGTTGTAGAGATGAGGGAATGCAATTCTGTATTCTGTCCGGAGAGGTGATCGAATAATTAGCTTGTTAATATCATTGAACTCATTCCAATCCTCATCACCTTTCTCCATGTCACGATACAAAGGCTCAAATTTAGGTCCACCTGCATAAGTGAAACAAATTAAATACAAACTCAAACCACACTTATGAACACAATTGAAGGCCAACAAAAAGCAATCTAACAGCAACTCTCAAAGTATATAAAACCTTAATTGTAACCAAATTGATTATCTTCACAATAAGGATACTAGATTACCTAGCATATAAAATTTCAAAATCATCACATAACTCACTTTTTCTTTTCCATTTTGTACCCCCTTTTTAGATAAGTAAATAATAACAAACAATAATTTTCACAAATTCCGATGATATCAAATTATTTACTAAGTTCTATACACTGGGTAATGATAGGACCACAGCACAGCATACAACCATCAGCACACCTGTATACCAGCATGGCAAATGAACCAAGTAATATAGATTGGAAAAAAAAAAAAAAAAAAGGCGACCTGAAAACACAGCAGATCTCTTAAAATTAAACAGCCTCTAAACCATCATAACACATCATAAGAATCTTTCTTTTATTCTATATTAAGTAATAGATCAAAAGAAGCCCAATTTAATAATTGATATCACATCACACCATAGAAGAAATTCAAGAGATCTAAAGCTCTTTCCCGAGAAAAATTGGGGTGTCTAGTTGCAGCCCGCTAAAAAAGAACTATAAGGCTAAAGCTGAAATTTGGAGTTTTTTGGAGAGACCTCTACTGCTTTATCTAGAACTTCTATTTCTTATCAAAAAAAATTTAGAACTTTAACACACTATTCACTGTAATTTCTCATATACTCAAAAACGCTAAAGACCATTTTAACTAATGGGATTATCTCACAAATTATCGCAAATTATCTCTTACAACAATGCCAAATAGGCACCATATGGCACTAATGGGATTCCTTACAACCCCAACCAGTTATTAGAGTATTCTAACCATATGATATATAACTAGCCTCATCACACGCGCTACTACATGCAAGCTCATATACTCTTTTTTCTTTGTATATTTTTTTCATTAATCCCAATACAGGGTTTATACATTTGTCCCATGAGACAATTGCATTACAACCTACCCTTCAAATTAATTTAGACCATCAAAATGTGTATATACAGAATTACATCCAACCAAATTGCATAATGATTCACTACATTATGCCATGGTACAAATTCTTATGCAAAAGTAAATGCAGACTATGAAGAATAACTGGATTTATGTCTTTCATTGTCTATTCAAACTGTTTCCAACAACAATTGCTATCCTATAGAATATACTACTAAATCAATGGTTTATGTACATTTGATATAATGTGTATTACAATTTGCAGCTTTATGGACTACTGTCACTACTCATGGCAACACAATACAACCAAGCATTGGCTGTTGTAACAGGTCCACATCACTCCTGACTTTCCTACCACTTGCTAAGTTTGTGTCATTGTCATTCTCTCCATGGGATTTCCTTGATTACAACACTACAGATAAAAGTATGCAACGCCAGCCATTGCTATCAATCAGTGTTGGCTTCCTTGGCCTTGGTCGTGGTTTTAAGGTTATCTTCCTTTTTTTGGTATTGTTTGGATGATTTTCCCCCACCCTCGGAACACCTCCCCCCCTCCCCCCAACCTCTTTACCAGTTTGGAAACTTTCTTTCATAATAGATTGTTCACTACAAAAGAAACTGATTTTTTTCCAAAGTTTGTTTTGGTTTATTACCCCCATCTCCTTTGAAGTTTAGATTAGATGTAATTTGTTATCAAAACCTCCTTCTCTGGCCCACCCATCACAACCTTTATCCACAATAGCTTTTTGTTGTCGTTGTGGCACATTTGCCACCAAAATGTCACCTCCAGCTAGCACAAAACAGAGGAGAATACAGACGTTCCTTTTTTAGCATTATCTGGCCATGCACTTTCAATTGGATTTTTTTTTTACAATGATTTTCCCATCTCACTTTGGAATAGATAGATATTCTTTCTGAAATTTGTAAAAGCTGAAAGCCTTTTGGGGATTCGATTATGCATTATGTTTGATTTTTTTTTAATGAAAGGAAGAATTGGATCGGTAGTTAGGGAGGGTTGCTCAAACATTTCTGAAAAGTAAAGATAGATTTCTTGGAGTGATGATGAGGTTGGTTATTAGAAGGGCAGCATTTTTTCAGTTCTGTGGTTGCGTTCTTTTTAGAAACTGATAGTAGCAATTTAAAAGCAAGAGTGGAGAGATGTACATTGGTGTAATTCTAAGTTGTAGCAACTGCTCTTTAATGGGGAAGTTTTAGTTTGCATAACCGCTTGATAGTAGGTTTCAAATTTTCTGGGGTTGTTTTGCGCTAATGAATTTAATTTATGCCCTTAGAGCTTATTTCGTAGGAGGACAAGTTTCAATTAAACTATAAGGTTACTTTTGAGATTTACTGGAAAGTGGACACCAAGCATTTCCAATGCATCAAGTGTTTAAATTTCTGTATCTCCTTCATTTATTCCTCTATTTGCGTGTATAGTGAGGGGGGGGGGGCAGGAGTAGACTAAAATATACTATAGGGTTATTTTTGAGAGTATCCAAACGTGGACACCAAAAATTCTACTCCAATTATATACAGAGATTAAATCTATTCCCTAGAGTGTCAAAAAAGATTCTTGAGAGCACCAAAGAACTCAGAAGAAAAGCAAAACATTAAGAATAAAATGAAAAGAAGAGAAAAAGGAAGACATACCAGGTATACACATATTCAATGCTTTGGCTGTAAAAAAAGACTCCATGTCAAACAAGTAGAAATAGTTGCGGTCAATTAAGTCAGAAAGCAACTGTCCTGCAAGCCGATGAAGAGTTGCCATGATAGGAAGAGAGAGATGCCATTTCCGATAACTTGGACCATTTATAAGCTTTGTTTTCACAAGAGGCTTATGGTCATAAAACCAAGTATATACAGCAGAATCCTCTTCTTCATCCAACTCTAATTGGATAGGCTCCAGAGGATCAACATCTAGAAGATTATCAGCATAGTCCAATGGAGGTTCCTCATCATCAAATGGTGGAAACCGCATTCTCTTGAAATGCCGACGATCCCTCTTCTCCCTTCGCATCATGATCCACATTGTACCCCACTGTAAAATTTTATGATTTGATCAGCCATCATCATTGAAAGGGATGATGACAATATGATAACAAATAATACAGCAAAATATTTATGGCACAGCTATCCATACCATCTTTGAGCTCCCATGATCTCCTCATGAACTAAAAAAGAATATCCTCAGAAGGGAAGAGAAGAGAAACAAACCTGAGCCAAATATATAGGTTCAACAACCCATGGTATTTCGTTCACAAATGTAATAGCCCCAGAAATATGGTACAAAACCTTCACATCTCGAACCTAAAACCACAAATGTAGCAAGGAAACTTTAGCAAGGGAAACGCATAAGACACATTCTAAGCATAAAAATAAATAAATAAATCAATCAATAAAAATCTAAAGAAATGAAAAAGAAGCAAAGAATGCATACCTGCTCCCATGGCATAGGCATATTCTCAAGAAGCTTGTAAACTGCATGTGGAATGAATTTAAGGGCTCCAAGATAGACACGTTTATCATGACGATATTTCTTAGAGGACATGTCCCCATGGTCTCTGTCAAAGAGAACACAAAAATGAATACAACAAAAATTCATGGTGACCAACAGTATTAATCCCACAGTTACAGAAACCTACTTTTTAAGAGAACAACAGAAGGGAATACAGGGAAAAAAACTTTAAATGAAAAGGCATATAGAAATATATCAAACAATATACATTAAATAAAAATACAAGTAGCTTCCGTAATACAGCAAGGAGTGAGACAAAATCTATTACTTGGAAACATTTTAAAAATAAATACTATTGAGCCAAAGAAGAAAGGCAGACTAAGTGAGAGAGAGCATATGCACTACTGAATGCCAAAACCTTTGATCACTAATAACAACCAACCCACAAGAAAAGAACAATGATTTCACATCCTAAAATAAAGTTTCAATATCTCTTCTCTTTTCAGCCATTAATTTCATACTTCGGCAAAACCGTCATCCACATCAACAAAATGTTTAAACTTATGACACCAAAATGAAAGGTAGAAAAACGACACATGAAATCACATAGTATAACATCAATAAAATCCCAAATCAAACAGAAAAATGAAAACCTGCCTGCCTAACAAACTATTTGGATCATGTATACAGGCTTTCTAGGAACTCCATTTCTTATAATAGTACCCCGGGAAAAAAAATTTAATAAATCAAGTACCCAATTATAACATCCAACAGCTACTCACCTAACTATCTTAAATGCTAAAAACACACAATTAGATTCACAAAATCACCAATAGGTTTTAGCTTAAATGGTACCTCCTCCCCTTTGTGAGAAGGGTGGAGGGTGAGGTCAATTATAAATTATAGATAATATAACCAATCATCCAACTAAGCTCAAACAAATCATACAAAATTGTGCTTATATACGTGTGTGTGTGTGTTTAAATATGAAATCATGTAATACTATTAACAAATAGGAAATAAGTAAAAACCCATCAAAATCTTCACTGAAAATAACAAATTATAATCCAGAAATACCCCAATAATCAAGTACCCACATACAAAATCCTATAACTACTCACCTAAACTATCTCCCATCCCTAAAAAATGCACATAATTAAATCACCAGTGATTAAAAAAAAAATTAACAGCAATTCAAAATCTTTCAACAAACACTCCAAATAAGCTCTCAGGAAAAGGAAAAGCTCTGACCTAATGATCTTCCTGACGTGCTCAGGAGGCATGTCCTCCTTCTGCGTCTCGACGAACCCGAACTTCCGCTTGTCGCTGTACCGCTTCGAATTGAGCTGCTGCCATTTCCTCGCCTTCTCTTCGAGCCGCGCCTCGGCCTCGGCCGGCGAAGGCAGCACGGTGTACGATGGCTGCGCCGCCGGCGGCGGAGGAATGGACGAGCCAGTGGTCCCCGGCGGCGCAATCTGGCCGCTGTTCCACATGGTGGAGAACGAGGTCCTAAAACCCTAGCAAAACCTAATGAAAAGAAGAAAACGAAGTATAGTGCGTGTGGATTTGAAGGTTACTTAGTGTATGAAAGGGTTTTGGTTTTTAGGGTTAGGTCTAAAGAAAGAAGAATGAGAGGGAAGTCTCAAAGCTTCCTTCAATGGCGGTTTCTAGGGTTTTGGGGATTTGTGTGTGAGAGTCTCTTTCTCTCAGTGAGGAAGAGAAAGAGAGAGAGTGAAAAAATGGGTGTGAATTAATTGGTTTATATTTTATTGAAGATGGATATATGGCGGTGGCACGTGACTTGGGGTTATTGGGTGCTCACTTGGGTTTGGGCTTTGTGTTGTTCATAGGATGGATGGGTAGGATTGGGCCTTGCAAAAGCAAGAGGTTTTCTATAATTTCTCTAATTTTATCTTGTTTGAATAAAAATTAGAAACTATAATTTCTCTATTTTGATTTTAACCAACCAAAAAATCATGTTTTACTTTACGTAAGTAACATAACCACTTTGACAATACATTCCATTAAAATAATTTAAAAATAACTTTTTTCTATGTTTTTTTTTTTAAGGTAAACTATATATTTGATCTTTATCCTTTACACCATATTTTAATTTGGTTTCTAACCTTTCAATTGTGTCAATTTAGTCCCTAATTTTTCAGTATTATGTTAATTTAGTCACTACTATTATATCTTGTATGAAAATTAATGACATGGAAAACGACCAAAATTAAATTTTAGTTTATTCTCACATCAACGAAAGCTAATTTTTTATTTTGGCCATTAGACATGTCATTAATTTTCATTCAAAAGATAACAATAAGGACTAAATTGACATGGTACTAAAAAGTTAAGGACCAAATTGACACAATTGAAATGTTAGGGACCAAATTGAAATATGGTATATAAGATAAGAATCAAAAACGTAATTTACCCTTTTTTTTCTACACACAATTGAACTTTAAAAAAAAAAAAAAAAAAAAAAAAAAAACTACCACTCATTTCATAACACAAAACTAATTTCAAGCTGCTCTCATTGATAAGACTCATTGTCATTCTCACCACGCCATTGCTATTCAATCAACCTTTAGTCAACCTATGTTAAAAAAAAAAGGCCAAAGGCAAAGGAGAGAGAGAAGTTCTTATAGTCGCTGTTCTCACCACATTACTGCTAACATCCTGATTGATCCCATCATTGTTCTTACCATGGTTGTCAAAATCGCGATTTGGATTGTAGAATTGCACGATTTTACGATCCCACCTCACTAAAAAGTTTAAAATCGTAGCAAGATCATAAAAATGGTAGGATCATATAAGATCATGGGATCCTATCGATCCTACCAAAACACGTTTTTGGCTTGGGCTTTTTTTTTTTTTTTTTTTTTGTGGGATTCATTTGGAGTAAGATAATCCAACTAAACTCACAAGCCCAACGGGTTATTAGAAGCCTAATAACGAATTGAAGTCCTAAATTTACCCTATGTCAACATAAAATCTCAAAAAAAACCTATAGTACTTAAGTTTAAAGTTTTAAAAAACAAAACCTAAAATATTTAGAAATATTCAGCCCCATAGCCGTGCCTCCCCAGTCCTCTGTCAAAAACCCAACACCTCTCAACCCTCTCAATGATGTTGTCGTGAGCCATCGCCACCTTTAAGCTTTCTACTATTGGGTAATTTGTTTTGATAGTTAATAGTTTATCATTTATTTGTACTTTGATAGCTTGATTCCACATTGTTGTGTTGTGTATATGATTTTGACAAAGCTTTTAAGGTTTTTATTTTTCCATTTTGTTAACTAAATTAAGTAAAATTTGAAAAATTATGAAACAGGATCTTCATTATTTGATTCATTGAGAAATATTAGTAAATACAATTAGTAGTTTAGAATTGCATACAACCTGTTTGATGAATTCTCTGTGTGATTTTTTGAGCATGCTCTGTATCTTGGTGTATTTTTGTAGCTCTAGTACAAATATACAATGTCTACTTTGGCTAAAAATAAAATTAAGCAAAAAAATGCACCAAGAAATAAGTCTGACCCGAGATGAGATCATGGTGTTGAAGTAGGTTCAAGGCAAGTTCAATGTAATTATTGCAAAGAAATTCATAGTGGGGGTATATATTGGCTGAAGCATCATTTAGCTGGGACTAGAAAAAATGTTTCAGCTTGTCCTGGTGTGCCAGAAAAGGTGAAGGAGAAATTTGTGGCTTTTTTTGAATGCCTAAGCTAGAGCATCTATAAAAAAGAAGAGGTGGTATAATATAGAAGAAGAGAATGATGGCAATGATGACGAATTAGCTGAAGTACAACAACTACATTCATCAAAAGGGAGGGGCATACGCATAGGCTCCATGGATAAGTTTGTTACAAAAAAAAGGGCAAGTAACAATGAATCGTATGTTTAAAAAAGGAGAACGTGATATAGTGATCCAACAAATCACTAGATTCTTCTACACTAGTGTCATTCCTTTTAATTGTGTCAAAAATTCGGAGTTTCTGCGAATGATTAATATGATTTCAAGATTTGGAATTGGCCTCAAGCCTTCTTTCTATAATGAGATTAAGGCGACATGCTTGAAGAAAGAGGTAGATTTTATACAACAAATGCTTGAAGAATATAAGGTTGAATAGAAAAAAACAGGCTATTCAATTATGTCTGATGGCTGGTTTGATAAGAAAAAGAGATCCATTTGTAATTTTTTGGTGAATATTCCTAACGGAACCATTCTCCTATACTCTATAGACACATCTAACATATCTAAAACAGCTGAAAAAGTTTGTCAAATGTTAGATGAAGTTATGGATAAGGTTGGAGAGGAGAATGTTTTACAAGTGGTGACTAACAATGCTACAAACTAGCTAGAGAGATGTTGATGCAAAAGATAAAGTCCTTGTTTTGGACTCCATGTGTTGCCCATTGCTTGGATTTGATGCTTGAGGATTTTGAAAAAGAGATTAAGGACCATAAGTACACAATTTCTAAGGGGAAGAAGATTACAACATACATATATTCTAGATCTATGCTTTTAAATTGGTTGAGGGATTTCACTAAAGGGAGGGAATTGATTAGACCTACTGCCACTAGATTTGCAACATCATATTTGAAATTGTCATGCCTTAATGAGTTCAAAGGAGAATTGATGATAATGTTTTCTTCAGAACAATGGAGGCATAGCAAATTTGCAAAAACAAAAGAAGGGAAAAGAATTCATGCCATAGTTATGGATAATCACGGCTTTTGGCTACTTGTTGTCAAATGCTTGAAGGCTGCATACCCCTTTTAAAGGTAATTTGCATGGTTGACTCTGATATACCACTAATGGGATTCATTTATCTAGAAATGGAAAATGCAAAAGAAGAAATACAGAAAATTTCAATAATGTTCAAAAGAGGTAACCATTTTATTTATATCTTCCTTAAATTTACATTTGTTTTTAATTCATTAGCTTATTAAATATATAGTCGTTGTTTTAATATAATATCCATTGTTTTAAATTGTAGTTACAAAGAGATGTGGGATATTATTGATGATCGATGGAAAATGCAACTTCATAAGCCTTTGCATGCTGCGGGATACTATTTGAACCCTTTTATTCATTATGATTCTTATTTTGATTCGGGTTCAGATATTAAATTAGGACTATATACGTGTCTTCAACAAATGGTTCAAGAAGTTAGTGATGGGAAAAAGATAGATGTCCAACTTGAAAAATTCAAACAAGCAAAGGGACTCTTTGGTATTGAAGCTACCATACTAGCTAGAATTATTAAAAAGCCAAGCAACAATTTTGTTTTTCGTTTTTTGTTTTACATTTAAATTCATCATTATTAGTTGTAGATTATATTCTTAAGACTAAGGCATTGTAATTCATATATGTATCAGCTGAGTGGTGGGACTCATATGGAGATGACTGTCCTGAATTGAAAAAATTTGCTATAAGAATATTGAATTAAACATGTAGCTCTTCTGGTTGTGAAAGAAATTGGAGTGTGTTTGAAATGGTAAGACCAAATGACTTTGATATATTATGACAATATGGTTTTTCATTTTATTTCTTAGTTAAAAGTTTGTTTCTTCCCCCCTCCCTTCTGTTTGAGAATTCTCTATTAAAATTGTTACAACTATAGGTACATTCAAAAAGGAGAAATCACTTACACCAGGAAAAAAAAAATGAATGACTTAGTCTTCGTTATGTACAACTTGGAGATAAAAGAGAAAAGAGCTAAAACATCAAGTACAAAAGAAGAAATTGGTTTGGACAATTTGACTTCTGATGATGAGTAGTTAGTAGCAGATGGTTTAGATTCAAAAGATGATGGTGCAAATTTTGATGAAGACAATGAAGGTATTAATTTATAACTATAAAGCCTTCCTTTATAGCTAATATTTATACAACTTACCTATGTATAGTTTGAATGTGTGATCACTGATCATTATTGTATATTTGTATACTTATAAAAAAAATTTGTATATATTGTATATTTTGGTTATCAATGTTAGGTGATGATGATGAGGTTTCAAGAGTTGCTGCTAAAGGAAAAAAGTGTGCTAGTTTGTGATGTTAGTGATGAATATCATGATAATGATGATGGTTTTAATGATGTTGATAGTGATGGGCCCCCACTTGGATTTGAGAGAGTTAGGGATTTCGATGATTACGCTATGGATGTTGATACTGGGAAGGACATAGATGATGAAATGGGTAATGATAATGACAGTGATTAGATTAGAAGAATCTTAGAATGATAATTCTCTTTTGGATTATATATTGTAAATTTGTAATCAGCTAGTTTTTATTTGCTAACTAGCCTAACTTATTTTGGATTTGGAACTTAGAATTTGGAAAACATTTTCCATATGTGTAGATAATATTTTGGTATTTAGTTGCTAATTAAATATGTACAAAACTTTTAGATACATTATGCCAAAAGTTAAATATATTTTGTTTCGTTAGTATGACTTAACGATGTAGTGCATGCAAATTACATTTTATGATACAAATATTTTTTTTCTTAATGGATCGATTCATATTTTAAGTGATTATTCAACATACAAAGTTACTATCAATAGATTTTTTGCTTAAAATCTGAAAATAGGTAGGATCTTACGATCCATGCTTCGATCCTATGATTCACGATCCTACTTACCTCTCACGATCCTATGTAGAATCCCGATTTTGATAACCTTGGTTCTCACCATATTAGTGATAAGGTAGTACCAAATACAAAACAAATTTTATAAGAGAGCAAAGGAGTTAGAGTGCAAGAGAGGAAAGACGTACTAATGAGATGGCAGAGGTAAAAGTGTGAGAGTGAAAAAAACAAAAACAAAAAAAAAGATTTAGAGTTTGTTTGGATAGTCCAAAAATTGAGTAATATCACTCAGTTTTCATGATCCATTATTCAAAACTCGTGGATCCCACAAATAATGCAATGTTTGGCTTGGTTTTAGATGTTTGTTTTCATCACTCAAAAACTCAAAATTTTGAGCTTGGATGATGGAAACTGAAAACACAATTTTGGTGTTTTCAGATTATGGATTATGAGAGATAGTGGCAAAATGGTAAAAAAATAAAATTTGTGGAACTCATTCGCCTGACTTATCACTGTCAAGTAACAGTGTTATACTACTTTTTTTTCTTTCTTTCTTTTTTCTTCTACAGAGTTCCATCGGCTTCCCTTTTCTCTTTTCTTTTTTTGCTTTTTCTCTGCTTCTTCTTTCTTTTTTCTTCATACCCACTCCACCACCAACAACCTTTTTTCTTCTTCTTCTTCATTTTTTTTTTTTCTTTCTTTATTTCTTCATCAGACCCACTCCACCACCAACGAGTTTTTTTTTTTTTTTTTTTTCCTTTTCTTCTTCCTGGTTTCGCCTTTCTTTCTTTTCTTTTGCTTTCTTGTTTTCTTCTTCAAACCCACTCACCATGTTCATCCATGCATAAATATATACCCAAAAACAGAAACTCACTCCTCATTTTCATAATTTTGGTCTTCGATCTAAGGATTCCTGGGTTTGAGTTTGGGTTTTCTGTGTTTGTGGGTTTGGGTTGACAATTTTGAATCACCGATCTGAAGATTTTGTGTTGGTGTGTTTGGATTTTCTATGTTTGTAGTTGTGGTTTGAAGCTTGGGTTGTGATAGAGGTGGGTTTGTGTGGTTGGTGGTGGTATTGATGATTGGAAATTTTTTCTTTTTGTGGGTGTAGCTGATGGTTGGATTTTCTTTTGGTTGAGATTTTTTTTTTTGGCTGTTGGTGGTGTTGACAGTGGTGGGTTCTGAGTTTGCCATTGATAGTGGTGATGGACTTGGAAGAATATGAAAGAGGGGAAGAGGAAATGGACACAGGTAGCAACCATAACCCTTGTGTAGTGTCAGTGGGGTGGGTTCCACCATTTTGGCAAAAAGTGGACTTAAAAGTTGAGATATGTGACTAAGTTTTGTAACCAAACAAAAATTTTGGAGTTTTTGAGTGATAGTGGGGTTTGAGTTATGAGTTATGAGATTTGAGTTAGAGTTATGAGTTATGAGTATTGAGTTATGAAAATTGAGTCATGTTTAAACCAAACGAGCCCTTACAAATGCTACAATGTTTGTGTATTTTTTTATAGGCACTGAAGAATATGTATAATTGTGAACAGTAATAGACAAGCATGTGTGAGATTTTTTTTTTTTAAATGTTGCTACAATGATGTCTAATTTAGCTAAAAACCCATTTTGCATTATCAAATGTAAATGCTTTTATATAATTATGTTTGGGCATTTGAAAATGGTTGGTAGGACAACTCAAATCCAATGGTCCAACAAAATACAAAGACTTGTAATGAATTGCTCCTCTTTGACAATTAAGAATTACTTCAATGTTTTGCAAATGTGATATACATGGCATTTATCTGATTTTGTGTGGCTTACATTGGTTTTTTTAAGACCATTGGATTATAAATACCATGTGTATGAATTCAAATTGAAGGAAATTTGAGGATTTAAATGGGAGAAGGTGTTTTCAGAAATTCAATCAATCTCACTTGGAGATTTCATGAAACGAGATTCTACCAAACATTTTGCAAAATGACACTCTTTCTTGAGGTTTGTATAAAATGTAATAATTAAGCCCATGCTCTCAACTTTATTAAATATATATATATATATATATATATATATTTTTTTTTTAAGTTTAACTTCCTTGAGGTTTGTATAATATTTTTATACATATCCTCTCATATTGTGACTTGCTTCATGTTGTGCAATTCTTTTAATTTTTTTAATCCAAACTATAGATGAAATGACACTCATTCCTCAAGATTTGTTGAAAATGACACAACCCACTTAAGATTTGTACAAGAGAGTACATATATTTTTTTTATAAAAATAGAACATTTTGTAAGGGAAGTCATGATGTGAGATGAAATGTACTTATTTGTTGTATTTGTCCAAATACTAGAGGTGTCATCATTTTTGTCTATAAATATTTAAGAGTGATGTCATTTTTGTGAAACATTGGTGTAAGTTATCCTAAGAATTAAATTGGATCATAATTAATTTAAAAGTGTCATCATTTACCTTTATGAAGGTGGAATGGGCTTTAGAGAGTTGGGAAAATTCAATGAAGCTATGCTAGCTAAGTAAGTTTGGAGGTTGATTCATGATACAAATTCCCTTTTCATTAAAGTTTTTAAAGCCAAGTATTTTCCAAATGGAACCATGTTTGATGCTAAAGAGAAATCTATTTCTTTTGCGTGGAAGAGCATCCTTGGTGCTAGATGTGTTATTTCTTTAGGTGCCAAATGGAGGATTGGGGATGGTTTCACTGCTTAGATTTATAAGAATAATTGGCTCCCTAGGGTTGGTGATGGCAAGGTGGTTTCTCCTGTTCAATTTCGTCACGAGGATTGTATTGTTGCAGATTTGTTAGATGAAGATTTGGGCAGGTGGAATTCTCAATTATTGGATCAAGTGTTCCTGCCTTTCTAAGTTGAAAAAATCAAATCTATTCCCTTGAGCACCGTTTCACAACCAAATTCTTGTATTGGCCGACTTCTACACATGGGGCCTACATTGTTAAGTTGGGTTATAAGTTGTTGTGTGAGGTTGAGAACAATGAGAGTGCGTTTGGATTGGGCGTTTTCTGCCCAATCCTGCGTTTGCGTTTTTTTTTTTTTTTTTTTTTTTTTTTTTTTTTTTTTTCACGCGTTTTGGGTGTTGCGGCTACTGTTCATGCACTGTTCAATGAACAGTAGCCGCAAACTTTGACTTTTCAAATTTTTTTGGACCAATCACAGCACATCGTGTACTGTTCACGGACCCACAAATTTCACTTTTCAGCAACTTTTTCATTAAAAATGGGTCCCATGATACTATTCACACATTTAAAAATTATTTCGCTACAGTGTTTTTCAGTTTTCAGTTTCAGTTTTCAGTTTTCAGCTGTATCCAAACGGACCCTAAGTTAGTTGCATCTTCTAATTTAGATGGATCCAAACAGTTTTGGTCTAGCCTGTGAAATTTGAAAGTCCTTAATAAGGTGAAGTCATCCCTTTGGAGAGCTTGCATAGATTCTTTACCTACCTTAGAGAATCTGTTGAAGAGAAAAATCATTTCAAATCCCAGCTGTTGTCAATGCTAGAAAGAGCTTGAAACCACCCTTCATGCTTTGTGGTTGTGTGATAAGATTAGACCAATTTGGCATCAAACATTTGGTTTGTTAAATCCATGTTATTTTCTCTAACCTCTTTTGCAGATTTATTTGGCCTAGTCAGGATTTCTTTTCTCAACTTAGAATTGTTTACAATGGTGTACTAGACAATTTGGCAAAGGCGCAACAAAGCTCGGGCAAATGAACCAATTCTGCTTGTTGAAAAAATTTCAACTACAGCTCAGGCTCATCTGTAGGAGTTCCAGAAACTGCGAAATAGATTTACAAGCATAGCTTGGCCTTGGCAAGCTATTTGGAGACCTCTAGATCCCAATACATGGAAGACAAATTATAATGGTGCTATGTTTGTTGAGCAGAATGCAGCGGGCATTGGTGTGGTGGTTCGCAATTCAAAAGTCGAAGTTTTGGCAATGTTATTCGAAAAAATTCCCCAGCCTCCTTTAGTGGTACTCTTGGAAACAATGGCAGCAAGAAGGGCTACTTACTTTATTCACGAGATTGGTATTCCCAGTTCTATCCTCAAAGGTGATTTGGAGATCTCTACAAATGCTCTTCGGCATGGAAATTTCTCAAGTTCTTCTTTTGGTCATTTGATAAAAGACATAATAATGTCTTCAGTTAGTTCTCTTCAGAACTATTCCTTCTCGCATACTCTTAGGTAGGGCATCGCTTTGGCTCATGCTCTAGCCAAGAGAGTGAGATTTTGTTCTAGTTTTCAAGTTTAGATGAAGTCTGTTCCTCTAGATCTTTATTGTTGTTACATTTATGATTTGCAAGGTTTAATATAAATTACCAATTTTGCCTTTTTCTCAAAAAAAAAAAAAAGAAAGAAAAAAAAGTGCATTTTTTGGATCTTAGCCATTCCCACTTATCTCACAGGCATAAGCTTCTTCGTCCTCATCTTTTTCAATTATAGAAAGTGGTTAAACTTGAACAGATGGTAGGTTTTAGTTTTTAAACAGTTCTATAACTTCTTTTAATTTATGCTCCATTTGTTTCAAAGCAAAATATTTTCAAATGTAAAATATTTTACTGAAAATATTTTCATTTTATTGTGTTTGATTATTTACATGAAAATGGCAAGAAATTATTTTCAAGTGTTTGTTTTATGGTAAAATGAAAAAATTTTCTTAATCTCATAGCCCATCAAATCCAAGTAACCACCACCAAATAAGCAAAAACCAATGCACCACCAATCTATCAACCACCCAAACCACCACCATATTGGCAAAAACCAAACTACCACCACTCAACTGACAACTCAAATACACATATTGGAGAGGAAAAGAGTTAAAAAGCAGCCAACCAACCACTGCAATCCACAACACAACTACCACTACAACCCACAACATAGCCACCACAACAACCCACAAATCATTTCAACTACTCACCCTCCATCACCACGAACCACAACCCATCCACCACCATGACCCACAATTCATCCCAACCATCCACGACAACCCACAAAAACAGCCACGATTGACCTAAACGGAGAAAAAGCCCATATCGACACAACCTAGCCACTACCGTGACCCATAACCCAATCACCACCACAACACAGCCGCCGCAACAACCCATAAACCATTTCAGCTACCTACCCTCCACCACCACAAACCACAACCTAACCACCACCATGACCCACAATTTGTCCCAACCATCCACATCAACCCATAAAAGCAGCCACAATTAACCCAAATGGAGCAAAAACCCAGATTGGTAAACCCAATTGATAGTAAAGGGGAAAAAAAATTAGAACTAAGAACCTATGGATGAGCTGATGATAGTGGAGGTGGCCAAGAAATGGTGGAGCCGACAACAACAATAGAGGATTACAAAAAAAAAAAAAAAAAAAAAAACCCTTAGGTGGAGTGGTAATAGTGGACCCAATGATGGATGGTGCCTAAGGTGGAGCCGATGATGGGTGGAGAGAAGGACCATGGTGGATTGAGTTTTGGAGAAAATACTAAGAGTGTGAGAGTGAGGTAGAGTATTGGGGAATAAGTGAGTGCACAAAATGTAAAATGTTTTACCAATATTTCAAGTGTAAAAAAATTTTCACAAATTTGTCTTGGTTGTTTTGGTTTGCTGAAAATATTTTACAACAAAACAAACATTGTAAAATATGAAAATATTTTCCTAAAAATATTTTTTTTTGAAACAAACGAAACGTTAGTAATATTGAATGTAAATTTACCCTCTTCATTTTTAGATTCTATTGTTTTGCATTAAATTCAAAATTTTTGCGTATTGTGCTTTTAGAGTTGTGAATTTGGTTTGATGTAATGTAAGAATGGTATTGGAAATCCAAATATTGAAATGGACAAAAAATTTTAAGCTTCATGCCTTTATATTCAAAAAAATTGTGTTTGTTTGTGTTTTATTAATTGTGTAGTCCTTTTGGCTGTTAATTTTTTTTATTTTTTATTTTTTTTTTTGAGCATGGTGTGTAGGACAAAGAATCATCATTTTTTTTTGGGGCCAATTATCAATTAACATTTCTAATATTTATTGCTACAAATTGTTTTTTTTTTTTAGGAAGTATTGCTACAAATTGTTGAAGCAATAACTTATTACAATAAAAATTTTGCTATAATATCCTTCAACTAATTAGATTTCGTATTTGTTGCCTTTACTATTTTGTTACCATGAAAACCTTTGAATAAACACTTATTGCATCGCAATTTGTTGAAGTAATATCTCGTTGGGTCCTTTAGACCAATTTAAAGTTTTTGACGGTGCCAAATATTTTAGGCTCAAATTTTAAAATAATAATTTTTTTTAAACTAAAATTTTTCTTTTTTATTATATATGTGCTTGGGAGATGAGAACATGTGAGAAAGTAATAGAAAACATTTCTTTCATAGTATTTTCGGGAATGCAACTAAATACTTCAAAATATTTTCCGGAGTATTTTTAAAAATGCAACCAAACACTTCAAAAAAATATTTTATAGCTGGAAAATATTTTCTTTCAAATGAAACATAGCCTTATTGCATCGCAATTTGTTGAAGCAATAGACCAACTTAAAAATTTTTAGGGTGTTTAGGCTCAAATTTTAAAATAATAAGTTTTTTTTTTTAATTTTTTAATTTTTTTTGAAGGAGGGAATATAGGTTTGGATGAGGGTTCCTTTTCCTTTTTTGGGACTATTGGGGTCAACTTAATTTTTAAGAGAAAACTAAGGCTAAATTTTAAAAATCCAAAATCTAAATTTTTAAGAGAAAACTATTGTATATATACACTTTAAAAAAATAAATTATTTACTAAATTAACCTATTTTGACCACCTTAATAAAAATTTTGAACACTTTTACTTGAGACTCATAAGAATTCGAGTTCAATAAATATAAGAGTAATGCTATATCCACAATATTTTCACAATAAATCTTATGTGGTAAGTTGTTACTCTAATTCGAGTTCAATATTGACATGTTTTACCTACCAATAACAGACTAACAACTTATTACATAAGATTTGTTAAAAAATTGTTGTGGTTACTTTATTATTCTCATATTAGTATTTTCAATTTGCACTTTATCTTTTATTAGTCTATTTTTTTTTCTTATTCTCTTTGTTAGTACAAAAAAATTGTAATATTTCATGTATTTGCGTGTTTTTTTTTTTTTTGTAACATTGATATATTCTTTTTTTTTTTTTTAACTGACGTTGATATATTCAAATTGTCTCTTTATTAAATTTTGTATAATTTAAGTTTCTTAATAACCATCTTAGAGCCGCCACTACATACAAAAACAAGGGGAGAGAGAGAGAGAGAGAGACTCTCTTTAATTTTGTTTGTTTTGACATTAACATTTTTTGGAAAATGAATTATGTTTCAATAAGTATTTTCTAAAAAACTATCTTATTTTCCTATATTTGGTAATGATCTTAAAATGAGTTGGAAAACTATCTCTTAACTTCCTTTATTTAGTTTTTGTGTGAAATAGAGTAATTTTTCTTATAGCTTTGATGAGATAGAGTTGTTTTCTAGAAGTTTTTTTGGGGAAAACAACTCTAGTTCATGTCAAGTTAAATAAGAGAAGTTATCAAATAATTTTTCTAGAAGGTTTTTTATGTGATATTACCAAACATAAGAAAATGCGGAAAAATATGGTTTTCCACTTAAACAAAGTCTTAATCAAACAAGGAGGGCCAAGGACTGGTTACTGCAAAAGAGAAAAACAGAATATTAGAAGCAAGTAAAGCAAAAAATTGAATTGCTCTCGCACACAAGAGGAGCAAGTGGAACCACGAAGATGCCATATATATACAGTAAATAAACATCAAACACGACAAACATGTATGCGTGCTTTTACTATCTTGTGAAAGCATAGTCTGCATGACAAAAGAAAAAAAAAAGGAAAAAGATAAGTTGGCAACAACTATAAAAGATTTATGGCCTGTTTGGAAGTTTAAAAAAAGAGGGGGAGTAGAGTAAAAAGAGAGAGAGTAATTCAATTACCTTATTTGGAAGTTTTTTAAGGAAGGAGGGGGAGGAGTTTGGAAGGGTTTTAACCACCTCTAACCCCTCATTTTTAATTCCCCCAAATTGGAGAGATTTGGAGGGAGAATAGAGTAGATAAATTATTAACTAGATAAATTTCCTAATTTATCTTTTCTAAATTAATAATAGACTAATATGGCAAGTCCATTTTCAAATAGGGGTAAATTTGTCTATTTTAATCATTTCCTCTCCTCTCCATCCTAATTTTTAAAACATCCAAACAAGGGGAGGGCTAATTACTCTCTTTCCCCTTACTAATTTTAAAAACATCCAAATAAGGTGGAGGAGAACTATTCCACTATACTCTCCTCCCCTCTAGTCCCCTCTACTCTCCTCCCTCTCTAAACTTCCAAACAAGCCATTAAGCTAGCAAGCATACAAAGAAAAAAAAATTACCAGAGGCCAATGCATGATGAGGCGCATGAGATAGGATTGGCATGGAAATTAACCTACGCTTTGTGTACCGATTTATAACCATGAAACTACACTGCAACAATTGGTGAAATTCATGCCCGGACCAACTTTCCGATTGGAGGATTAGTCATTGAAAATATAGGCACCTTAGAGAGAAAGGGCATGTTAGAGTCAGAGAAAATCAATAACGAATTGAATTGCTTGACTCAAAAGCAAAACAGAAGAAAGAAGAAGAAGACAAGTAGAGACAAAGAAAGAAGAAAAAAAAAGAGAGGCACATACCCATGTGACAAGAAACGGATTTAAAAAAATGGCACCGCCTCTCCTAATTTAATACCGAGCAGGTTAGGATTTGGCATGGTTTAAAGAGGTTTTTACAAATTAAATTAAATCCCTTGAATTTTTGGAAAATATATCTTCTAGGCAAATAGTATTTGAAAGGAAATCCCACGAATTTTCAAGAAAAAATTTTTTCTAAGAAAAAATATTTTAGAGGAAAATTTCAGGGTTTTTTTTTTTTTTTTTTTTTTTTTTTTTTTTTTTAGGAAAAGGATTTTAAAAAAAGAAATCCCTTGGGTTTTTGGGAAATTTTGTTTTAGGAAAAAGGTTTTCATGGGATTTTTAGAAGAAACTTTGTCTTGGAAAAAAAAAAAACATTTTTATGAAGCAAATTTTAAGAACTTGAATGATTTGGAACATTCTTTAAAAAACACTTTTGAAAATAGATTTTACTTTGAATCACTCTTTACTTTTTAAACCAAGTTTGGAAATCACCTTGAAAAATGCTTTTGGATATATATCAAGCTTTTGACTTGAAAATAATGGAATTCACAATACTAACTAAAAGGCTAGCATGTAAACTCATGTTCAAATATGAGGATAAATCATATAAACTTATACTTTGATGAATGTATCCATGCATAAATTTAATTCATAATTCAATTCATGCAACTAATCTTAAGATTCAAACACCTTCATTAACTCATGTATACATCATGCATGGATTAATGAATCAACTAACCTATATATATCCAACTTCATTATCCAAAAAAATTCATCTAGCCCTAAGCACACATATAAATTCAACCACAACAAGAGATTAGCTTTATTTAGAGAAGAATTAAATTAATCATTAATCACACCCATATCCATATAAGCATATTATTAAAGACCCATTACAAATTATATATTCAAAGTATATATATACCATTAACAACTCGGGTGGCAATACGAGTGAGTGAAATGAAGAGAATAATATGGATGGATGCTAAGAAAGAAACGTTCTGCAAGAACAGAATAACAGTATAATATGCAAAAACTGATAGTAAAAATCTATTTTGAAAAGATTTGAAAACTTACTTGAATTATACTTCAAATATTGATATTCATTCAATTTGCTTCAAAATAATACAAGGATAATTTTGAGTTACAGGGTTTATTTTTTCTTTTACAAGGAATGGATTTTTGGGGACTAATAAGGGCATGTTTGGTTTGAGCAAAAAAATGGTGTATTTTGTATTCACTTTCAATTTTTTGTGAGACCCACCACTAAAAAACTTGTTTGGCTTTATAATTGTATTCATTTTTCATTTTTAGTATCTAAAAAAAAAATAGGATTTGAATATAAAAACTGAATACAACTTTTTGGTGTTTTCATTTTCTAGAAAATGAATACAGTAGCATTTTCGTAAAAAAGTCAAATATGTGGGTCCTACAATCATTGACTTGTCACATTAAAGATCTCTCTCTCTCTCTCTCTCTCTCTCTCCATTTGTTGGTGGTTATCAGAGAAAAAAAAAAGTGAAGTGGAAGATAAAGTAGAAAGTGGTGCCAAACATAAAAAATAGATGTAAACAAAAACAAGTACAAGATTTGAGTATAGAAAATGAAAATAGAAAATGAATACAACCCCAATACAAATCAAATAGGCCCTAAGGGATTGAGAGAGAGGAAAGGAGACTATTTAAGGTTTGCCTAATGCTTGCCTTACCTCTTATTCTGGTTTCTGAAGCCTCTCTAAAGCCTACCTCTAACGACTCATACAAATGCCATATATAGGCATACAAAAGATGAACAATACATTCATAATAATACAATAAACAGTAAAAGTGAGCAATTCTGCACAATAACTATAATAATTCCAGATTAATCTGATGGAATCTTTGCGTGAACAATGTCTGCACAATGAAGGAATCTTTGCACACATAGTAACATATGTGAATAGTGATAATGAACAATGACGGTGAACATTGACTGTTAGAAGATCATTCCAGATACTTTCAGTGAAAAGTCTTCAATAATTTCTGATACTGGAATTGGAGAAAGTAAAAGTTTTCGATAATACTGAGTATGTTGATTAGACTCATTAGAGCATGTTAAGGATGAATAATTTGAAATTGCATTCTATAGAGTAAACATGCATAGCAATGCCCATTCATAAATATCAAAATATACTTACAATATTATTCACACAAACATGCAGATACAGGTAATCCTAACCAAGGAAAAACAACCTGCTAGCACTGTTGTCAAGTTGCATGTCAAAAGGTTGGTCCATGCAAGTTAACAAAAATCAATAACAATGCTTACAAGGTGGAACTTCCCTTTCACCTACAAATCTCCAATTGTGTCAACGTGTAACTTCTCATTCCTTACTCATAGGAGGTTGACTTTTCTAATTGCACTTAAGAGGCAAATGGCTTAAAGAAGAGGAGTCTCTGCTTTCCGAAATTTGAAATGTATTTGAATTTTAATTATGAGTTCTTGTAATAAATGTTTTGGTTGTCATATTAGAACATTTTGTACCAATTTTTTATAAAGTCTATTGTAACAAGGGCAATGATGTTCAAAGTACCACCCCCCACAATTCCAACGCCACCCCCCCCCCCCATGATGAAGCAAAGATACTATTTTTCTAGTTGTTAATTTGGTTTCTTTTATTTTCAATTTACAATCATTTTAGTTCTTACCGTTAGCTCATTAACAAAAATTAACTGCATATTGAAAATAACACAACCAAATTAACTGCTACAAAAACGTATGGACCAAAATAACAGTAACTCCAAAATATAAGAACCATAATGATATTTTCACATATTTTTTATTTGAAAAATATTCCGAACAATTGAATATATTTTTTTAGAAGAAACTAAATATATTTTAAATATATATATATATATATATTTATATATAGAGTCCTAAATTAATGAAATTTTTTATAACAAAATTGTCAATAATAAATAAATGGGTCCAGTTAACAAATGTCCTTAAGTATTTATTAATGGATCATTTAAGGAAAAAGAAATTTTAATAAAAATTTAAGAAACATTTTAATACCACATTTTTATGGGAAATATATATAAAAAACTGAAAAAAAAAAATTCTAAATTAATATCTTTAACATATCATCAACTTTTGCTTAGACTAAATAATAAAATAGGTCGGCGTATCTATTAATCAAAAACCAATATAACATCTCGTCAACATCATCTTACACATTTAACGCGATAATCACTTCACAAATATAAGTGTTTGTTGTGTTTGAGAAGTGGAAAAAATCAGTTTATATAAATTAGGATACAGTAGGATCCTATCTCAAATTAAAAAAAAAGAAAAAAAAACAATCTCCAACCTTTTTTTTTTGAGAAGAAAACAATCTCCAACCTGAGAGAGGCTGGCGGTGCAGAGAAATATAAAAGTAATTTAACTGCACACGTGTAGGAACGCTTGGATAGGAGCGCCAGTCTAACGGTCGGTTGCTCAACTCTATAATTTCACAGCAAAACAAAACAAAACAAAAACAAACGTACATACCAAATCCCCAAAAAATCTCTCTCTTCATTCCGTTGCTCTTTGAATCAAAAATAAAATTCAAAAACCAGAAAACAAACAAACAAACAAACCCTTAAAACTCTGTTCTTGACCCAAAATCTCAGAACAAAGAAATTGCTTCTTTTTTTGGTTGTTCTTTTGATTTTTGAAAGGTACAATGCGAAGCAGAAGCAGAAGCAGAAGAAGCATCAGTGAAGAGGAAGAGGAAGAGAGTCTGAGTAGCAGCAGCAGTGAGAGTAGTAACGGTAATATCACGCCGACATCGAACGACGACGTAGTAGCGAATTCATCAGGGTTGTTCTTGCGGTACCACCAATACCACAAACTGCCTCAACCCTTCTTTCTCAAACTCTCTGTCCTCAAACTCGACTCTTCTCTCTTCGGTCCGTACCCTTCTCCTTCTCATTCTCGGTTTTTTTTATTTTATTTTATAATATTGTAATTTTTTGAGAATATTTTATTTTTGGCCTCATATATGCAAAACCCTTGTTCTTGTTTCTTGATTGTGTTAGGAAATAGCAAAAAAAAAAGAAAAAAAAAGAATTTTGACATTGGTCTTTTTTGTTTTGATTCTACAGATGTTTTTGTTGCAAGGAATGCCACGGTGGCGGAACTCAAGCAAGCCATAGAGGAAGTTTTTGCTTCTTCAGCTGATGAAATCTCATGGTAAAACTCTGCCTCATTAATTAATTAATTTTTCAGATGATAAAAAAAAAGTTTCAGAGCTGTATAGTTGAGTGTATTTTGGTAAATGGGTTTTGACTATTTGAGTTAATTTTGTAATGTAAATGCTTTGTTTTTGATAAATGGATTTCCAATTTTGAATTTGATGTGATTAGGTGTCATGTGTGGGGCCACTTTTGCTTATGCTATAATGGTCAGAAGCTAATCAATGACAAGACGTGTCTTCAAAATTTTGGGATCAAGGATGGTGATCAGGTTTGTGGTTACTTTGCTTTATCATGTAATTGGTTAGTGAGTAAATTAGTGTCCAGTGTATCCGACTTGTTGATTGTGTATAACCATGCATATGTATCACTATTGAAAATGATGATTCTATAACAATATGTGTTACTTCTTTCACTGCTCAACCAAGTTTGTGGAATTACCTCTATAAGTGTTATTCCTACAAGAATTATATTTATGAGTTTCGACTCCTGAGTCCATTGTGGACCCTAAATAGTCTGTTGAGGATCTATGGCTAACTCCAAAAACTTGGGACTAAGACTTTGTTGTTGATGCTTTCTTGACTCTTTGAGTCCAAACTTTTGACCACTAAATTTTTTGTGGGGGCCTTGTGACTGCTAATTTATGCATCATGGCTAGCCATGCCCTAATTTTTTATATGGGCACATGTTGCGACTTGCAAATATTGACTTTTTCAATTTATAATTTTCAACAGAACATTGTGTTGAATTTTTGTAGAGTAAGAATCAGGAAGTACTTACAAGGAAACAAAAACTAAGAATTAGGATGGGTTGTATCAAATATACAAACTTAGTTGATGGCCCTATTTTTATGATGCAAACTCACATTTTGCTTACTTGTCGCCTTTGTAGTTTCTTGGAATTTAAGCTATGTAAATATGAGATGAAAGGGACCAATGAATTTAATTTAGTTGTAGCCATGTTAGTTTAGGTAAATTTCAATGAAATATGTACTTCATTTTGTTCAACTCATGCTATTTAATGCAAACTCACATTTTGCTTACTTGTCGCCTTTGTAGTTTCTTGGAATTTAAGCTATATAAATATGAGATGAAAGGGACCAATGAATTTAATTTAGTTGTAGCCATATTCGTTTAGGTAAATTTCAACGAATATATGCTTCATTTTGTTCAACTCATGCTATTTGCATAGAGCTTAATGAACTGAGAGTTTATAAAACTGTCTTCACCCCTGATTTTGAAAATAAAGTAAAAAATTGTGAGCTATGAATCGAAAGGAAGGGTAGAATGAACCAGGCTTTGTTGGAAAAGCTGCTCCCATTTTGTTTACTAGAATATTAGAATGTGTACTTACAGATAAATGATAATAACTTTGTCAGCTGATACTGTACATGTTACGCAGTTCGTCTGTTGCTCTTATAATTTATTAATGTATATTGCTTAAAGAAATCAGGACCAAACCGTAATAGCTTGAGTTTGATTCTTTTTCTGTTCAAATTAAATTCTCTTTTTGGTTTTTATTGCAAAGAAATTTTTTGAAATTAGCACATCATGTTACTCCATTCTACTTGGTGTTTTAAACTTAAACTGTTAATTATTAGTTATGTTATTCATCAATTCATTTCTCACCACCATTATCCTAATTGGCCTTCCCCTTGCTTTTTTTTTTTTGGGTTGGTGTTATTGGGTTGGTGAGTAGGTGAATAGACAATCATTTGCATTTTTCCTTTTTCATGTTATTGTCTGATTTTAGAACTTCTAGTTTCCCTGCCCCTCCAAAGAAAAAGGAAAAAAGAGGGAGGTCTGTTGTCCATATATTGGTTTCTAGATTTGATCTGAGAGTTTCTATATCTGTATAATTGCTTAGTTTTCACTTTTCTGATTTCTCCTTTGACCTCTTGGATTTGTTTATTCTCTCTCTCTCTTTTTCTTTCCTTTCTAATTTAAAGGTACTGCACAAAACTTTCTAATGTTTCTCTTTGTGGTATATGCAGCTTCAATTCATAAGGCATATGTCTGTCCAATATTCACCTTTGAGAAAAAGGCCCAGCAACAAGAGCGTGGCTTGCAAACAGCAGTCACTGTAAGAATCTTTGCTTGGTTCTTCTTTATCATGGTTGCACACTGTTATGCACTTGTGCACAGTATCATTTATAAGTAGTGTTGGGTTTCATTTTTTGGGACGTGTGTTGGATATTCGGGAAACTATATCATGATTTGTGGTATGTTATCAGACTTGGTGCTCACACGTGTTAGTCAGGCTCAAAGATGCATTAGGGAATTTTTTCTGAATCTTTGCTTTGGCAAGACATCTAATGAACATCACTTAAGAAAACTGTAGAAAAAAATAATAAAGCACATGAATATGTTATTAATTACCTATCCAAAAAAGAATATGTTATTAACAGCTTGAGGGTCAAACCAAATAGAGAACAAAAGACCAGAGTATTGAAATAAAGAAAATTTTTGTTGTGGCCCTGTTAGGGTTTGAGGCTGACTTTAGGTTCAGGGAACCAGATTAGATTATGCTTTCTAAGCATAAATTTTGGCCCAAATATGTGCAATTTTCTGCACAATGCTTGAGCAGAAGATGCTAACTTATATATTACATGTTTACTTGTATTATCATATATACATCCATTCATTAGGAGTTGGGGCTACATCCGTGTATACCTATTCATTCTGCTATCATTAGAATTAAAATCAGGCATTATCTTTTGTAGTTGGGGTGATCCGGCCTAACACTCCCTCAACCCTTGCTTATAAGTTCCTTAGTCTTTGTGCATTTGGTAAATAATGAAACTTAGCATGTGGGTGGGGGGAAAAAATGTAACAGAAGTAATGGACAAACTGTTAAGTTTATGAGCGAATAAACAGAAAGCCACTGCATCAATGGGCCTCAAGCAGGTGACTCTAGACTGAAACATAACCTGTGCGTAGTTGCCACACTGCATTATTTTCTTGTTATTAAAATTTAGGGGGAGAAAAAGAGAACAGAAATTCAGAAGAATATTTTTGATAAGTAAGGAGGCTGGTAGAACTAGTTGATTGGGGTGTTTGATTGATGTTGCCAAAGTCATCTTTTGATTTGTATTGGCACTATATTACCATGCAACTCAGCTTCTTGTTTCTGCACTTTGCTTACAGAGAAATGGAGCTTGTAGATTTTGATGTAAGGTCGTTATCAGGATCAGATTCTCATGAAGAGATTAGTTCAGATGATAGTGACAATAATGAAAATCAGGACAGCTCCAAGTACAGTGATGAAAATCAGGAGGAAGTTCCTTTGCTGGAGTTCAAGTTGGCTAAGTTCTTGAGAAGGTGGCTCTCAAGCTCTAGATCACGGAGTCTTTTAAAGAATGGATCAGAAGGCAGGAGTGCAGGTACTGGCTTTCCCCTGCACTGCTTAGGAGGTGTGCCTAGGTTTAATGCTAAGGATAAATTGATGTAAAATTGAGTATGCTACTACTATGTAAGTGACGGGCTGTGCAAGCTTGCACTTGTCCTGCCTTTTTGTTCCAAAAGAAGGTCTCAGAGTGTGCTTAATTAATTATTAATTATAAGCTCAACTAACATGAACTTTTGAGTTTAAGGTAGGTTTAATTCCACTTAACCAAAGAAAGAAAGTTTATTGTTTTATTGTTGTTCTCTGTAAAGCTTCTTTTTATTTTGTAAATGCTAAGGAGTATCGATGCAATTCCACTAGCTCAGGTATAACATGATGATCTTCTTAAAACGCATATTACTTGGGATGTGATAAATTTTAGAACTTGGGGTGGTGTCAAATTACTTTTTTGATAATTTGATAGTTACAACAAGAAATGGGAGAACCTTGGATGTCATGTAAACACCATGAGGTGCTAATTAGTTGAGTTGCAAGGCTTTTGGTGGGCATCAAATTACTTGTGGTGTGATATTTCTTCATTTTCTTGCAATTTTGAAGAAATTGTACATCCAAAGTTGCCAATGAGCTTAAATGACATTTGCTTCTTCCACCATTATGTGAGGATTTTGGATTCTCAGAAAAAAAAAAAAAAAAAATAAAAAAATAATGTGAGGGTTTTGAACACTGCACAAGGGGGGTGCGTGCGTAACTTCCCTATATGTATTGTAGTTCCCTTTCGGGTCTTTTGACAAAAGTTTAATACGTATATGATCTAATTTAGTACTTCTTGAGGCAATTTGTTTTGTGAGATTGTGTTTTGAGATAAATCTTAAAGACTAAAGCTATAATTTAGATGTTATTTGATAAAAGGATTTTACTAATGTGTGCCTTTAGGGTATACATTAATTTCCATTTTTGGAAAAAAATTACTTGAAAATTAAAAAAGTAATGACAGCTTTTTAATTTTCAAGAAAATTTTTTCAAATATAGAAAGCTTAATGTGTGCTGGACCCTTGATAAAATTTGGGAACTTTAAAAACATTTTTTAGACAAAGAAATTTTACGCTGAAATATATGCCAATCGTTTAACTTTTGTTTGTTTTGTGACAAGTCAAAAAAGCACAATGACACTATCACAAAATAGGCCAAAATTGCTGCTTAGAAAGCATGTCTAATCTAGTTCCCTGAACCTTAGTCAGCCTCAAATCCTAATACTGCCACTCAAAAAGTTTCTTTTTCAATACTCTCTCTTTTGTTTTTTGGGCCCTCAAGCTGTTAATTGTCCAATAAAATACACAAGATAAAGATGAGAATCAATCTTCTTATCAAATCTCATCTCAAGATCAAGATAAGAACCAAGTCTAAATCTGTAATATTGCTAAGTTTTTTCTTTTCTAATCTCCTTTGTGACTTCTTTTATTCATTGATGCAGTGAACCTTTCTAATCTATGATGGTAATGGAATGTGTCTAATAAAAGTAGGATGTGACTTATGAGAATGAAGGGTGGAAATGTGTTAGTAGTTGAGAAATAAATTGATAATGTAGTCAATTTGAGATGACCAATATCATTTGAGAAAGAAAATAAACTATTTTGGTTAATTTTTTGCTTAATTCTCATTAATGGATTCAATGTACATAAATAGCTAATGATGAGATAACCTCGTCAACAAATTCTAAAACATAGGAAATAATTCTATCCTAAAACATAGGAATTAAATTAAATACAATTAAATAACAATGCTAATTTATCCTAAGTTGTTTGGTAACTTTGGTTCGAGGGAGTCACCCTCCAACTCCAAGTATTAATTCACATGCCCCTTTACTGAGAATCAATTACAAGTATACGTTCATATAAGCATTGCGTTCCTTTATGACGGGGACAGCCAATAGGAAGGCTGCATTGCTAACAAACTCAACTACAGCACTGTCTACTTATTTGAATAACGAACATGAGTAACGAATGCAACACTTTGAACTGAAGCTCCCTTGCATCAGTGCTTAGGTGCACTCATGTTTACTTATTTACCAACAACTAACCACTTGCTTAGCCAGCTTAGCTCAGCAGTGATCATCGAATGAGCCATAACCACTTATCATTAGCCCATCAAGTAGATCATTATTAGACAATTAAGCAATAACTGAACTTCACTGCAATACCACCCACTTTATGGTACCTTGCCCACAAGGTGAGGATATTGTTGGCCAAAATGGCATTTGCTCTTTTTGCCAAAACTTTAGCAAAATGCCCATATTTTGAAACTATTTAGCTAAATGCCCCTATTTTAAACTCGATTTTCTAAAAATCGAGTTTCAATGAAAAACTCGATTTTTATAAAATCAAGTTATGTGAAATCAAACTTAAAAAAAAAAATACATGGAACTCGAGTTCCATGTAAAATTTCTCACATTACTCAATTTTCTAAAAATCGAGTTTCAAAATAGAGGCATTTTGTTAGATAGTTTCAAAATAGGGGCATTTTGCTAAATTTTTGGACGAAAGGGGCAAATGCCCATTTTGGCCGGATATTGTTTGTGATGATAGGTATACAACAGTTCACAAATAGCCTTCTCAGCAGGAGCATTTTTCTTAGGGTTAGAAAAAGAAACATGGAAGACATGGTGAAGTCTTGATTAAGAACGAAGGGCCAGCTTGTAGGCAAAATAATAATTGACTAAATTTAAAATGTGTAATTTGTATTTTCTTTCATTTTTATATTTTAAAAAGAACTTTTAATAGTTTTTTAGTATTAAAATTTTATTTTTTTAGAGTTAACATAAGTTATGGATGGAAGGACTAACAATGACAAAAAATGTGGACCAAATAAGATTAATGATACTTATAGGACCAATATAACAATTGACCAAACTTAGAGAGTAAATTGTATTTTTTAAAAATAAATGTTGTTTTTGAGAAATTTACATTCCATTATTAGTTGAAAAATAATTTTCTAACATTCTATTTTTATAAAGTACTTTAGATAATTTATGGGGATTTAGGAATATATTAAAAGGATAAAAATATATTGTGGGGCTAGAGAATTTGTGATCCCGGCCCACTTTACACTAGGGCCCAAGGCCCGCGCCGAGGAGAGACGTTGCAGAGGACATGCAACAAAAGTCCAAATTGCCTAGAGATGTAGCCAAGGTCGATCCTGTCCTTGGCATCCCAAAACCTAGAAGGAAAGAACAGCACGCCATCAAAGGCAGCCCCTAGAGCGCTCCCAGAAGAAAGGGCGAGTACAGTAGGACGCGCACGGGGGTATAGTGTAGGAGCGGTTCAAGGAAAAACTGTTACCTTCGCATTGAATGTGCCAACAAACGTCCTGGCTGCATTAATGGGAAAAAGGACCCCTGAACAGTGTGGTTTCGGTTAATGCAACTAACAGAAGGTGGGGGAAGGCGGCTGATAGGACAAGCACTCAAGTAGTTACCTGCTTGATCAACAGATGGAAGGTCATGATCAACTGAGAAGGGCTATATAATGTAAGAATTCCTCCACGAAAGGGAGAGGGAAAAAAGCTAGTATAAAAGGAAGAATAAGCAGTCTAGAAAGGGGGCTGGGGACCAGGTCCAAGAACCGGAGCCACCCAAGTCGTGCCGAAGAGAAAGTCTTCTTGGATAAGCTCAGTTCATCTCTGTGCGATCATCATAAACACCATGACTAACGACTGTCCGTTCACCAAGGCCTAGCCTTTTAGCCCACTCTCTACAAATTCATTATATTGGGCCCGCTGGTTCAAGATCCCACCCACCGTGTGGGATTGGGCTGAAAAACGAGACCCCACATATATGTATAATTTTCTTAGTTGAGCTAGAATAGAAATGGGAAGAAACAATGAGAATTATAGAAGACTCATTTATTTCTAGAATTTGGTTTCCTTTAATTTAAAACAAATAGTTTCCTAAAATTTTATTTCCATAAGTCCCTTTAAATATTTTGATGCAAGTAAAAATTTGACTAGAAAAATTAATTTTTTTTCCTAGCTTTAGGGTATTCTAGTAGTTCCTGTTTGATACAATACTAAAGTTTTCTAGAAAATGAGTCATTTTTCTAATGATTTTCGTATAAAATTATTTCTTTTTTTTTTTGTTTGGTTGCAAGTTGTAACCTTAAATAGGTTGGAAAATAATCTTTTAACTTCTTTTGTTTAGCTTACCATGAGATGATGTTGTTTGTCAAAAAAATTTAATAGAAAACAATCTCTAAAATAACAAGTAATACTTTTTATGTTAAGTAAAGACAATTTTTCTTTGACTCATTTTTTTTGGTGCTAACCACTCTTGTTTTTTCATTAATGGTAAGCTTCCCCTTGCCTTAATGGCAATCTGTAAGATTAATTCTTGTTCCTTTCCTTCTCATTAATGCATTGAAGTTTTTCAAAAAAAAAAAAAAAAGACAAAAGAAAAGTTGGAGTCATGATGGTCTAGATAGACACTATACACATACTTTACAATGCTTTTGTATTTTTAACATACAGTAACCATACTTTATATGTATTATCAAATTAAACAATGATGATGAAGCAGATCTTACATGATATTTATTTTCAAAATGTTCCAACTTTAGTTCTATTGCTACAAGTTTAGTATATATATATATACACAAGTTTTTTTATCCTAGATTTCTTTTCCAAATTGTTCATGGATCAGCATGTTACCTTATTAACAAACCTATGTTAGATGGGTGAGATAAAGGAGTCTTCAAATCCCAACCCTAAACCATCCAAAAATAGCTCAATTGTTACGGCTATTTGGACATCTAAACAAACGACAATCTTTTGTGAAGCTTGTGTGGATGAGGTATTTAAGAGTAATTGACCTAGTACTCAGTTTAATAAAAAGGGTTGGAAGAGCATTATAGAAGCTTTTGAGAAGAATACTGGAAAGAAATATTCTAGGGATAAGTTTAAGCATAAGTGGGATGGATTGAAGAATGAATAAATACTTTGGAACAAGTTAATAGGAAGTGAAACTAGATTGGGATGGGATGTAGCCAAAAGGACAATATCTGCAACTGATGAGTGGTGGGAGAGGAAGCTAATGGTATGTTTGATATAACTCACTGTATTACTATTGTATTAGTAGATAAACAATGCTAATTTGAGTTATTAATGAAAATAGTTGAACTTGTAGGAGGTACCTGATGCTGTAAAATTTCAAGAGAAGGGTTTGGAGAATGTAGAGTTATTAGACATCATGTTTAAGGACATTGCAGCCACTGGAGAATTAGCATGGGCCCTCATTTCAAGTGTGCTACCTGATGATATTGAGACACGTAAGGAAGGGTTGGGTGAAATGTCTACTTACTCATCTTCTCCAGATAATAATGATGATGTTGATCTTAATGAAGTTGAGACTCCTAACCCTAACACAAGACAAAGGAAAGAAGTTAGCTTTGCCATCATCCACAGAACAACTAGAATCCCAAAGATACATAGGTTCATTCCATTAAGAGAGATGGCAAAGCTAGCTTCTTTCCTTTGTCTTGTGTTGGTTGTATAGGGTTCTGTTCACAAATGTGCTGATTTTTTGGAGCCAACCGGTTTACAAAACCGCGTTTTGTCTAAAATTTGTGAACAACCTATCCAAACGGGCTCAAAATATAGCTAAAAATGCATACCAGTCAAAATAACAATCACAACACCAATGCTAACATAGACATTTAAGGAAAAAAAAAAAAAAAAATCATTAAACTCCATTGGTTTAGTTTTACCTCTACTTCTTCCGCTTCTTTTCCTTCGGATCAATCACACTATCACCATCAAGCAGAAGAAGGCTCCCAATAGAAGTTAGAGGCGTAAACACAATAGGCAAATCCTGACTCTCAAGCCTCTTGCTTCTTTTGTTTTCAATGTCATACCAAAAAATATTCTTTCAATCAACCAACAGAACTTTCTTGCCGTGCCAGGAAAACTTTAGAGGCTTCAAATACACATTCAAATACTCAAAATCCGAATTCAAATTCAAAGCAATTGTATTTGCACGTAGATCAATTTTATAAACCCGTATCCACGAACTCTCTTCTCCATATTCCTTCATCAACCAAACTTCATTATACATCTTCCAAGCATTCACAACAAACATAGGCATCCTTCTAACACTCCCAAACACGTCTTCCGATTATCATATTCAATTTGTTGAAGCGGTGTCTTATAAACACGAAAATTCTCCTTTGCAAAATCAAAAGCAAGAATGTTGTGCAATGAAGCGACAGGATCTTTGCTTCGTGTGATTAAAGTTAACCAATGCGTGGCTCCATTCGTGGAGACTGCAGATAATGAAGACATCCAACTCAGCTTGTTTGGCTGGTTTTTTCCAACTTTTTTCCAAGCATGTAATTTAAGACTATAGATCTTGACTTCAATCCCCGTAATCAGCAGGACCTTATAGTCATCATTATGCGGATCATATCCGAATGCATATGCAGAGAGGACGGCAGTGATAGCGGTGTCCATTAGAGAATAGTACGGATTTTATTTGCGGCGAAGAAATGATAGAGTTAGGGACGGACTACTCTGGGTTTTAATCCCCTTTTGATTTTTTTGATTTTTTTTTAAGTCACGTCTATGACAATACTTTCAAAAAAAAAAAAAAAAAAAAAACCTTTATACCCTATAATAAAATATATAAAAAATTATATAAAAAATTATATCAGAAACCTTACTGACATTCAATTTATTTTTTTGAAAACACTAACATTCGAATTATGTATATGCCAATTGTGGATATTTGGACTTTTTATTTTTCCTTAATTGTAACAAAAGACTAAAATGTTCATATGATTTAGTCTTTTATATTTTAAATAAGACAACATAACTTTATTTTCCCCTTAATTGTAACCAGGGCCGGCTTAACGAATTTGGGGGCCCTAGGCGAAAGCTTTAAACGGGACCTTTTATTATATTTAATTATAAATTCATATATTTTTTTTAATTAGTTCTTCTCTTGTCTTTTTTTTTTTTTTTTTTTGTTTTGTTTTTCATATTCAGATAGATATTTTTTAGTAGACATTTGTAATTAAAAAATATTTATGAATAAATGAAACACAATCTATAATAAAAAAAATTACAATTTAATTAGAATAATATAAATTTAATGTATAAAACAATAGAACCTGTTTTATCAAAAGCACAATTGCAGCTTTACTTAATATGATCACTTTATACTTTAAACCTGCACAAAAAAATTAAAATTAATATTAATACAAAGTAAATTATTTTAAATTTATAATTTTGTCATTAATACTCTTTTTTTTGTGTAGCAGTAAACCCTTTTTTTTAGCATAATGTGTAGGACTCAACTTGATTGGATCCACTAACACTAACACTAGCCCACTAGTAAAATGTGTAGGACTCAACTTGATCCACTAAGATTAAGACCAGCTCATTATCCCTCTAAATCTGATTTCTTAAAAAAAAAAAGAAAAAAAAGAAGAGAACGTGACCTTAACTTCCATACCACTAATCTGATTTCTTAGAAAAAAAAAAAAAAAAATAAAAACGTGTAAGACTAGAACTTCTTAGAATCAATACTTTAACTCTTTTCTCTTTAAGTGGGTCTATTGACTATTCAAACATTCAAAAGGCTTCTAGAGAAATCTAAAGGAATCTAAAGAAATCTAAATTTAAGAGAACAAACAAAAAAAAGTTACGAGTACAACAACCAAACTAAAGTTCAGCCAAAAAGAAAAAAAAAAAAACCCAGACACCCGTGAGCAAACTCCTCTTCAAAAGAAAAAAAAAAACCCAAACACCCATGAAAAAAAAAACCGAGACACCCAGCAGCAAACATGAAGAAGATGAAAGAGACAAAGAAAGAGAAAACAAAAAACGAACCTTCAATGAACACACCAAGTTTATTGCCAACACCAGTTGATGAGTAAGCCAACTAATGTGTGTTTTTTTTAGAATCAAGATAGATAGAGTCAGAGAGTGAGTGTTTTTTTTGTTCTTTCTTTTCTTATTTGTCTCTTCTTTCTGCCTTTTGTAATCTTTTCTTCTGTAAGCTAAACATTTCTGCCGTTTGTAATCTTTTCTTCTGCAAGCTAAAGATTTGGTGATGGTCTGATGGGATTAGCCTTCATGTCACATTGTCACTTCAGCTTTTTTCTGTGTGAGAAATGGGCCTTCATGGCCTGATGGGATTCGGTGATGGCCGTTTGAAATCTTCTTCTATTTTTTTTTTTTTTTTTTTTTGGGTGAGAAACAGGCCTCTTTGAGAAACGGGCCTTCATGGCCTGTTGGGATTTGGTGATGGCTGTTTGTAATTTTTTTTTCTCAAATAAAAAAGTAATATTATATAATATATTATTATTATTATTTGGGGCCCTCTTAGGAGTGGGGCCTTAGGCGGTGGCCTAAATGGCCTATAGCTTCAGCCGGCCCCAATTGTAACATGCCTAAAGTATTTATATGGTTAAATTTAGTGTCTAAGGTATTTATATGGTCCTTCTCAAAAAAAAGAAAAAAAAAGAAAGGTATTTATATAGTTAAATTTAGAGTTTTATTGCATAATAGTATTTTAATGCAGTAAAAATATACCAAAATATTTAAATGATGAAAAATATCTATTTTAAATAAATATCATTTTCTTTTTAACCTTCTTATAATTGAATTTGCTTAGATATTTTGTACTCATTCTTAGTAAGATTGTTACTTTTTTGTACACATTTATTTTATTTATTATATTTGAATTAATTATGATGTTATTACAGTTCGATCTGGGTTTAGCTTTGGTTTGACTTTAAAAATCTTGAACCTATCTCTTTTCCAATTCTTTGAATGGTCTGAGTTTTAAAATCATGTAATAGAATCCTATTTTTGTAAGGTTATTTCAAAGCAAAAGACTGAAAAATTTATTAAAATATTTTTGTAAGTTTTTTTTTTTTTTGGTATGTGTATGATTGTATCTCAAGTTAAGAAACATGAAAAGAAGGTTATCTTAGCACACTTAGTCCTTTATTTTTAGGATAAAATGTTGTAATTTAAATTTTCATCCAATTAATCGGAGCAAAAAAAAAAAAAAAAAAAAAAAAAAAAAAAAAAAAAAAGGATTATTATTCTTTTTTTTTTTAATAATTATTTTGTATTTTGTATTTTTGTTTTTTCAAATACCCATAATCCGAAGGATAGTGACTCCAAAAAAAAAAAAGAAAAAGATAGTGTTTTAAATTTTTGGATAAATTACATATTTGATCCCTAACGTTTTTGTTATATTTCAATTTGGTTCTTAACCTTTCAAATGTGTCAATTTAGCCCCTAACTTTTTGATATTGGGTCAAAATGGTTCTTGCTGTTAAGTGATGAATGAAAAATGCTGCCATGGCTAACAATTAAAATAAAGTATAATTTTTTGTCACATAACTGCTACATGGACTACCACATCAGCAGAACCTTAAAAAAAAACCACGTCATTAAATTGACACTTAGATCCCACATCATTAAAGATTAAACTAATACAAAATAAAAATCTCTCTGTGTTCCCATCCTTAATCAATCCCCATCTCCTCACCTTGCCAAAGAATGGAACCCCTCAATCTACCATCACCTTTAGCAAAATACTTCAAACAAAAACAAAGATATCTGAAAATCTATCAAACAACAACCCAGGAATTACTCTGACTTTCTCTCTGTTAGCCTATTTTTTGCAATGGCATCCTAAAACCCACAATCACTGTCCCAAAATTTATTTTCCATCATTTGGTGGGGACTACCTAATATAAGAGGCGTGCAATGAAGTCATTTTGTTTATGGTTGTGAGTTGAATAGCCCAATTTCTTTGTTGGGTTCTGTTGTAAAGTTGTGACGTGAGTACATAGAGGTGAGACTACTTGTTGGGTTTGTCACAGTGAGGACTAAACTAGACGCTTAGGCTATTTGATGGTCTCCCCTTTCTCCTTTCTTAGTGAATATTCTCTCTACCTCTGTCATGCACCCCTGCGTTTTCACCTTCCATATCTGCCTTTTCAAGTTTTTTAGGTACTGATTCTGCTGTGTTTGGTTTCGACGAAAATACTAGAAAAGAAACCCCTTTTTTTGTTAAGAAAAAGAACTCCAATATTGTTCTTCATCTATGTCTCCATTGATTTGGGTATTACTTCTTCTACTTCTCAGAAACTCTGATGGAAAGATTGGAACTTGTTTAACAATTACCCATTTGATTTAAAAACATTTATGGAAGATTGTTATTACGCATTTATGCTCAAGTTGGAATTTTTGTGGTAGATTTTGTTTTTCTATTAATGTTCTTTGAATTTGTCATCAAGTTTTAGCGAGGCGGAATCAAAGATATTTGTTTGAGATTTAGCGATTTTGTTTGATCTACATTTTTTAATTTTTTTTATTTATGCTGATATGGCATTACACATGGTAGTCTATGTGCCATAGAAAATTATACTTTATTTTGGCTGTTAGCCACGTCAGTATTTTCCATTCATTACTTAATGGTAATGACTATTTTGACACAATATCAAAAAGTCAAGGACCAAATTGACACATTTGAAAGGTTAAGGATTAAATTGACATATGATGTAAAGATCGAGGACCAAATATGTAGTTTACCCTAAATTTTTTTTAAAGTATAGTTTTCCAAACAAAAAGAAAAAAAAAAAAAAACCTTACAAGTTATGAGTAATGGTGCTTATTTCAAAAATCTATCCGCGTAGTCATATATAGAGACTAGCCTCTTCACACACGCATTACACATGCTTAGAGGCTTTTTTTATTTATTTTTTATTTTTTATTATAAAGGACAAAAAATTTTCATGTGTACTAATTTGGGGTAGTTTAGAGGGTGATTAGATGTAAGACAAAAAATTATTTCACTTACAAACACATAAATCTCTTACTTCCTTAGGTTTCAGATCTAGTGTTATAATTTTTCATTCACTGCCATGAATGATAAACAAATAAATGCACAAATCTCATAATGCTTCTAGGTTTTTCTATGATTAAAAAATGCATAAACTCAGAAATGAGATAATAAAAAAAGTAATATTAAAAAAAAGTAGAAAAGCTTTATTTATGGTTACCATGACAACAGCCCAAAGAAGCTAGACAGACAATTACATTACAAAACTTTCAGCTAATTACTGGAATATTTATCCATAATACATCATAAACAAATATCATCAATTTAAATTAGTACACAGATACAAAACTTTAAATATCAAATGATCCCATTAAAGCAAATGAAATTTGTTTCTTATATGTCACCTTATCTTCCATATTTGTCTCTCACATTTATTTATTTATTTATTTTTTACAGCAATGTAAAATGTTTGCTACCAATTTTTGAAGGGATGGCAAATGCATATTTGTTCACTTCTACAATGCTCCACCAGCAATTTCATTTGAGCAGCATTCCTCCACAAATTGGGTTATGCAAGTGAGACCTCATTAAAATACATTCATAAAAAATAAGAAAAGAAAAAATAAAAATAAAAATAAAGAACCTCATTCTTATAAGCTACCTGCTCGCTCTTACCTTGAATCTCCCGCTAGAATTTCTTTTATTCATCTCGGGTATAGGTTTGATATAATCTTCTTTTTCCTCTTTCCAGAACAACAAAAGCACCAATTTTGCAAGCCTACATCATAAGTTGATGAAAAAAAATTAATATTGAAAGCAGAAATTGATTGAAATTACTGAGAGATTTGAGAGAGATGTAAAGGTTATAGTATAGTACCATGTAATTGTATCCTCTTTTTATTTTAAAGATCTTTGTGGCTGAGAGTATTTGAATTCAAATAGAAAACAAACATTTGAGTTTTGAATGATTTTATTTAGGTGAACCTGTATTTGAAAGTGGAGTGAGAGAATGATTGAAACATACGTGGTTTAGTGGAGTGAGAGAACAGTTGGGGCTTTAAATTTTTGTTTTTTTATAGTTAAATTTATTTAATTGCTATGATAATTGTATGGATTGAGATAATAATTGTGATAATTGAATGGATTGAGATAAGTATGAGTAGAATTCAAATAGAAAACAAATAGACTTTTCTTTTTTCAACTAGTTATTTGTACGTGAGTTAGTGGTTGATGTGGATGAGAGAAGTTGTAGAAAACTGAAACTCTTATTTTTTGTTTTAGTAATCTTTCTAAAAAAAAAATAATAATAATAACCATGTGTAATTTTTTAATTTTATTTTATGGAAACCGTGTGTAATTTTGTTTGTTTGTTTTTGTTTTTTTATTTATTTATAATTTCTTTTTTAAAGTAAGGTAACCGTGAGTATGAGATTTTTTTTTTTAATTTTTATTTTTTATAGATAAAAGTTTAGAAATGTGGAATAATGTTTAAAAGTGAGATAGAAATAGCTTAAAATTTTTAGGAGGGAAGGAAAAACCCTAAAATTTAAGAACTTTTTAAAAAATAGTAAAACACTTTTTAAACCGTTTGTTTTGTTTTGTTTTGTTTTTTTTTTTGTTTTATAATAAATTTGTTAACTAAAAGATAGACTAGTTTAGAGAGTTTTAGAATTTGAAGTTTTTTTTTTTTTTTTTTAAAGACAATTGATTTATTTAAATTCAAATAAATAACGGCTTCAAAAAATAAAAAATTCAAATAAATAACAAATATAAATAGGAATCAGACATTTGAATACAAATATTGTTGAGAATACCCCCTTTTTTTTTTTTTTTTTTTTTTTTTTTTTTTTTACATGAGATAGTTTGACTCTTTTAATTTTTTTTGTTTTTTATTAAAAAAAATTAAACGGGTATGTTAAATCTCCATATCAATAGCATCAAAATTCAATAAGTGTAAGATATGTGAGCAAAAAATAACTATCTTACTAAAAAAATAAAAGATATGTATTAATGAATAGTTATTTTTATACATATATCTCTCATTTATTAAAATTTTTTAATAAGATTAAATTTTTGATATAAATAGTAAGAGTATCATTTAATAAAAAATACTTTTTCTAAGCGATAAATTTGTTAGGAATTTGATTTGTTCCGAGAAAAAGCCCACTTAAACAAATTTTGGTTTATTCAGCATCGCATTGCGTAGCCTAACTAAACTGTAGAGTCCTTACGCCTTAAAAAGAAGTAAAGAGAGTTCGCAACGTGAAGTGGTGAAGATCAGAATTCCCTTAACGCATCGCAGATCATAATTCCGAAACCCAAATCTGTGATCAGTTTCTTTGTGTTCGTTCGTAATACTAATAGGACCACCGACGATGATGTCCCGGAAGAGGCTACCGATGATGTCCCAGCATATCCCGGCCGAGGTTGCGTACAACATCCTCACTCAGCTACCAGTGAAATCTATAATCCGATTCAGGTGTGTTTCCAAATCTTGGTACTCCATATTCACCGACCCTATTTTCATTACTACAAACTTTAAATTCAACCAAGCCAAATCTTTATCGAATAACAGTCACAATGGTTATCTCCTATACAAGGAAAATCTTTCGTATGGTGTCAAAGAATCGCATATAGTTGTTTGCAATAACGATCGCACTTTGAGCCGGGTATGTAGTTTTGAAATCCCCTCTATTCATGACCATATAGTTGGCTTCTGTAAAGGCTTGTTTTGCTTCACTGGTAGCATGGATGACTCTTATCAGAGAATATATGTGTGGAATCCTAGTATTAGAAAAATTACTATAGCTGCTACTGCCAATAACGTAGGTTTTGCTGGTGTCACTCTTGGATTTGCGTATCATCTTCAAAACAATGACTTCAAGATTCTCAGACTTGTGTGTTTTCAACGCGAATTGTTGTATGGCTCCGATGGAGCCGAGGCTGAAGTTTACACATTGAGTACAGGTTCGTGGAGAAGGTTTGTAGTATCGGTGGATTATTGGCCATTTATTCGGGATATATCTGAATCACCCTCTTTATTTTTTAATGGAGCTCTGCACTTTTTGGCCCAGAGTGGCCTTTTTCGCTTCATATTGTCCTTTGATGTGGATGAGGAGAGATTTCATAAGATAATGTTGCCTCAAAACTGTTTTGAAGGGTTTTTTCAACATTCTAAATGTCTTGTTGTGTTCAAGGTATCGTTGGCTTTGATTGTTTTCGATTGCAACATATGCCACATGTGGGTGATGAGGGAGTACGGCGTGGTTGAGTCTTGGACTAAAATAAGTGTGCCAATCAAAGGAGTTAAGAGGTTTTATGGTTGCACCGTTAAAGGTGAACTTCTGATGGAAAAGAGTCATTCACAGATCTTTTCATTTGACCTTGAGAGTTTAAATGAAAAAGTTCTTGACATTCCAACTACAGCTGAAGATGTGATTTATACAGATAATTTTATGGAGAGCTTAAATTTATTTGATGTGATAGACTCCGAGGATTATTAAGATAGAGTTTCTAGCAAGGCAGTCATCTGTTTCAAATTCATGCATATTGACAAGTTATTTTTGTATTAATGACTAAATGATTCTTTATATGTTGTGTTTTCTTTCCATTTGTTCTAGACATAAAAATATTGCTTTTGATGTAGAAAACTAATAGATCTTATTAAATAGAAACAGATCCCATTTGGTAAGCAGTAAGCACAGTGCTGAATTAAGAAGTGAATGCACATAAATCTTTCGCAGATAATAAGGAGCTTATTCTTGATTTTGATTCTCTCTCATGATAACAGAATGAACAGGTGAGTCCAGAGGCAGTCCCAACTCCTAATGTATGGATGTAAAAGTAATAATATAAGTTAACATGTAAGATATAGTAGTCACGCATCTTCTGCTCAAGCATTGTGCAGAAAATTGCACATATTTGGGTCCAAATTGATGCTTAGAAAGCATGTCTAATCTGGTTCCTTGAACGCTTGGTTGACCTTCTTCGTTTTACTACTTCAGGTCCCAATCTTTATTATGTCCCTTAGTTAGCTGGGCATACTTTTCTCATGTACTGCAACTCAAAAAATCTATTTTCAACATTACTTTTTTTTTTTGGCCCCACAATCTGTTAATTTTCCAGCAGTATACACAAGATAAAGATGAGAACCAATCTTCTTAACAAATCTCATCTCAAGATCAAGAAAAGAACCAAGTCTAAATCTGTAATATTGCTAAGTTTTTTCTTTTCTAATATCTCCTTTGTGACTTCTTGTATTCATTGATGCAGTGAACCTTTCTAATCAATGATGGTAATGGAATGTGTCTAACAAAAGTAGGATGTGAATTAAGAGAATGAATGGTGGAAATGTAGTGATATGTTGCTCGGTTTGAGGGAGTCACCCTCCAAGTATAATTTCACATGCCCTTTACGGGGAATCAATGACAATTATACATGCATATATGCATTGCGTTGTTCCTTTACAACAGCCAAATGGAAGGCAGCCTTGCTAACAAACTCAACTACAGCTCCAACTACTTAAATAGGACACTAACTGGTAACATCACTACTATATGAGTAACGAATACAGCTGCCATATGCACCAATGATCAAATACAACACTTTGCACTGAAGCTCCCTTGCATCAATGACTGCATAGGTGCTTGGCTGCACAATTGGGTGCACTCCTGTTTAATTATTAACCAACAACTATCTACTTGCTTAGCCAGCTTAGCTCAGCAGTGATCATCGAATGAGCTATAACCATTTATCATTAGCCCATCAAGTAGATCATTAGTCAATGAAGCAATAACTGAGCTTCACTGCAATACCTACCCCTTTATAGCACCTTGCCCACAGGGTGGGGATATTGCTCGTGAAGGGTATACAACAGTTTCCAAATAGTATTCTCAGCAGGAGCATCTTTCTTATGGACAATTACTTTAGTTGAAATCTACTAAAGGCAAAGTAAGTAATAGCAGTACATTAGCTCCCAACTTTGGTTTCAAAAAAGAAACGTGGAAGACGTGGAGTCTTGATTGAGGAGGAAAGTCCAGCTTGTAGGCAACCTGGCCTACTTTCGGAGAATTTGAATGGCACATAAAACCATGAAGAAAGCTTGAGATTAGCTCTGATGGCCAGAGACTTCTGTCCATAGGGAAGGAGTCTTAGGACAACTCAACCCCCCACTTGGAACTCTCTCTCTGTCCTATGTTTGTCAGTTTGGAGATTGTTCCTCTCTTGAGCTGCAACCAAAATCTGCTAAAGCAATGCCTAAAGCCACTGCTCTATACCCGAGATGATCATCTGATGCCTCCAATTTAGAAATTCCAGGAATGTATTGCAAGAGTTTTGGAGGAATTTAACTATAAAGTGCCTCAAATGGACTTGTTCGGATAGACGTATGAAAACTGGAATTGTACCAAAATTCAGCCAAAGCAAGCCAAAAATGACTATTTCTTAGACTACTCTGCATAGCATCTAAGATACTCCTCTGCATGGCATCTAAGATACTACTACAGCCCATTATTTACTACCTCAGTTTGACTATCAGTTTATGAATGGTAAGCTGATGACAAGGCCAAGGTGGTTCCTTGAAGGTTGAAGGGCTACCTCCAAAAATTACCAATGAATGTCCGGTCCCTGTCACCCATTGTGGACCCAGGTAAACCATGGAGTTAATAACATGCTACATGAATAAGGAAGCTACTTTTGCAGCAATAAAAGGGCGTGGGAGGGCTCTGAACTTTGCACATTTTGCTTAATTAGTCTGTCTACCACTACAAAGGTGACATCAAAGTGTTGGGATTTAGGTAACCGCTCAATGAAATCCTTGGAGATATCAAACCAAGGTAGCTCAGGAATAGCCAAATAGGTAGTGGCTGTTATAGTCCCGTAGGAGCCAAATTCTCTATTTTTTCCTTCGAGATGTATCACACTCTCCCACATTCTTTTTGATACCTTGTTTCCTACCCTTCCAATTCTTTATGTACTAATTTATCCTCCTTCATAAAATTTGAGTAATAAGCAATAAAAATTTGGTATAATTATATAATAACATAAATTTACGTAAATTGTACTAGATGTCTATCTAACTAATAAAAATCTTTTCATCCGTAAGTGGAATTTTGAACTTGAAAGAAAAAGAAAAAAAAGAAAAAGACTTATGCAAAAAATATTTAAAGATAAACAAATATAATGAATATGCTATGAGTTTTCTTACATTAAAATATCAATTAATTTACACATGAATGACTTTAAACAACTCTAAGCAATATTACACCGCTTAATAACTTATTATTGAATTCATATTTAGAAATCTTACTGTTAGATTGCATATTCTATATGTTCTAAACATGCATGTCAATTTTTATACCAATTAGATGTTATTTACCATTTGATTTATAAACTTTTCATTTATGCAATATTTTAAATTACAAAAATTTGAATTTAAACAATTGATTAATATGACTATTGATTTTCAATTGCTTTGAAAATTTGCAAACATAGAGAATATACAAAGATGATGTAATTCAACTATGGGTTTGGTAAAAATTTTGTTTCAATTAAAAAATATTTAGTGATGTAACTTTAATTACATCAAATATAACTTGAATATATATATATATATATATGAAATATAGTTCCTCTCTGAAGTTAAATCTTGGCTCCGCCACTAATCCCATTAGTTTAGCCATCCGTTACTGTTGAGCTAGAGTGCTCACTTTTTCATCAAGCAAGAATTTCAAGAATCACTGTTTAGTTCTGACTAGGAAAAAGGTTGTCCTGATAAGTATGGGTTCCATTTCTTCATTGCCAAAAGGATAGAAATATGGATATTCTTGCCGAGGACATGGCTATGATAAACACTTGGTCTCCCTTCTCGCATCAACACAGTCCAAGATCATGATAACTAACATCACATTTATAAGGAATGTTAAAGAAATTTGGTAAACAAGTACTAATGGATTAGCTACTGTTGCCTTAAAAGCTTGTCAAATGCTATCTGAGTTGATGCATCCCAATGAAAGGCATTCTTCCTCAAGAGATTAATCAAAGGGATGGCTAATTGTCCATACCTCTTATTCTTTTATGGTTTGTTTGGATTGAGAGGGAGTAGAGTAAAGTAGATAATAATTGGCTCAAAATTAGTATATTTTCAGTCAACTCTACTTTACTCTCCTCCACTTCCCCTCTCTTCCCCCTCAATCCAAACAGACCCTTAATAAACTTCTTGCAATGCCCAGTAAACCCAATAAACCTCTTAAGGACTAACTAGGAACATGCAAATTCAACATAGACTCAATTTTCTTTGAATCAATTCTAACCCTTGCCCCAGAAATGATGTCTCAAATATTATTTCTCTTCACAACTGAACTAAATTATTTTGCATTTAAGGATTTTTTCGCAAAACTTCTAGGAGTTGATTACGATGCAGCAAATGGTATTCTAAACAGGTACTATAGACCAAAATATCATAAATAAATAAAAAAGACTAATACAAACTTCCTAAAAGAATGGTCTAAATGTTGCATTCATTATGCTTTGAAAGGTACAGAGTGGTGGGTTTTAGTTAACTCAATTGGTAAAGTATCTGAGAAATAAGCGCACACGCACACACACACACACACAAGGGGGAAGAGAAAGAGATTCTAACACAAAGATATACCACAACTTCACTCAAAAGCCGTGATAACTTTTAAGAGAGGGTGAGGCAAGTTATACTACACACAACACACTCTCTTAAGCAATGTGGGACAATTACCCATTCTTTTTTTAAGAAACAAACACACATACACATAAGGGAGAGGGAAAAATGTTCTAACATAAAGGCACACCATAACTTGACCCACCCTCCTTTAAAAGTTACCATGGCTTTTGAGAGTATTTGTGGTGTGCCTTTGTGTTAGAACCCTTTTCCCTCTCCCTTGTGTGTGTGTGTGTGTTTGTTTCTAAAAAAAAGGAATGGGTAATTGTCCCACATTGCTTAAGAGAGTGTTGTGTGTAGTATAACTTGCCCTACCCTCCCTTAAAAGTTATCATGGCTCTTGAGTGGAGTTGTGGTGTGCTTTTGTGTTAGAACTCATTTCACTCTCCTTGTGTATGCGTGTGTTTGTTTCTCAAAAAAAAAAAAAAAAAGAATGGATAATTGTCCTATACTGCTTAAAAGAGTGTGTTGTGTATAGCATAACTTGTCCCACTCCCCTTTAAAAATTACCATGACTTTTGAGTGGAGTTGTGGTGTGTTTTTGTGTTAGAACCCCTTTACCTCTCCTTGTGTGTGTGTGTCTTTGTTTCTCAAAAAAAAAAAAAAAAGAATGGGTAATTGTCCCACACTACTTAAAAGAGTGTGTTGTGTGTAGTATAACTTGCCCCACCCTCTCTTAAAAGTTACCATGGCTTTTGAGTGGAGTTGTGGTGTGCCTTTGTGTTAGAACCTCTTTCCCTCTCCCTTGTGTGTGTGTGTGTGTGTTTGTTTCTAAAAAAAAAAAAAAAAAAAATTGGTAAAGTATCTAATGGTTAAATAAGAGATCTGAGGTTCAATTCCTGCCTACATTAAAAATCGATTGGTGTCTTGGTCTAATGATAAAGAGCTATTATCAATAGCAGACTGAAACCCTCTCAAAAAAGAAAAAAAAAGAAAGAAAGGTAAGAGTGCATTTGTGAGTCCAAAGGACATACTAAAAACTCATTGATTTTCTTATGAGTTAAACACAATTTTATGGATGTGATCAGATCCTTTCATCCTAATTTAATGATAACCAAATCTTAAATCTAATTTGGGAAAAATCCTTTCATCAATCAATCAATCATATATATATATATATGTATGGATGTAGGTATAAAAGCAGAAACTTTATATGGGAGAGCATGAGGTTGTGTCATGTGACACATTTCTTAAGATTTTCTTTATTTAGGTTTTTACTTCAACAAAAGTTTGCATTATATCAAAGTATTAGTATTAAATTAGTCAATAGAGTAAATATATATATATATATATATATATTATTTTCTATATAATTGTGCATTAATTATTTATATTTAAGGAATTTAATGATTATTTTTATAAACTCTACATAGGAATTTATTTTATTTTATTTGGGATACTAATAATAGATCTAAAACATTTTTTTTTCATGTTTAACTGCTTTGACAATCATTAACACAAAAGCTATCAAAAATTAAATATTTGAGAATTCAATAAAATATATCTTAATCATATATGTGTGTGTGTGTGTGGGGGGGGGGGGGGTAACTAACATTGCAAAATTTATTTTATGTAATTAGAAATATTACTAATAGGATAATGTAGGTGCTCAAGAATTTTTGCCTTTGGCTTTGGCTTTGGCTTGATTGCCTTGCCTTGCCTTGCCTTGCCTTACCTTGGCATGAATTCTTGTTGTCCCACATTGGAAAGATCTCTTTCCTCTTCTGGAAAGATCTCTTTCCTCTTCATGCCATATAAGGCATGAACCAATGGTTGAAGAGTACCACTAGCTTGGTTAACCAAGCTAGTGGTTCTCTTCAACCATTGGAACGATCTCTTTCCTCTTCATGCCATATAAGGCATGAACCAATGGTTGAAGAGTACCACTAGCTTGGTTAGCATGAACCAATGGTTGAAGAGTACCACTAGCTTGGTTAACCAAAGTAGTGGTACTCTTCATCCATTGGTTCATGCCTTATAATGCATGAAGAGGAAAGAGATCTTTTCAATGTGGGACAAGGGAATTCAAGCCAAAGGTAAGGTTAGGCAATCAAGCCAAGAATACCAAAGCCAAAGGCAAGAATTCTTAAGCACCTACAGATAAATATGTTTATTTTTTTATATTAATTATTTTAAGTGGTGTACTAATTATTTAAGCATAATGAAATTTTAATGTCATTTTAAAGATTTATACTAGAAATGACAATTGATTTTTTTTTTAATGTGAAAAACAATTGTTTTGAAATATGGTACTCTTGCTCAAATTTAGTTGTTTTGGTCACAATTTTAATAAAGACCAACAATATATATATATATATATATATAGTAACACAATCAATAATGTAAAAAAAAAAAAAAAATTAAAGGATATTTATTTTTATTTATTTATAATTTTATCAAAATGATATTTGTATTATTGAGTAGGCATGAAACATGCCATATCTATACTAACCACTATATCATGCAATTTTCAAATTTATAAACACACACTTATACTATTTCAAATCACTATACTACTCTAATTGCCTTTCTATTTTGTCTATAAAATAGTAAAATAATAAAGATTACAGTAGGAAAATTATTGAAATAATGTTTTATACATCGATAGTTGGGTTGAGGGGATTTGAACCCTTAGATATTTCCGTTAACCAGTTGAGTTACAAGATTATTGACAAAAATATTGAAATATTGGACTAAACTAATAACAAATTACACATCAGTGAACTCGGTTAGTTCATTTAAAAGTTTATCAACCATAGGAATGGTAAGATATTGGAAAATGAGGTTTTGCTTGGTTAGATTTCCCCTTGTCTCCAACAATTTTCCCTTGTAAGAGCATTAGGGGCTGTTTGAGTTTTTTTTTTCATCACTCATCACTCCTCACTCAATTTTCGTCACTCATCACTCCTCACTTATCACTTAAAATACCCCAATTTCTTATACCCACACGTTTGGCACACTTCACTCAGCTTGTCATCACTCAAAATTTTCAACTTTTTGTGGGTTCCATACCTATAACTTGGTCAGAGCAAAGTTGGCCTACCCGCGGAAGGTTTCATCCCCATCTTTTTCTCTTTTCTCATTTCCCTTTCCCCCTTCAGCCCTATTACTCTCCCAAAGCACAAACTCGAAAAAATGAAACAAGAAAAAATTGCTCCTTTTACTTACTTTCTTCAGAATAAACAACAACAACGAAAAAAAAACCATGGCCGTGCTTGAAAATGGAGGGGTGGGGTCAAGTCGAAACTTCGAGACTTCATCACAGGAATCATCCAACGATCACGGTCAACAACCCAACAACAAGAAGCACACCCACCATATCATCAACGATGATGGTGGTGGTGGTCCGATTGTGATGTCCCACCATGATCAGACGCTATACATTACTCCCACATCGGCACAGCAAATTAGGGCCCACCGATCCAATGCTGGAGATGGTGACTCTGCCATTGTCTCCGTCGTAGAAGAAGCTCCCTCCCCTTCCCTTTTCAGCCCTGTTTCTTGATTTTATTTTTTATTTATTTTTTTTTATGGGTTTGAGATGAGAAAGGCGAAAAGGAAGAAAAAAAAGAAAGAACGAATTGAGATGAGAAAGGCGAAAAGGAAGGAAAAAAGAAAGAAAGAACGAACTAAGATGAGAAAGGCGAAAATGAAGAAAAAAGAAAGAAAGAATGAATTGAAGAATAGAGAAAGAAGAAAGAATAGTGGAGAAGAAAGAAAAAAAAAATGAGAGGAGAGTGAGTCAAAAGTTGTGGCCGGTGGGTCCCTCATTGTGTGTGTATTTACAAAAATGCATCATACCTTTGTTTCGATAACTTGAAAACACTTAAAATGTGTTTTCAGTTTCCATAACTCATCACTTAAAAATCAGAAAATTGAGTAATGGAAACAAAAACTGAAAACATTCCCAAACAAACCATTCAGCCATGGGACCCACATATTTTGAGTTATGGGTGATGAAAATACAAAAACCAAATAACCCCTTAGTATCCGTTGCAAAAGGCATAATATACTAAATTTTAGCATCAAAGCACAAAAAACATGCATTATCCGATCTTACAATTGCAAATTTTTTACAATCTTGCTACAGTACCATCCTATATCTAAGATGGCACAATAGCAAGATTGTATGATAAAATGATGTTTATTTTCTTATTTTTCTTCAATCCACCCTCTCTCTCTCTCTCTGTCTCCTAATTATTTAATTCATCTTTCTCTCTCTTCCTTCTCTTCAAATCGTTCTGCTCTCTCCTCTTTAAATGAGAAGCACTTCCTTCCTCTCTCTCATATCGACATGGAGACAACCCCTTCAGATCAGCTGGGTTTTAGTTTTAGGTAAATATTAGTTTTGGAAATGGGTTTTAGTTTTGGCTGCGTATTGAAGTGAGGTGGGTTTCAGTGGTGGTGGGATGGGTTGTTGCCATGGTGGTGTAGTGGGTGGTGGGTTTCGTGAGGTGGTGGGTGTGTTGATGTGGTGGTGAGGTGGGCATAGTGTCTGTTGCGATGGTGAGATCAGCATGGTGTGAGTTTATATAATTGGATTTGGTTGTGGGTTTGATGAGTGTGGGTGTGGTTGGGTTTATGACTGATATGGTGGTAGTGGGGGGTTGCCATGGTGGTGGGTGATTGATGGTGGTGGAGGTGGGGATTGCCGTGTTGGTTGTGAAGTCCATCTCGGGATGGGTTTCACTGTGTTTGCTGTTGTGTTATGGGCCAGGTTCATGGTGGTGGTGAAGGGTTGCTGTGGTGGTGGGGATGGGTGATTGATGGTGGTGGTGGCTGATGTGGGTTTGCGGTACGGTGGTGGTGGCGTAGCAGTGGCAGTGGTGGTGGCATGGTTCTAGCGTGGTGGCAATGTGTTGTTGTGTTTGTTTGGTGGTTTTTTAATGGGTTGTTGTGTTGTTATGCGGTGGTATGGTTCTGATGTGGTGGTGCCGTGGTGGTGGCCTGGTGGTGGATTTATTGTTCTTGTGGCTGTTGGTTGCTTTAAGGAAGAGGGAGAAAGAGAGAAAGAGGAAGAGAGACAGAGAGAAATTAAAAGAAAAATGAATAGTTAAATAAAATGGCAAATAAAATAGAGTTTGGGATGTTGTAAAATGGTATAGTATAATAGATAAAGTAGATTCTGATATAGTAAAATGGAATAATTTGTACAAATCAAATGTGAATGCTCTAACAGCTCCTATACAATCTTTTCTATTTCATTTTTCTAGTAGAAAGGGTACGCGTAGGATTTTACATTAACAACTCTTGCAAAACAGTGCTGTGTTGATGTGGTTCTTGAGATATTTTTGACACCATAATTTAATTGATAAGACCCTTTTTTGGAGAATTCTTGAAGAACACACCATAGTCAATTCATATATATTATCTCGAAAAGTATGTTGGTGCATCTTAATTACCATCCCATTATAGACCCCTTCAATGAATAATATTGACCATCTGAAATCTGCAACAGAACTAGGTATGTTACTAGTGTCAAGGAGAATGATGATATTACCCTTTAATGAATAATATTGACCTCATTATTCTTGGATTTGGCCTTTCGGAGAACGCTTACCAGGGTATCTTAAAGTAGTATGCTAGAAGGTTTACCTCCTTAATTCCTCCTTCCAACTCTAATTCTTTCAATTCCTCTAGTTATTCCATGAGAAAAAAAATTAGAAGCTGCAATGTAAATGTTTTATGGTTGGGTGGTTTTTTTATTTTTATTTTTATTTTTTGATGTAAGATAGAAATTCTACTTTAGCCTATTTTAAGTGTGTATGTCTGTGAAACTCCTTTCTGAAGATTTAAATCATGGTCCTTATCCCACACCCCACAAACACATATACTTGTAGTTATTAGAAGTCATATGTATGTATACTTGTAGTTATTAGTAGTTATATGTATGGAAAATTATTAAGTACTCCCGGAGTACCATAAAATGCGTACTCTTTCCTCTCACATGAATAGTAGGTCCCACTATGATGGGACCTACTATTCATGTGAGAGGAGGAAGTACGCATTTATGGTACTCTAGGAGTATACAATAATTTCCCCATATGTATGTGGTAAGTGTAATGAGCATAAATGCAATTCTTTTTGCTCATTTTTATTAATTCTTTTATTAAGTATTAATGAGCATTATTGCAATTATTTTTTCATGAGAAAAATTTGGGGCTGCAATGTGGTTTTGTTCATCTGTTATTAATAGTGATACATAAAGCTTATTTTATGTGGTAAGTGCTAATGAGCATTAATGCAATTCTTTTTCCTCAAGTTTTATTGATTATTCTTTTATTAAGTACTAATGAGAATGAGATGGCAAAAGCATTGGAGGAAGGGGTTCTTTTTGCTTGGGACATAGGAGTACGAGATGTGGTGCTTGAGAGTGACTCCAAGATAGTTGTTGATGCGTTAATTGGAATTAGTGAAGCTCCAGTTGCTATTGAAAATATTATAGGTGGGATGAGTGCAAAATTGCAGGATTTTAGATTTGTGAAAATTTTCCATGTTAAGCGAGATGGCAATCGTCTAGCTCATCTTTTGGCTCAATATGCCAAATATTTAGATAGTTATCAAACTTGGATGGTGGAAAACCCTAATATGGTTGAGTCAACTTTGGCTCATGATGTATTATGCTTATCTTCTTCTTAATAAGTTATGGTCTTTTTATCCAAAAAAGAAAAGAAAAGAAAAGGTACTAATGAGTGTCTTCTTACTCAGTATAGCATGATGACCTATGAAGATGCATGCTATTTGTGATGTGATATTTTTTGCATTTACAAAATAAGGGAGTCAATCTCATACTGTACCGGTCGGTATTTATTGTACCGAAGCGTACACTGGTACATAAACATTGGTGTTTCGTGCTGGTTTGAATACCGGCCGTTCTAGACTTATTTCGGCCGTACCGGGATATATACCGGATTTCGGCCGAAAACTAGATACTGGGACAGAACAAAAAGCTATTACATAATGCACGGAGAAACAAGAAACATAGTCGATCAACCTTCTCCCCCTCAAACCAATCTGGGATCTCTTCATCCTAGCCTCACACCGGTGACAACAAAGCTAGCTGGTACGAAATGGAGTCGATTAATGTCTAATCTGAGAGCAAGGGAGAGAGAGAGATCATATCTAAAAACATGAGTTGATGATGGAAAGAAAAATAGCCTCACATGAGAGAGAGAGAGAGAGAGAGAGAGAGAGAGAGAGATCTGAAAATATTTGATGCGAAGAGAAATGCATAAAGCAAATCATGTGAAAGTGATATTACCGACTAGAGAGAGAAAGAGGGGCCTGGAAGTTTAAATTGTGTGGACTGTAAAGTTGAGCTAGTCAATTAACGTGTGTGGAGTAAAAAGCCTAACAAAAGATACTTGGAAGATGTGAAAATTATAGAAACTCTCATTAACTTTTAAATTTTGAGTTCTTTAGTTTTAATGTTTTATCACCCACCATTTTTTCTAATTATTTAATCTTTTTAAGTCTTGTTGATTTTTTTTTTGTCTTATATTTGTCTCTTTTTATTTTGATAAACTTATAAGTTATAACTTATACCAAATAACTAATATAAATAAATAATATATATACTTTTAAATTTATTAACATATATATATGTATGTTTAAAGTAGCGGTAATTCCGAAATGGTATACCAGTATCTAACAATACCAAAATATTTTGTTCCCCTACCCAAACCGAAATGGTTTTGTGTACGGTATTGACTTGTTACAAAAAAATTCTTGTCAATGCAAAATTTCTGTCTATTTTGCAAAAAAAAAAAAAAAAACCCTACTTTTTCTATTTGACACAGCCATTTTTATAAAACACCTACATCAATTTATCTATTCTACACATTTATTCACCAACACCTAGCCACCATCATCAACCCACCCTTCATCAAGCAACCAGCCTCCAAAAACCCAAATTCAAAGAAATCTCAAACCGACCAAAATACATATGAAATCAAGCAAAATCCCAAGAACATGCAAGCAACATAAGATCTTAACAGGCAAGCCAAATCAAAATCCTAAAACCCATTGATCAAACAAAGAAAAAATAAAAGAAGTGAAATCACCATAGAGGTGGCAGTGGCAAGTGATGAGTGGCTTGGGTTTGGAGAGGTTTTTGGCAAGGGTGAGATCAGAGAGGGCTTTGGTAAGGGTGAGATCAGAGAGGGCTTCGGGTGGGTTTGGGTTTTCCGTTTGATATGTGGGGGTTGATTTCAGGTCTGATTTCTATTGATTTTTAGTTTGATTTTTGTTGATTTTGGCTTTTCCATTGGGTGGGTTTGGATTTTCTATTGATTTTGGCTATAGTATGGAACTGTCTAATCTATGATGTTAATGGAATGTGTCTAATAAAAGTAGGGTGTGAATTAAGAGAATGAAGGGTGGAAATATAATGAAATGTTGACTGGTTTGAAGGAGTCACACTCCAAGAACAAAATCGGAGGAAGAAAAGAGAAAATTGAGAGATAAAAATAAAAGTAAAAGTCAAGTATTATTTCACATGCTCTTTATTGGGAATCAATTACAAGTCTATATGCATTGTATTCCTTCACTACAGCCAATAGGAAGGCTGCATAGCTAACTGCTAACAGCACTACTATCTAACTAACTAACTAACACAGGTGCATATATCTGACTAACTAATATGCACTAGTGAACAAGTACAAAAATACAAAACTTTGCACTCAAGTTCCTTTGCATCAACGATGCAAAAAGATGACTGCCTTGCTATAACTCTAACTTAATAATCCTTAGCGTTTAACCGATCAAGTAAATTTAAACTCTCCGCAAAATAATCAGTATAAATCACATCTTTAGCAGCAGGAATGGCAAGAATTTCTTCATTTAAACTCTCAGGGTCAAATGAGAAGATCTGTGAAGGACTTCTCTTCCCCATCACAAGTTCACCTTTGACCGTGCAACCAAAGAACCTGGCAACTCCTTCGATTGGTACACTTATTTTAGTCCAAGACTCGACCACACCATACTCCCTCATGACCCATATGTGGCATATGTCAGTTTGCTCAGTTTCGCAATTGAAAACAATCAAAGCCAGCAATCCCTTGAACACGGTAAGACATTTAGTATGTCGCACATATTTTTCGCTTAAATAGTTTGGAGGCAACATTATCTCATGAAATCTCTCCTCATCCACATCAAAGGTCAATATGAATCTGTTAAAAATATCGTTCTGGGTGCCAATTAATGCTAGAAAGTGCAAAGCTCCATTAAAAAATAGAGAGGGTGATTCAGATATAACCCAAATAGATGATACACTTAATGAGTCTGGAATTACAAACCTTCTCCACGAAGCCGTACTCAATGTGTAAACCTGAACCTCAGCTGGCGCTTTCTTTTTGCATGGATAAGACACAAGTCTTAGAATCTTGAAATCATTGTTTTGAGGATGATATGCAAATCCAAGGGTGACATTAGACAAGGCATTGTTATTCGTAGTACCAGCTATGGTAATTTTTCTAATGCTTGGATTCCACAAATATATTTTCCAATAAGAATTGCCCATATAACTAGTGAGACAAAACAAACCTTTACAAAAGCCAATTACTCGGTTATGAATGTGAAATTCAAAAGACGGGATTTGAAAGCTCGATACGTGGGTCAAGGTGTGGTCACTATTGCAAATAACTGTCCGCAATTCTTTGATATTATATGAAATTTTATGTGTATATAGGAGAAAACCATTGTGACTGTTATTTGATAAAGATTTGGCTAGGTTGAAGTTAAAGTGTGCGGTAATGAAAATAGGGTTGGTGAATATGGAGTTCCAAGATTTGGAAACACACCTGAATCGGAATATAGATTTCACTGGTAGCCGAGTCAGGATGTCGTATTCCGGGAGATGCTGGGACATCATCGGTGGTTCTGCTCTATTTGTATTACAAAACTCAAAGATTGGAGACTCGATCACAGGTTTGGGTTTCAAATTTCTGATATGAGATTAAGTAGGGAATGCCATATATATCTATCATCTATCTTTACGAGTTTACGTGAAGCTCAACAATTTTTTGCCTTCACGTTACTGACTCTACATTTTGTTTTAGTTCACGCTACTGACTCTTCATTTTGTTTTAGGAAAAAGCGAAAGGGACTCTATAACTTGAGCTATGCGATATGCTTGAACAAACCGAGCTTATTTTTGGACTTTAAGAAAATACAAAGGATAGGATTGAGCAAGTTTGGCAATCCAAGTTCATTTCATAGGCCAATTATTAACTATATACAACTTCTTCTTCTTCTTTTTATATTTTTTTATTTAAATTTTTATTGTTATTATATTAGAAAATCTTCACTAAAACGTAGAATAGCCTTTTTGCATTACCTTTGCCTGTGGGTCTTCCATGTGCATGTGTTTTTATTATTACTTTTTTATGACATGGTCGTGGGTTTCAAATTTTCAATCATGGCCTGAAAAATGAAATTTTGGCCTAAAATTCCAAAATAAAAAATAAAAAAATCAGATAGGCATGACCATCAAATTTGCCTACAAAAAGAAAATTTACCTTGATTAGTTATGAAACAAGAAAAATTATATAAAGCTAAAATATAATTCCAAATACCAAAAAATAAAAAAGAAAGCAAACTATCATACCACTCAGTTGATATATCTTGTCTCTCATTTCAAGTTATTCAGAGAAACAACTCAGGAATTGATCAATGTTTTTACTTGAAAGCATTTTCAATGAATATTTTTTGTTATTCAGTGTTTGGTGTTCATGAAAATGCTTTGAAAACCAATTTCTAGTGTTTGACTCATATGATAATTCATTAATTCCCTATATTTCTAAATTGATAGGAAATAAAAACTTTAATTTATCACATTGAAATATTAATACAAAGCAACTAAATCAAATTAAAAAAAGAAAAATTAAAATAAAATTCTTGAAAATTACATGAATAAGAACAATCAAAACATAAGAATGCAATAGCAAAGCTAAATAAAATACATAAATAAAACACTAATAGAAACCTATCAACTAAGACTATGCATTGACAAGCATAATTATAAAGACTTGAAAGCTCAAAAATGACACTTGAAAGTTGTTTTTATGTGACTTTTAAAAGCTTAAAGGTATTTTCGAAGTTTTGAAGCTACTATTGTCATTTTAGATGTTTCAAGAGGTATTTTTATCATTTTGATTCTTTTTGGGAGGAATTTTGTCATTTTTGATGGTATTTCAACTGAATTAGAGGATGTAAAGGTATTTTGGAGGTTTTAGGGATATGTATATCATTTTTGACGAAGACATGGTATTTTGATCATTTAAAAAGTTTTAAGGAGGAATTTTTGCCGTTTTAGAGATTCCAAGGGTAATTTGGTAATTTTAAAGGTGTCAAGGATATTTTGAAGTTTTTGATTGTATTTCGAGGATATTTTTGTCATTTTGGAGATTTCAAGTGCATTTTTGGTCATTTTGAATGTTTTAATTGTATTTTGGAGGTTTTGAGAATATATTCAGGTTGGTTTGAAAATTAATTTTTGGGACATTTATTGTATTTTTGTGGTTTTTATTCTCTTATGGTTGAATATGTAAAATTTTTTTAACCTCAAAGAGGGTTTTTGTTTTCCTGGTCAAGGAAAATATATTTAAATTTGGCTAATAAGTTTTTCAGCCACTCAAAAAATATGCAAGTGATAAAGAAGAGTTTTTGGAAAATGTTTTAGTTTGAAACAAATGAAGCCTTAGCCAAAATCCGTGTAATAATCAATTGAAACAATAGCTGATCATGCCTTTTGAAATCCACCCATCGTGGAAATTTATGGATGTGATGTGGCAACTACAAAGGTGGACGGAATCATGCCTAGGTTTGGTGGAACGTACTACTGTAATATGTTGGGGGATATGGAAAAATCGAAATGAGGTAAGACATGGTGACATTCGTAGAAATGGAAAAGCTATTGTGAGGAGTTCGTCAAGGGTGTTGGATGAGTTCTAGATAGCGAATGAAAGACCACAATTCACTAGAGAATCGTCTCCAAATGAGATAAAATGGTGCCCTCCACAACTGGGTTGTTACAAAGTGAATGTTTATGGTGCAGTGTCCTCAAGAAGGAAGCAGGTGGGAATTGGGGTGGTAATACGCGATTCGGCAGGTGAGGTGATTGCCGCTCAAAGCAAGAAGCTTGCTTTTCCCTTGGGGGTGTTGGGGTCAGGGATGTAACGTTTGAGGGGGATTCCCTGAGCATTTGCAATGCACTCCAAGGAGTAGGTGAGGCGTCTTCATCTGATCAAAATATTGTCTCTGGAATGCTCAACCTCGCACAAGCCTTTAGAACTTTTGCTTTTTCCCATACCAAAAGGCAAGGAAATGTCCCTGCCCACTTGTTGGCTCAACATGCTGCTAGTGTTGAGAACTATGTAGCATGGCTAGAGGAGTGCCCTAGTCATATTGAGCACGCGTGTGCTCATGATGTATTCTCCTTTTTGAATTTTGAATTAAATTCTAGTATTCTCATAAAAAAAAAAAAGAAGAAGCATGAATTCAAGTGAGCACAATTATGAAATAACAATTATAAAATATGAATTTGAGGAAGTTGCAAAGCAATTAAATTGAAAATATAAAGAAAATTAAAATAAGCAAAACATCGTTAGCATAGAGTATTCTATTACCGAAACCCCTTTATCTTAGAAAAACCAAACCCCAAACCCTAGCTCCAAAATGATCCAATTATAGGTAACCCACCAAAAGCATATCACCACAAACCAACAAATTTTGTTGCAATAACCAGAAAAAAGAGATAAAAAACCCACCTTAGAGGGATTTTCCAATTTTTGTGGTATTTTTTTAGCGGCTTCTGTAAATTGATATCTTCATTACCGTCCCCACAAATAATTTTTTCCCAAAGGGGGTATTATATAATAATCAATTGAAACAGTAGAGTTTAATTTTTCCCTTTAGCCAAAATCCATGTAATAATCGATTGAAACAGTTGCACCAATCTAATTCAAATGGGTAAAATACAATTATGATCGATATAACGGTTATAACTTATAAGACATGAATCTGAAGAAGTTCCAAATCAACAACCAGCTCTAAAATGATCCAATCATCGGTAATTCACCAAATTTGTATTGATATAACCAGGAAAAAAGGGAGAGAGAGAGAGAAAAATCCAACTCAGAGGAATTTTCCAAATTTTGTGGTATTTTAATTAGTTACTTCCGCAATGTGATATTTTCATTAAGTCATATATATATATATATATATATATATGAAATGAGTTCAAGTTACACCTGGTATAACTCTAAAGAGTTTAGAGTTATATATTTTTTAAACTATTGAATTTAAGTAGATCCAACGATTAAAAAAAGACCTTCATTATTACAAATATTTGTATTAGAATTTCATTAATTACCTTCATTTATTACATTCTAAACCTATCTCTAAACCCGACAAAAGAAAACGTCTCTCTCTCTCTCGCTCTCTCTCTGTTTGGTGTTCAAGCCGTTTGTCTCTCCATTTGTCTCACTCTCTCTCCGTTTGTCTCCGTCTGACTCTCTACATTGCTCATCCACCATTGTTCCACCTCTACAGGTAGTCGCTAGAAGAAAAAAAAAAAAAAAAAACCAAGCCGAATTGTTTCTATTTGTGAGTACTCTGTTTCTTGGGTCACCATTATTTTAGCTCATAGCAATTGTAGGTTGGTTCTCTCTCTTTCTCTCTCAAGGTCAACTGTTTTTCCTTTTTTTGTTTGTTTATTTATTTTAATGTAATTCTTTATCTAGGTTTTGCTTTATTGATTCATTTGTTTGCTAAGAAAGTAGAATCCTTTCTTTTTATGAGTACTATGTTTGGTATCAAAAGAAATCAAGTTGAACTGTTTCTATTAATCTGTTTCGTACTTTGTTTCTATTTTTCCTTTCTTTTCTGTTGTGAGTGCTCTGGTTTTTTTTTCTTTTTTGGTCTGACTCTCTCCAGAACTCTATGTTTCTTTTCTGGTATATTCTTTTTTGGTCTTACATTGTTCTTTGGTGATGGGTTTTTATTTTTATTTTTTATTATATATATATATATATATATAAAGCGTTCTATGTGTATGATCAAAATGAGCATTTCTTGGTCGAATTTATATATATATATATATATATATATTGAGTCCAAGTAGCTGTAGGAACTACGTTTAAGGACCTATAATGTTAATCATGATGAAATAGTTTTATTTGGTTTTTGTTTTGTTTTTTTAAGGACCTATGTTGGAATTCTTTTTTTGCTTCAATTTAATGTCATTAACAGTGTGTTTTTAAGGAACTATGTTGGAATACTGTTATTTAAGGATATATGCCTCATTTTTTCAGATTTTCTACTGCTCATCTCTTGTTTTGAGGGGGTACCTGTAGCTTTGTGTTTGCTTTTTTAATAACAATTTCTTAGGGATGATCTATCTTTGTTTGTGGTTCTAAATAATAGGTAGTATAGCTGCTTTAAGTTACTGCATTAGTGATTCTGCACTGTTTACAGTACTGTTTACTGCATTTTACTGCACTGCATTTGTATAGCTGTTTGCTTGTGGTTTTATTTTCTCTTTCATAGGAAATAAGGCACTGAATACTTCTTGCTTGCCAGGCCAGCCAACATGTCCTTTTATTGTGGGTCCTGCTTTTTTGTATTTTCAAGTTTTGCTATGGATATTTCCATACAGATCTATATGTTTAGTGTCGATGGTAATATATTCAGTTGTGCACTCTGGTTGTTAACTGGGGTCTTATGGCCTCTGAATCCTCTTATGTTAGGAAATGCAAGATAATGTCTAGTCATGGTGTTCCAAGATAGTTTAGTGCGTCATTGAGTTATAAAATTTACATATTGCAAGTATATTTTGGGAAGACGGAAGAGATGGTGTGCTGATAGCTGAGATGTGGGATTCAATGGCATATGAGATAGAGAATTGAAATTCTTTGTATTTTCCAAATTTGCTTGGCAGTGTGTTGTTACTGGCAGATTGTTTGTACTTCATGTGTTCTATTTATTTGGGGTCTTTTGTTAGACATAAAATTTTGTGCAGTATTTGTAAAACTGTGATAGTCTGAAAAGTACGGTGATGCGTGGTTAAAAGATAGATGCTCATCGAATTGGAAACTTTTTTGGTGTTCTTTTTATGCTATTCTTTACAAAGTTCTGCTGATATGAATTGTCATTGTCAACACCTAAAAGGTTGGAAGTTTAGACCTCTCCTTTAATCTATGTACTATTGTGTATGATGTTTCCAAATTCCTCACTGCTACTTGAGGTCATCCAATTGTAAAGGTTAAAGAAATTGAATAGCTCCCTCCCAAATCTTAGCATAGAATCTGATAAGCAAAGCATACAGAAAATTAATAAGAAAAATGACATTTTCCTCCTAGAAAACAAAGGAGAAGAAACTTCATCCAAACAAACATTTAAGTTTTGTTTGGAAAAACAGCTAGCATTTGCCACACAATAGTCCAGCTTTGCAATATTCTTAGCGATTGATCACAAGAACAGAGTTGCAACTTTCTTGAAGGAGGCTTTGCACTGCCTTTAAAAGACAGTTTAAATACAAGACTTGCATCAATCATTGTCCTTAGCATTTTTTCTATTGGTGTAATTGTAGGGAAAAGCAAAGCCAAATAAAGGGTCTGAACAAGATGTTACCAAAAAGTGTCTCCTAGATATTGCTTTTACAAGATGTCCATCCCATTGATACCTTTTTTTTTTAACAATGACATAATAATCTTGCAATCCTTGGTTTTGAGATCAACTACTTCCTACTTGATAGACTTTATCCACTTATTGTGGGTGTGTGTGCTTCATAATCTGACTTTGATGAGAGAGAGAGAGAGAGCAATTCATTGGCCTAATTGCCTTTACAATTTCATAAAGAAAGTTTTCTTAATCCTAATGCACTTCTTGCCTGCATCAGGTATTAATGATTTACTATAAATGTGTGCTATACAAGAACCATAACATGGAACAATAAGGCCGCATGGCTGCACATTCATTTTAGTCTATGTAATATTGTGTATGAATTAGACAAGTAGTAGTGAGCTGAACTCTTCATTTCCCATACTTCTTTCTCAATCTTTGTGTATGAATTAGACAAGTAGCAGTGAGCTGAACTCTTCATTTCCCATACTTCTTTCTCAATCTTTCTTTGACGAAATTATTTCAAGCTTTAGTTCGAGCTTGTTGAGGGGCAATGTTGACATAAGAGAGATGCACACCAACAGCAAAAAAAGCAACACCAGAGACGAAGAATGCCACAGTCATCAACAATTTCTTGGGTCTTGAAGGAAAGCATAGCACCATTTTCCTTAATTATCTACATGCAAAAGGAGAAGATTCAATCAAAGATAACCAAAAATACATTCTTGAATCCAGTTCCTATAAAGTATAAAATAAGCTAATTAGAGCCACAACATCACATATCCTGCCCAACCAATAGCTTAAAGGAAAAATAAAAAATCAGTTTGATCTAAATTCTAATAGTTTCATACTTCCAACAACTTGAGTATTATTAACTGGTAATCATCGTTAAAATTGTGCATATAACCACAGTAAGGTTGGCATAGAAGTGATTTCACAAGCATTTAGAGAGGGAGAGAGCTCTAATGGAATGTTGATTGTGCTAATTTGTAATCTAGAAGGAAAAAAAGAGGTTCAACTTATTTCTACATCTTTCCATTGTTATTTTTAAAAGAACACCATGGATTTTCCAACCTAAGAAATTTGTTGAAATCCCTATCTTACAATCAAGAAATTTTCAGGCTTTCTCAAACACATGAATAGAGATTATAAATTTTTTTTGTTTCCTATCAATTCAAATCATAACTATTAATCTACACTTTCAATAATTTTGTTACAACTTGTGTTTTGCAAAGGTATTCCATTGCTTATTCAAGAAACTATCATAATCTATCTCATTAATTATCCTCTAAACAATGTCATACTGTAAAAAACATAGACAACCCAATCATTAGTAAATTGCAGAAAAACAATTGAAAACCAAAAGAACTAGACACCCACCAAACTTTACAATCACAAAGGGCACTAACGAGTGTTGTTTGGTTCCCAAGAAATTGCGGGAATTTAAAAAAAAAAAAAAATTTAAAGTTTGAAACTTTTGTTTTTTTCATATTATTTGAGACCCATTAAAACTAAAACCAAGCCTAATAAAATCACTTTACCAAGTACAGTTGAATCTTTCAAGTTGATTTCTTTTGATACCAAACCAGCTAAAAAACATAAACCCAAAACAACCAATTTCTAGGATTCTACTTTCTTAGCAAACAAATGAATCAACAGAAAAGAAAGGAAAAATAGAAACAAAGTACCAAACAAATTAATAGAAACAGTTCGGCTTGATTTCTTTTGATACCAAATAGAGTACTCACAAAAAGAAAGGATTCTACTTTCTTAGCAAACAAATGAATCAATAAAGCAAAACCCAAATAAAGAATTACATTAAAATAAATAAACAAAAAAGAAGAAGGGAAAAACAGTTGACCTTGAGAGAGAAAGAGAGAGAACCAATCTGCAATTGCTATGAGCTAAAATAATGGTGATCCAAGAAACAGAGTACTCACAAATAGAAACAATTCGGCTTGGTTATTTATTTATTTATGGTGGCAACTTGTGGAGGTGGAACAATGGTGGAGGAGCAATGTAGAGAGTCAGACGGAGACAAATGGAGAGAGAGACAAACGGAGAGACAAACTGCTTGAACACCAAATGTAGAGAGAGAGAGAGTCAGACGTTTTCTTTTGTTGGGTTTAGAGATAGGTTTAGAAGGTAATATGTGAGGGTAATTAATGAGATTCTAATAAAAATATTTGTAATAATAAAGGTCTTTTTTTAACCGTTGGATCTACTTAAATTCAATGGTTTAAAAAATGTGTAACTTGAACCTCTCTCTCTCTCTCTCTCTCTCTCTCTCTCTCTATATATATATATATATATATATATATATATATACACTTCTTCACATGCAATATGCATTCCAATAGACAAAATAATAATCCAAGTTTTACTTAGCACTTTTTTTTTTCCTAAACAGTTGTACTTAGCAATTAGCACTTTAGTAAACCTAGAAAAGCGCATTCCTAAACTCAAAATAAATTCTCAAATAATACGAATTAAATACATCCAAAACTCATCTATGTCGTGATCAATCACAAAATTAGCAAAAACCAACAATTTGTGGGAAGACAAATTTAATGAAAAGAATTATAAGAATAAAAAACAAAGAAGCTCACATGTTGATCCCCTAGAGTGGCATTGACTCCTATAATAACTACATATTAAAATATTGTTAAAATTTTTTCAGACTTAGGTTTATTTTCCATTCATATTGTTAGACTCATCCCATCCGTAGTAGCATTTTTATGGGTACACTTTAATTTATAATTAATTGCCAAATGATAAATTATTTAAAACATGATGTAAGAAAAAAGCACGACAACATTCAATTCCATGACCACCTTTACAATATGGGGATATGATCTAGATGAGCTAAACATGAAAGCTAATATGAATTCTCAATGCGGCGTTACCTTCAGTTATGTAAAGCACATATAAACTTGCTATCAAATACAAATAGTAACTTATATATTATTAAAAGTATATATCATTTTTAATCTCATTTAACTACATTTGTTCTTATAATCCATAGCCTAATTTGAGGGAATATCTACTTATACAGCCAACATGAAGGATGGCTCAACTAGCAAAGACTGTTTGGAGAAAACGCGAGAGTCGTGAAGTGTGGTAGGCTTACGCCCCAGAGGAGTATAAAGTATAAACCACTATTTCTATTTGTTTAAGTCTTTTTTTTTTTTAATTTATTTATAATAAATGGGAACTATTTGTTTAAGTCTTTTAACATAGACATAACTAATAGTCAATAATATTTCATTAAATTTCAATATATGCAAACAAAGAACAAAAAATTAATTGTATATTGTTTTGGGTTAAGTTACTAACAATTAACACCAATGAATAAATTATGAATTTATGCAGTAATTGCTTGAAACAAGAAAGAAAACCATTTATTTTATTTTGATCGGAAGAAAAACATTTAGTTGATTCTACAATAATTGTTCAAAAAAATAATAATAAATAACTTCACCTTCTCCTTAAAAGAGAACATATGCCAGCTCCATCAATTGTTTGATCCTCAAACAATCGAAAATTTCCAATACCCGAAAAACCTATTAATTTTACTTTTCCAACTTCAACAATCAAAATTTTCGTTAAAAAAAAAAAAAAAAAAAAAAAAAAACCCTTCAGCAATCAAAGAAAGACAACCCACCCTCCATAATTTTAACTTTTTTTTTTTTAATAAAAAAGATTATGTGACATTTAATGGCTCTATCGTTAATGGATACTAGTATGTAACCCCGTGCTACCGCACGGGACTGGTTAATTGTAATGATGCTATTGGCCAATTTTGTTTTGTTTTTGTTTTTTTGGGATTATCACACGGATGATAGAATTAAATAAAACAATAACAAATATATATTGCATATTATTATCTAACAAATATATATTGCATATTATTATCTAAGTAATGCTATTGGTCTTTTTTTTTTTTTTGGTTTATCATACATAGGATAGCATTAGATAAAACAATGAATAAAAAAAGAGAATATTGCATTTTATTATTTAAGTGATGCTACAGTGAAGAAAAAAGAGAATATTGCATTTTATTATTTAAAATATATAAAGGGACATTAATGGAACTTTCTTCAAAAGTTTTTAATAAAATTGGACATGAATAGCATATTGGAATCAGAAGTGTGTTGCAATTCACAGTTTTTAGTGGAGATGTCATCAGATAGCACTTTTCCCCTATAGACATGTCTAATATGCTGTCCTTGAGTTTATTTTGAGTACGTTTCAAGCCGAAGTCAATATTGTTGTCTCTTTTAACACTTCAAATTGCCATTGATCAGTTTCACAAAATTAAAATTTACAGAACATTTTACCTTCTTGTTTTTTCAACATCCGAAGGTTAAATGTTTCTATTAAAATCCAAAAGTTCACCCAACTAAAAATCAAATATACATATCTTTCAGCTATTGTTAATAGCTCTACAATCTATTTATGCACCAAAAGCAATGACTAACTTGAAAGAAGAGAAAGATTACATGTTAGCATAAACTATCACTTCCAAAAGCATCATTAATCAAAGATTAAAATGAAACTATAATTCAAAATAATTCCAGCAGTTGCCTATGTCCCAAATTGTAAGCTTCAATCTTCTCCCACCAATTGTGAGCAACTTAATCTCAAAATCCACACCTGAAAATGATTAAAACAATAATGAAAGTTCATAATACAATCTAAAGAATGAAAATAGTGATCCCTACAAAAATAGAAATAAAAGGACATGAAAGCTCTTGGTGCACCTAATAATACAGAGACTAAGGAAGCTCTTGGCCACCCTGATTAGGTCTTGGGTTTTCTCAAACCAAGATAATATTGACTATTTAACTCAAATGTTCGGATAGCACACAATGCAGAATTGTGACTGATGAAGTTTTAAAAAAAAATACAATTACATGAACTCCAAAAAATGAACTTAGCTCAGCAACGCAAGCAATACCTTACCAACATAGTCTACACTTGTGATAAGCAAGAATCCAATGTGATATTTGAGTCCTATAGAGGAGATGCAAATCTATAATAGGATGAGATAAAGTGGGAATCGAGACTAAATATTACATATCACATGTCTAATGAAATTTCACAAAACACATGTAATAATAACTAAAAAATGGTCTTCCAAGTGGGATAACCTAATGAAAGGTTGAAAATACTTTGTATAGTTGCAAGATAACTCCTAAACACCTGACGTTTTAATTGAAGGCAGATTTGGCATGTCTCTTTTGTTTATAATCTCTACAACAGTTCAAAATTTTAGTATTTTGCTTACCTTGACAGGAATGTAGCAACTTTAGAGAAGCATATATCATGACAAATTCCTACTCCAAAATGACCAACATCTGCATTGAACTCTTGCTTATCGGTGCCAACCAATTTTGAAGAAATTGCTCTTCAACCAATAAATCTAAAAGATAGATTTGTGTTAACTTTCAATATAATTATTTTCAAATTTTGTTATACCACAAATTCTCACAATTGGTCTCAAATGAACCTCTGATGATGGCACCTAGTGGCACCTTACAAAACCACATCCACTTTATCTAAGTAGGCATAGAAGGAACAGAGCCAATCCTCTTAGAAGTATGGATAATACACATTTATGGTGAATAATTTCTATACAATCTTATCACAACAAATGGTAGTTATTTAAGGTTTGAGTCTAAATCATATACACCTATGTTTGGCAACCCAAATTTTAAAAAATCTGGGATAACTACATAAATAAAAAACATATTGGAATTTTGTTTGTGTTTGTGTAGTAAAGGGAAAACAAAACCCATAGAGTATAATAAGAAGAAATATTAAGCTAGTATCAACTATCAATTTTTGAATAAAGAAACTCTATGCTTCAAGTGCATCACAAAAAACAAAAAAATCACAAATGGCATTTAAATTAGGGAAATCTTACTTATATACTTCCATTCAGGCAATCAACAGTTCAATCAGTATGAAATGTAACAAACTTAGAGTCATTATTCACTTCTCCAAAAACACAGTCCTTATTTACAAATCAAAGCAAATGAAAAAAATCAGCAATGAAAGAAGAATTTAAGCTACCATTATGTGATGTTGTTGACAGTCTCAGACAGCCTTAAAAACTTTAGTTTTGTTGCCTTATTAACCCAAAGACACACAAAACAAAAACCTGTGACAAACACATGGAATGGAAATGAAATTTTCTCAGAAAGCAAGAAAGCATAGGATACCTTACGTTAAGTTTTGTGAATGTTATACCTTATGTTTTGTTTAAGTGAGGGTCAGATCTGATATCATTCATAAGCAAATAGATATCTAACTATCATAAAAATAATAAAAAATAAAAAAATCACATGAAATTAATACAAACTTGCATAGTTATTAATGAAAGATTGTGTGCACCATTCCTACACTTGAAGCCTGTCAATGAGACAGCGAAATTAGGACAAGAAAAAAAAAAGTAAGAAGTGAACATCAAATTTAATATTTAGTATTAAATTTTAGATTCAGCGTAGAAATTCTCACCAACAAAACCCATCAACAGAATTTCTCAACCAACCAAATAAATAAATAGAGCAATACAAATTCTGTTAGTTTCAATAGAAAACAGGCTAATTTTCCGGAACCAAATATTATATCTTAAAAAATCATTGCCTTTGAAGGATCTTGGAATCTGGTTGCTATCAAAATTAATCAATCTGTAAGTCCACGAAAGAATACCAAGAATCTCTTTGATGCAAATTCAACCTTTTTCCTCCTGCCACAACAAAGGAAACTTGAGAACTATAAAACAAAACCTAGAAAAGTATTTGAACTCTATGATTGATAACCAATTAGATGGCAGATTATGCAGAGAACAATCAGCAAGGAATTGTTACCTTAGCTTTCTTCTACATAGAATCAACAAACTTCTCCTCATAACTGGCTCTTCTCTTATAAGCCACAACACATTAAAAGAATGAGACATGAGATATTTCCAAATAAACCAAAATAAAATCAGTTTGTTAGAGAGTGGTCACTCTTCTATGGCCACTGATGGGAATATATAGAGGGTTATATATTGAAAGGAATCTATATTAGGTTTTGACTATACAAAATCTAAACCAATTTCTTAAATCAAAACCAACCAACCAAAATAGCAAAACCTAAATCCTATTAAACGCACAAAATTAACATAAACGATTTTACTTGTAGCAGTTCCAGCGATCTGATATTGGGTTGGTTGTGAATATCAAAACCTAATCACAATTAATAAACAAACTTAAATTGAAGATAAAAACTCACCGGTAGTGGTTCCAGCCTCTCTTTATCTTAACAAATTATTAAATTTCAGAAAAGCAACTAAATAAAAGTGCAGAATAAAAGAAAGGTCTTACTCTTTGGTGATCCTTCTTTCTGTAGTAGTACGTGCCTCCCCTCTCTTTATGCCTCCATAATCTTCTTCTTTTATAGTGAAGAACCCTAATTTCTTGTCTGCCATTGACAGCGAGAGAAAGAGCTATCAAGGATTTTAGAAAGAACCCACCTCATCTCTGTAGACAAAGGAATTGACAGATATAAATCCAAAATGCTTGAAATCAAAAAATCCAAATAACCAGAAAATATTAAATAAGAATAGTCACAACTGAAAAGCATTCATCATTGATCCTGAGAGATGCCTTTCAAATTTCCTAGCATTCATTGAAAAAAAGGGAATGGGTTATGAAATTGAACAAAAAATGAATGACCCATTATCAAAATCATCCATAAGATAATGAAAATCACTCTTGGATCATCCGCAAACTCCATCTACTCACAAAATAAATAAATAAATAATTACTTATGAATTATGATGCGGACAATGAAATTGGCATTTTTCAATTCACGATTAACTCCTATCAACTCCCTCGCTTCTATGAAGATGATATGTCATAAATCAAAAGAGAATCATAATAACAAAAAAAAAAGCTAGTGAACTTAGCCCAAAACAACCCTTCTGTTTACTAAAACTCCAAATTTGATGTTCATAACTTTTCCTTCATTTTCACTCAGGAACCAAACAAAGGCTATGAAATTGAACAAAAGCCGAATATCCCAGCATCAAAATCAACAATAAGAAAATGTATAAAAAAAAAAGTGCTCTCAGACCATACACAAAAACCCATCTACACACTAAAATAAATGAATAAATTCACAACATTTAGATAACCAAAAAAATCTAAAGAGCATCCAAATTTGATTTTCACATCTTTCCCCTTCATTTCCACAGGAACCAAACAACTTCTAAGAAACCCAACGACCCAGAATCGAAATCATCAAGAAGAAAACGAAAAAAAGAAAAAGCGATGGATTAGTAAAATACCAACTGTAATCAAACGCGGAGGTACCGTAAGTCGTTTTTGTAACGGCGATCGGAATCGAAGGTCTGCGCGCACTTCTGCAAAAACCGTGGCAGCTTCTCGTTCAGTACTTGCGAAGGCAGCGAATCCTTCATCTTTCTGATCCCTCTGTATATACAAAATGCCAAACAATCTTACTTTTTAAAACCATTAAAAGAGCTACCCACAAAGAAAGAGAGAGGCATATTGGAGCCATGCGAGAAGAGGGTCGTTGCCAGAGTAGGATTTGATGTCTGAGATCAAGGAGGTGAAGAGATCGGTGTTGTTGTCGTTGTTGGCTTTGGCAGAAAGGGAGGTGAACCTGTAAAACAGGTGTGTTTGATATATAAAGAAGAGCAAAAGGTTTTATTTAGCCAAAAAAAAAGAAAAAAAAAGAGCACAACATTTAAATGTAGAACACAGATTTCTAGAAGGGGAGGTGAAATTGGACTCCAATTGCAGATTTGAATTGTATAATTAGAAGGATAAATCTAGACACTTGGCACAAAATTAGAACTTTAATTGAAATTGTAATTTGAGATTCTCTCTGCTTCACCTATTATTATATATATAGATTATACAAATAAAAGAAGAGATTCAAAACGTATAAATGTTAGTGGACCCAAAATGAAGTAGATTAATGTAATAAATCTAGGTTGCTTTGTCAAGATTCTCGTAGCTTAGTGCTGTAACTTACTCTCTTTTATTAGGAGAATAAGAGTTCAAATCTCTCCCTCCTTCCATTGTCGTATCTATCGAATTATCAATAAAATAAAAACTAAATTACTTTTATGTTGCGTACATGACATTTAACGGTAAGTCATTAATGGGCATGGATGAAGAGAAAAGATTCAAAACGTTATATGATTTTTCTTTTGAAGAAAAACATTTTATGATGTTAGGAACAAAAATGTAAATTATTGAATATAAAATGGCAAAAAATCAAAATGATCCCAAAGTAAAGTAAGAGGTTACAATATGGAGAAACGTAGTAATGTTTTATTTTTCGTTTTTTGATTTTTTATTTTTAAAATAATTCACTAATCACGATGTGGGAGGGAAGGGGGCGGGTGTTTGAATCTTGCATAAATATCTTGCAAACCACCAATATATGTTAGCAATTGAACCAGAAGGCTTTTTCTAGAACATAGTAATTTTAATACAAAATAAGATGTCTTAATGAGATGAGTAATCATTTATATATTATGTCCAATAAATAAGATTATGTTAGATAACTCACACTTGGGGTTAAACATAAGATTATGTTGATGACTTGGCTAAACATGTATGTTAAAATCATGGCATGTCATGTTCATGGTCGAGAATAAATACAAAATTTCTCAAATGTTTTTTTCAAAACAAATAATAGCCATAGTTTTCAAATAGATAATAGATTCCAGTTAATTTAACTGATAAAATCTTTAATAGTTGAATAATTGATCTAGGATTTAATCCTGGCTTATACCAAAAACTAATTGGTTTTTTGGTTTGATAATAGAGTTATCATCAAGACCAGATGCCAAAGGTTAAAACTCTCTAAAAAAAGTTTCCAAGCGGATCATTATCCTATATCCAATAAATAATATTCTGTTGGATAAACTTTTATTTTATTTTTTATATAGGAATTGTGTTGGCTAATTGGCTAAACATATATGTGAAAATCATAGTATGCCATGTTTGCGAATATGCACAAAATTTCTCAAACATGTTTTATTTGTAACAAATAATAGCCATAGTTCCAAAAGAATCATTTTCTGTTTAATAAAATTTAGTTCTCTGCATCAAAAATAGTACTTTCAACTCTATAACAAATGGAAAGAAAACACAACATAATAACAAATTCTTTTATTCACAAGTACAAAAATAACAAGAATGACTAGTTATTACCCCAAACTGTAGGATTCATTGCTTAGCCCATCAAGTAAAACTAAGCTCTCCACAAAATTTGTTGTGTAAATCACATCTCTAGGATCTGGAATTCTAAGAACTTCCTCTTTCAAACTCTCAGGGTCAAATAAGACTATTCGCACCTTCATATCATACCTTCTAATTAGAAGTTCACCATTGATAGTGCAACTAAGAAACTTTGCATGTTTATCCATTGGTACACTTTTTTTAATCCAAGATTTGGCCACACCATACTCCGTCATTACCCATATGTGGCATACACCACTCCAATCAATTTGAGCATCACCGATAACAATCAAAGCTAGAGATCCCTTCAAAATTGTGAGCCATTCCTTACGTAATGAAACTCCCACTAAATAGTTTTGAGGCAGCCTTATCTCACGGAACCTCTCATCATCGACATCAAAGGACAAAATGAATTTATAGTCACGAGAAAATGCTATAGAATGCAGAGCTCCATTAAAAAACAAAGAGGGTGATTCAGATATACGATAAATATTTAATCCACTTAATGAGTCCACTGATATTGAAAACTTTCTCCATGAAGCTGTACTCAATGTGTAAACCTCGGCCTCGGCCTTTGCTGGCAGCAATTTCCCTTTATTTTTAAAACACACAAGTCTCAGAATCTTAAAGTCATTCTTTCGAGGATGATATGCAAATCCAAGGGTAACACTACTAGTAGAAGGTTGGCCCAGAATACTAGCCACTCTCATAAATTTTCTTATAATTGGGTTCCACAAATATATATGCTGAAAAGAATGTTCCATAGGACTAGGACTAGCAAGAATAAACAGGCCGTTACAGAATCCAACTATGGCTTCATACAAACAAGGAATTTCAATCCTAGAAACTTCGGTCAAAGTGTTGTCACTATTGCAAAACAACCGTACACAAATCTTCAACTTTATGTTGAGGATATTGAAGACATGGGATATATTTTTGAGGATATTTGGTATATATCACATAACCATTGTGACTGTTATTAGATAACGATTTGGCTTGGTTGAGCTTGAAATAAGGGTCAGTAACGATGGAGTCCCAAGATTTAGAAACATACCTAAATCGGATTATGGATTTCACTGGCAGCCGACTCAGGATATCGTAGACCATCTGGTCTGAGAGATGATGATGCTGGGACATCATCGGGACCATCAATTTAGTACACTGATAGCAGAATTTAGTTTCGGGATTCAACTCTGCGTTAAGGAGAGACCTGTGTTGTGTTTGCGGCGAAAATAGGTCAAGACTAGGCCTATATATATAGTAAACAGTACGATTTTTTACATTCACCGATTCAAGCTAGGAGATAAGAGTACTGAATATATAGATATACTATCTTGTCTATAACTCTGATTCTTTTTTTTTTTGGAGAAAGATATAACTCTGATTTAAGCTACACTTTCTAAATTTTCTAAAAACACAAAAATAAAAAACTACGCTGGAACAAATATTGGGCTAAGAATTAAAAACATAAAATTCATCCAACATCAAGCTATGGCCCAATTAGCCTTTTTGCATTTATAAGTTTCGTCTATTCCAAGATCAAAGTACTAACATTATTTCCATGCAATAAAATCATATGTAAATTAAAGAAAATATTTTAATATAATATTTAAAATTGAATAAAAATAATAGACAGAAAAAACATTTGAACAAAATTTAGTTTAAGGGACATGAAGATGAAGCGTGCATGTCAACTCATTTTTTTTTCCTGATATGGTACATGCCACATCAGTTTGTAAAGGTCAATTTGTAGAGTGTGCTGTAGGATTATAGCTCTAACATTATTCTAATTATAAATATCTTTTTTTTTTCTAAGACATGTTAGAATTTTTTATTTTGAGAATCACGACACATTAGAAATTGATTATACATAAATACCTAATGCATTATACAATTCCCCCCTTCCCTCCCTCCCTATCTCTTCCTCTTTCATCTATACAATAAAATTTTCCCCCTTAATTAGAGTATTAACATCAATTTATGCAAACATTTTTGTCTATTTAATCATAAGAACCTATTTTTTCTATTTTACACAATCACATTTCAAAAAAATACCTACATCATATTATCTATTATGTATACATTCTACTTCAATATAATATTCATTCTTTATTTTTTTTTCTTACTATTTTCCATCTAAACATTCTAATTTCAACTACAATTATTTTGTGAATATTCTTAATAGCTCAACATTCAATACTATAGAGCAGGATTGGTGATCTTTGTACTCAATGTAGATCTTATATATATATATATATATATATATATTAACTTTTTGGTTGGAGAGATGGAAAAGTGAGGGGATAGAAAATAGAGAGGATGGAAAACAGGGAGGATAGAAGAGATTTTAGTTTCTCTCATTTTTGTTTGGTTGGGAGATGGATAAGTGGATGGATGGAAATGTAGTTTGTATAAATTTACTTGCATGCCTCTATTAAATAAAGAAAGTAATAAAAACTCTCTCTCTCTCTCTCTCTCTCTCTCTATATATATATATGTAATAAAGAACCCAAAACAGATGAAGTAAAAAAAAAAAAAAACCATTAAAAAAATGAGGGAAACTGGAAAAAAAAAAACAATGAATGAGAAGTCAAAGTGAACTTGGTTGGGAAATTAAGAACGTTGCATAGTAACGAAAAGTAGAAAACAAAGAAGAAGAAGAAGAACGTTGCAAACGAGGGACTTTTTTTTCCAAATTATTGGTCCAATTTTCTGCCTACTTTTCTCCCCGGGGTGAAAACACCCAGGACCCTCCATTTCTTTTTCATCTCCCCCAATCAAACACTCCAAAAAAATTTCCCTCTTCATTTTCTCTCCTTCTTTTTTTTTTTTTTTTTTTTTTTTTTTTTCCATTCTTCCTAAAATCCACTCTGCCGAATAAACCATTAATAAATACAAAAAAAGTGGAAATTAAAATAAATTAAAAAATTTAGAAGAAAAAAAAGTCAAAAACTATCTTGTCTCTATATTTAATAGACCAATTGGCAAATCCCTTTATTTTTTATTGGAGCACCATTTAACTAACTCAATTTTTTTTAGAAACTATTTTGGGGGGCTAACTCTAATAATTGAAGGGCCAAATCCTATTTTATAAGCAAATCCTTGAAGTATTTGGTAATTATATATAGTATAGTAGAAATTTCAAAAATTTGGGGTGGGGGTTATGCCCCTAGGTGTTTCTAACAAAGACATTTAGGGTTCAAATCCCTCATCCCTAACTATTAAACTATAAAAAAAAAGAAAAAAAAAAAAGAAAAGGTTATTTAATCAAGCTTAAGCAACACACTACTTAACTCTACTCATTAATATTTTCCTTTTTGCATATAATTGATAACTTACTAAAACATAATTCTTGAAGTGCAATAAATGAAAAAATTATATAATTACAAGGAAAATACATTTATTAGGGAGATAATTCCACTTTAAACCTAAACATGATTGACATCATAATGTGTGTGAAGATACACACATATCAAAGTAACTTTATTAACCATATTTTTAATTAATTAGGCTAACCATAATAACCTAATCATAATAACTTTATTAACCATATTAACCTAACCGTATTTTTATTAAACTTAATTCAATGGAATCTTTGTCTTTCCCTTTGGGTGTTTCCAACGGTTTAAATCACCTATCCCTAGCTATTGAATTAACTTAGACTCATTAATATTTTTCTCTGCCACATTTAGTTGATAATTTATTAAAACATAATTATTGAATTAAGATAAATGACGAAATTATATAATTACAAGGAAAATACATTTATTAGGGAGGTAATTCCACTTTTAACCTAAACATGACTAACATCATAATGTGTGTGAAGATACGCACGCACTTGTCAAAGTAACTTTATTAACCATTGTGGGGCCCAATAATTCATGGACCAGGCCCAGTTGTTCCTGGAAAATCCGAAGGCCCAATCCGAGGAGAGCTGTGGCCCAAGCTCTACAATACAGAGCACAAAACAATTTTGGGGAGGCAGCCGAGGACAGTTTAGTCCTCGGCAGATCCAGAATCCCCACTGGAACAAAGGGGTAAAACTGGTATAGGGACGAATTTGTAAGGAGATCCAAAATATCTTGGGGAAGTTATCCTTACTACCCTTCCAGATAAGACCTAGCGCCTGACAGAGCCGAACTCTGCAGCTTTATCAAACCATCGATCCCCAACAATTCCGGGATTGGACTGATGGGACAAATGTCAGTTTTTGTAAAGATTGACCCTACACGTGGACGAAGGACAGCGAATGCAAGCTAGTATAAAATAAGGAAGTAAGTAAATCTGAAGGGGGTCTGATCCCACCTCCAAAAAAGAAAGACTACATGGGGGAGAACCTCTCAACAACACCGGACTTCACTGAAGAAAGTCCGTCGTTGGGTAACTGGAACAAGGCCTCAATGGTCCTCGGATCAACTCCGAGGAGACCCATCCCATAGGGCGCGACGTCTTAGGGCTTAAATGTTCAAGCCCAACTCTCTTTTTACATGAATTCCTCCAAAACCATGACCGGGCATCGCCCCTTGACCAGCGGCTAGCTTTGCAAGCCCACTCTCTACAAATCATATTGTGAGGGATCTTTCATATGCGAGCCCAACATCATTATTGGGTCGCAGTGGAATCGTGTCCTTACAACCATATTTTTAATTAATTTAGAGACTTAATTCAATGCCATTTTTGGCTTTCCTCTTGGGTGTTTTCAACAGAAACATCTAGAGTTTAAATCATTCATCCCTAACTATTGAATTGAAAAAAAGAAAAGAAAAAAAAGTTATTTAATCAAGATTAAGCAACACATTGCTTAACTTAGACTCTTTAATATTTTTCTCTACCACATTTAGTTGATAACTTAGTAAAACATAATTACTGAACCGTGGTAAATGACGAAATTATATAATTACGGGGAAAATATATTTATTAGGGAGATAATTCCACTTTTAACCTAAACATGACTGACATCATAATGTGTATGAAGATACGCACGTGCGTGTCAAAATAACTTTATTAACCATATTTTTAATTAATTAAGAGACTTAATTCAATGGCATTTTTGTCTTCCCCATTGGGTGATTTCAACAGAGACGTTCAAAGTTCAAATTGTCCATCCCTAACTGCTATTGAATTGAACAAAAAAAAAAAAAAAGAGAGAGAGAGAGGAAGTTATTTAATCAAGCTTAAGCAAAACACTGCTTTACTTAGACTCATTAATATTTTTCTCTGCTGCATTTAGTTGATAAATTACTAAAACATAATTACTGAACCGCAGTAAACGACAAAATTAAATAATTACAAGGAAAAATACATTTATTAGGGAGATAATTCCACTTTAAATCTAAACATGACTGACATCACAATGCGTGTGAAAATAGGCATGTGTCAAAGTAACTTTATTAACCATATTTATAATTAATCAAGAGACTTAATTCAATGGCATTTTCGTCTTTCCTCCACAAAGGAGAGTCCAAATAAATTTGAATCCCAAGAATAAGGTACTCTCAATTTATTAGAGTTTTAAAAAAATTGTAATATCGAATCAAATTCAAATAGTAAAAGTCATCTACTTTTTTTTATAAATGTTTGGTGTTTTTTTTTTTTTAACATGTGAGAAAGTCATGTCCACTAACCTTAAATTATATGAAATGAAAAATATTAGATAAAATTTCAGAGAAGTAAATTTTTTTCTTTTACCGTTTCATTTCATACAATGTATTTCCTTTTTTGTGGACCACGTCGTGAAGCATAAGTGAAGTAAATTTTACATTAAAAGTCTCTAAGTAGACATGGATTCATATGTGCCATGGAGACATGGAGCTTTTAACAGTAAAAATAGTTGGAGAACTTTATCCTATATCTTTTGTAATACACCTCATTTTTCTTCACCATTTCATTCTATACAATGTATTTCTTTGTAGTAAAATGCTGCTTTTTTCCCTTATTTTTTTCAAACCACCTTAGGGTCGGCAAAGTTGAAGAAAATTTTTCATTAAAAATGTTCATCCAAAATATCAATGCCTTCACAAAATAAAATAAGAGAAATAACATAGTTAAACATGAGATAGACCCATGCATTGCACGGGTTAATGACTAATTCTACATAAAAAACGCGTTGCTTCCAAATCATGCATAAGTTTCTTTTGGCCTTCCTGCCTCCTACATTATTAAACCGAAAAAATATAGCAAATTATAATTCCGAGCCCAGATTTTGATTATTATTTATTAAAACAACTGAAAGTATATAAGGATATTAAGTGCTTACAAGTTCGGCCAACCAATGAAGTAACTTAAACAATCTAGTGTGATGTGCTAATGAATTTTTAGTCTTTCATTTTAACGAAATATCCTGGTTAAATCGATGCAGCAATAAGCAACTAAGCACACACATTTCTTGATAAGAAGATTTGATGAGTAATTTGAAGATATGTAATCAAGAAGAGCCAGTCCAATGCACATAAAATCTTATTACCCTTATTATATCTATTCGTAAACCATTGAAAACAGAAACTTCCTCCCATGGGTTGCTCCTACATTTTTATTTTATGGATGGGTCCAAGCATGATAAAGAGAAAAGTTTAATTTTTTTTTTTTAATTGTTATTATTTTGAGAGAAGTAACAAGTTGAACTTTTGGGAAATGAGAAAAGTGGTCAATTGTTCCAAAAACCTTTACAAACATGGACATAACAAATTCTTTTTAAACTTTTAATTGGTTTACATGCCAGCAGAAAGAAGAAGTGCACAACTATTTCCAAAAAATTAAGTTACAATGAACATAAACTGAAAAAACATGTCTCAACATTATTATTGCAATTAACCTCCATTAAAACGAAATACTCTGCATATGGTTTCTTTCATGGAACCATTATTTAACAAAACATAAAGACAGTACCAAAATAGTCCTCACACACACACACACACACACACACACACAAACTCAAATTCACAGAAGAACAAAATCCAACCAAACACTCAACAAATTCAAATTTGTAACAAAAATAAACCACTCTCCTAATGTGTTTGCTGCCCTGTCACAGTTGCAATAAAATCATCAAGAAACCAAACTACATTTGTGATTTTAGATAGTAATCTTATTTGAGTTCATCCAAAAAAAAAAAAAAAATAAATAAATAAATAAAACAACAACAACAACAACAAAAAACAAAAAACAAAAAAAACAAAAACAAAAACAAAAAAAACAAAAAAAAAAACAAAAAAAAACAAAAACTTCTACATTTCTTATGTTGCCTTGATTGGCAGGATTTGATGTTGCAGAAGTGACATGCAGTTCTACAGGGCCATTCGAGAATCTAGATGAGTTACCTTTCCAATTATGTAACAAAACTGAACCATGATAGCTAACATTTGTGTTTGCCACACAATAGCATACAGAATTACACAACCAAAAAAGAAAAAAAAAAAACCCAACCAACAGGGCAGCAAATATACAATAACAAAGTAACAAACTAATGAATATATTCCAAAGAGGAGTATATTAGATACTTGCACTAGGCGAGTATTCTCCATCATTAAGGTTCCCAAGATGACAGCACAGGGAGCAATCTATCAGAATTTTTTTATCAGCCAATGCTAAGGCTATTTTGAAATTTTCGTTGAGTCAACAACCCACCATGAATAGGTTAATTTTGGGCTACACAAAACCTGTGCGATATACAGTCAAAAGTGATTATTATGTTGCTAGACAGCTCCCATGAGATTGTAATGCAAGGGGGTGCTCAAGCCAAACCGTGACTTCATTTGCTGGAGCTCTATGTGGAAGACCTGGGTGCCCAATAAAGTGCAACTATTTGTTTGGATGGCCTGTTGGGATCTCATTCCCATTGAACACAATTTGGTGAAATGCAAAGTAATTGCAGACTGCAGAGGATGGTAGTGATCTTTGCAGTTCAGCACCAGAGTTAACTATCCTTGAGTTTGACAGTGAGGGTGGAATCTAAGGTCATTGCAGAAATGGGATGACCAACAACATAACTTCAAAAGCATTGGTGATGCAAGCAATGACAGGTTTTAAGTATGGCTTTGTAAACATGAACTATGTATCTAGAAATCCTACTAAAAATAGCTTTCTGCCTTTCTCTCACCACTGTCTAATAAAATTTCACTCAAATCCTCCAATATTTGTCATATACATCATCGTTGTGATGTGAGTGAATTCAACTAATGTATATGATCCTATGACTACATTATCGACATTATTATCAATGAAAAAAAAAAAAAAGTGCTCATTCCAAATTCAATATGGGAAACACCTCTCTATTTCCATTCACTGTTTCTGTTATTCATATTTGCCAAAATTATCAAAAGTTTGACTCATCAAATTATTGATAAGCAATATAAAAACTAATGGACTACCAAAAATTTTGTGCAACAACCATTTTTACAAGATAGTATGTAGCATTTGGGGATTTTTGATCCTTCACATCCATGAAGAACTTAAAGGAAATAAAATGATAGACTATTAGTCTAATGGTCAAAATGTTATTGCAAACCTGTTGAAGAGAACATATATACCAAACCTGAATATGAATAACAGAAACAAACCCATGTCAATCCACATATTTGATGGTCTTCTACCAAACCTGTTGAAGAGAACATATACCAATACTTCCAACGTAAACAACAAGAACACACCCATGTCAATCCACATATTTGATGCTTGATCTTATCTAGTCTTCTGCCCTACAGAAGAAAAGAGAGTAGGTGTTATTCATTTAGAGAAAGAAAGAGATAGGTGGGATAAGCTAAATAAAGAAAACCCAAAGGCAGAAAAACTACTTAATTTCATGCCCAGAAACCTTTTATATTTTTATAACTAAAAAATAATTTATTATATGAAGAGAGTGTCACCAACGTACACAGAAAGTGTACAATAGGTACACAAATTACACATGAAGGTTACAACAATCAAGCATATTGGAAAAAGTAGCAAATGAAAATAAGCACAAAGCATTTATCCACTCAAACAAAGTCTTGAGGAATAAAAACTTTAGGTCATGAACTGAATTTTCACATCCCTCAAAAGTCTGAGCATTCCACTCCCTCCAAATACCCCACATGAGACAATGAGGAATCATACTCCATATCACAGCACCGCCAAGAGCCTTGTTGCTCAGATAGCACCTCCTAATGTTTCTACCAAAGATGTCCCGGGTTCAAATCCCCCTTCCCCCATTGTAACAATCAAATTTTTTAAAATAAAATATAATATATATATTTTTTAAAACCCTCCATATCGCAGCATTACTGCATCTGCTAAACTTTCCCTGCCAACTAGCTAAATGCTCCATAACATCTCTATGCATCTGCCAACTAGCTAAATGCTCCATAACATCTCTAAGCATCACCCAGTAAACCAAAACAATGAAAACACAATATTTCCATAACTCTCTACAAACATTTCAATGGAGAAGATAATCAGTAGTTTCCCCATCCCGCTAATTTCATACCCAAAATCTCCATCCAAAAAGTATGCGACCCCCCAAAAAAAATAAAAGAGAAAGGAATAAATACCCTACAAAAGGGATAAATACAAACATATATAATTATCCTAATTATTGCAAATGCTTCACATCTCTATGCTAATGAATTTCCCCACGACATAAACAAGATTAGTTAGTGCAAAAAATCCCAAATGTATTGTATAGTGACAATTCACCTAAACAAATGCACTAATAGCATAACCAAACAATCTACAAAAAGAAGCTTTCTTCTTTCATAATCTTTAAAGATAACGTATGGTATGAGACACAAACATAGTAAATTAGGTGAAACGTATGGCTGTGAGAAGGACACAAAAGGGTGTTTTTCTTGGATTTTAACAGGGTTCTTTAAGACTCGAGCTCCAAGAGCTGGCAACAGCTGACATGGAATTGTAATCCATGTGGAACTTGAGGCTCTAAGGCTCAAGTTTCTTCACTGAACTCGAGTCTTAGAGACATGAGGATCTAAACTGAAACAGTGAGGAACTTAGCAAGCGGAAAAATGCATGTCTAAGTCCAATAATATAGTTTTCTTTTATAAATAATACATGTTCTTGTGTAGCAACTGTGTGGGAATTTTTGGATAGGAACAATCTTGATTTGTCAAAAGATTAAGTAATAGTCAAATATTGCAGATTTCATGGCTTACGAAGACTACCCAATCACCAGATACATGTAGCATTAGAGATATATTTCTAGAAGGTTACTTTTATCAAATCTTGAACTGGAAAAACATTAGGATTAAACTCAAAATGCTCTGGAAACACTTTGATTACCAACACTCTAAAAACTATAACTTAATTGCTTTATCCTTGGAGCTTGGAACAGTCAGACCAAAAATCCTAACAATGCTAGGTATCCACAGTTTAAGTAATGCAAAATCCTGAGCTTGACAGAGTTATGATTCAGAACACAGTGATCCAACATGCTTTAGAGTCATAGATAACTATATAAGTCAGTAAGCCAATTCAGTATCAGGGAAATACAACAGAACATAGACCAAGACCAGGGCAATATGATAGCCTTGTTCAAATTTAGTTGAATCCACAAACCATAATGTACTGCAAATCTAATAAAACAGAAATTTCAAATTTTAAAACAACCCACAAAGCTAAAGCCATGTATTTTCTATTTTAGTGTGTTGCTTTGACAACTCAGGGGTACAATGGCAGCCTCTGAAGTTCAACTGTCTACACCAGTGACTAAGCTACAAAAGATTCCTACCAAGAAAATTATATGCTGTTTCAAGACTATGGATTATTTCATTCACACTATACCTCCAAACCATATAATCATGAATTTTTTATTTTTTATTTTTATTTTTATAATAATCCTAAGATTAGTAGGTATTTAAATGCATCATACAAATGTTCTAAATAAAAAATTGAAAACACCTTCTGTTTCAAAAATTATATGTGCACACAAGCCATATATTACATGATACTCACAACCCATTTATCACACTTTTCCAACTTCAACAATCAAACAAAAACAACCCACCCTCCATTATTCCAAATTCAAATATATATATATATATATATATATATTTGATGTCTAATGACCATGTCATTAATGGGTATGGATGAAAGAGAAGAGATTCAAAACATTACATAATTTTAAATATCAACAGGCAAAGCCAAAGGATTCACATTTAGAGGGTACAATTTGTAATTTAGTATTCCTTCAATATGGGAGATACTAGTAATGCTGATACAAATTAGGGTGCCTATATGTATTAACATTAACTCAATTAGTTTTACATCCATGGCAATTCTGTCTATAGTTAAAAAAAAAATGTAATCATCATGTTATGATCAATAAAATAAGACTATGTTAGTTAAACACTATTGTTACCGTGACATGCCATGTTCTAGAATATGCACAACATTTCTCACACCTTTTTTTTTTTTTTAATAATCAAATAAAAGCCGTAATCCTCAAAGGGATCCTTTAGTGTTAAATAAAATTTAGTTTTATGCATCAATACAAATATTTTCAAGTTTATAGCCAATGGAAAGAAATACAATATAATAATGGGTTTACTTACACAGGAAAAACAAAAATAACAAAATTGACTTGTCAATGTGAATTTGAGAAAGATGACTGTTTACTAGAAATTCAAACTTACTGATTTTTGATGTCTGCCCCGTTAAGCAAAACTAAGCTCTCCACAAAATCAGCAGTGTAAATCACATCTCTAGTCCGCGGAATTCCAAGATTTTCCTCATTTAAACTCTCAGAATCAAATGAGATGATGTGGACCCCCGAATGGCTAGTTTGCTCAATCAAAAGTTCACCATTGACAGAGCAGCCAATTAAATTTGCATTTATTTCCATTGGTACGCTTTTTTTCGTCCATGACTCAGACACACCATGCTCCTTCATCACCCAAATGTCGCATATATCATTTTCGCCAATTACTTCATCAGTGAAAACAATCAAAGCCAACGATCCCTTGAACACAGCAAGAAATTCAGAACAACCAGATACATAGTTTTGAGGCGGCATTATCCCACGGACTCTCCCATCATCAACATCAAAGGACAAAATAAATTCCTGATTATTGTCATATGCCATAGAGTGGAGAGCTCCATTAAAAAATAAACATGGTGATGAACATATATAATGAATAGATGACCCATTTAAAAACTCCAACGATATTTCATACTTTTTCCATGAATTTGTACTCTAAAGTGTAAACCTGCGCCTCGGCCCCTCCACTTGCAAAACAAACAAGCCTGAGAATCTTGAAATCATTGTTTTGATGAGCAAATCCAAAAGTGACCCCAGAAACAGAAAGGTGGTCAGGAAATTGAGTAGGAACTATCTTAAACATTTTAATACTTGGGTTCCACAAATATAGACTTTGATCAGCTAAGTTCTTCTCAGAATTATTAGTGAGACAAAGCAAACCATTACAGAAGGCAACAATGTTGGCACCACCAAGAACATAGGGGATTTCAAAGCTAGAAACCTCAGTCAAAGAGTGGTCAGTGTTGTAAACAACTGTATGCAATTCTTCCTCGATGTCAGGTGATGAAGGATGTGGCGTATATAGAAGATAGCCATTGTGAGTACTGTTGTTGTTATTGGATAGTGATATAGCTTGGTTGAGATGTGTGGCAATGAATTTAGGGTCGGTGATTGTGGAGCCAAAAGACTTAGAAACGCACCTGAATCGTATTAAGGATTTCACTGGCATCCGACTCAAGATGTCGTACACAATGTCGTTCAGGAGACATTGTTGTTTTTCCATTACCGAACTCGAGCGAATTGCAGGTTTGGGTTTTCTGTACTACTACTCTGTAACAAAACAAAGCATCAAGCCGATTGCACGTCGCTCTGTTGAGAGAGGATTTTCAATTGGGGTTTGGTGAGGAGTAGAGAAAAAGAGAAGATATTTTTAGTATTTATTATGGCTTTTCTGTGTTTTCAATTTTAATCTTAAAATACCCTTAAATTTACCGATTTGTAAATTCAAAATAATAGGGATATATATATATATATATATATATTAATATATATATATATATATATATATTTATATAAGAGGAATAATATATTCATAATATTCTTATAATATTTTTATAATAAATTTTAAGTGGCAGATTATTACTAGTTATTATTGTGGGGGGTAAAAATGTAATCTTAGTGTTAGGTTCAAATTTGAACCAATAACAACTAACCACCTATGATTTGTTGTAAAAATATTGTAAAAATGTTGTGGACATAACACTTTTTGTATGTAAAATTATTAATTAAAAAAATCCTAAATTTTAGTTAAATTAAAAAAAATAAAATAAAAGCCGTTTTTCTCTTCTTTTTCCTCAAGTTTGTTGTTTTATAGAAGTGCTAAATACACTATATTTTTACAATATTTTTACAACAAATTATAAATTATTAGTTGTTATTGGTTTTAATTTAAACTTACCACTAAAATTATTTTTCTACCCCATCAATAACAATTTGTAATAACCTGTCACATAGGAGTTGTGAAAATATTGTGCACATAGCGGTTTTTTTTTTTTTTTTTTTTCCTCTCTATGTTTAAAAAATATAGGGTAAACTATATATTTGGTCCCTTACTTTTACATCATATTTCAGTTTAGTCCCTAATATTTCAATTGTGTCAATTTAGTTCCTAACATTTCAATGTCGTGTTAATTTAGTCTCTGCCGTTATATGTTATATGAAAATTGCTAATATGACAAGCAACCAAAATAAAATTTAAGTTTATTGTCACATTAGCATAAACTAATTTTTTATTTTGGTCATTAGATAATTTATCAATTTTCATCCAAAAGATAACAATAGAGACTAAACTTACATGGTACTGAAAGGTTAAGGATCAAACTGACATAATTGAAAAGTTAGGAATTAAATTGAAATATAAAGTATAGGATAAGGACCAAATATGTAGTTTATCCATATATATATATATATATATATATATATGAGCACACGCGTGCTTAGAGGCTCTTCTATATTTAAAGGTTAATAATTTGTATTTATTATAATTTAGAATATTTTTTTTTTCAAAGGATAAACTTTAGAGATAAGTCATAATTGTAATTTCTTTTTTGAACATGAAGGGAAAAAAATCCTAAATTTTAGGAATTCTATTTTTGAATTCAAAATGAAATTTTTTATTTGACATTTATAAGTGAAGTTACTCTTCATTAATGAGAAAATTTTTAAACCACATAAAAGTCCAGTTGAAAGAGATGAATAATCTTTTATAATTTGCATAAACTGTAATTTGGAATTATTACATTTTCCAATCACAAAAAAACCTAGGGGTATGCATTTATGGGTCACCCCCCCCCCCTTTTTTTTGTGATTATAAAATGTAGTAATCCAAAATTATAATTGATGCAAATTATTAATTTTATCCAAAAAATAGAAGAGCCTCTGAGCACGCACATACACGAGTACTCAAAGGCTAGTATTCCGTAATTATCATCCTTTTTGGCAATTTTGTTAATGTAGTAATCAATGTTTTAATGATTGGAAGATGATGCTATAATTCAGTATTAACCTTTAGGGGGAGGAAAAAAAGGATCCCTGAGTAGATCTTATAAATTTACAAAAATTGAAAATGCATAATGAAATTGTAACTATAAAACTATTTATAAATTTCATGTGAAAATATTTACAAAATCTATTATGAAGAAGTTGATGGATAAATGTAGAAACTTGAAATATTTACATCAGGTAAAATAGTAAAATAATCACCACATTAGAAACATGGAATTGGTCATCTTATTAAAATAATTCACTACATTAGTTTTTGATGATGCACGAAAATCAGTAGGTTGAAATACTCCGAACTATAGTAATGGTTGTAAGTCCTGAAAAGAAAGAAAGAATTGTCAAAGGTGACCGGTGTGACCTGGCCAAGGACCCTCCGACGGTTAAGTTAGTTTTCTCTTTAGAACACAAGGATGGAAAATAGTGAATAGTAAGGACTTACCTTGAGTGAATGGGATTTGTTCCTTTTATAGAGAGTTAAAAGTTGGTCTACTTGTTTGGATCCACCATCATCGTGGATGATTTGGGCGGTTAACGGAGAAAATGGGGTATGTTGAGCAAAATCCGAGGAGTCCCTTCCATGTATTAAGAGCAATGTGTCGTGGTTTGATTATGTGGAACTTTTGGAGAATTCTTCGTATGATTTACCAAGTATAATCCGGTTGTCCATGCATCTAGTCGTCCATGGAGGACTTCCGTCAAATTAAACCATCTTGTTATTAACAGACAGGTACTATTCATGCATACTGTCATTCCTAGACTCCTTTCTTGCTGAAGCTCTTTGGATGTGGTTAGGTCATGGACGACAACCAAGGACGGGTGAACATTAATTGATCCATATCAGTTGCTCCCTCATCCTTATGTTGTCCATGTTATTGTTGCCTTTTTTTTTTCTTTTTCTTTTTTTCTTTTTTAAATATTGGTCTAACCTGGGCCTTACTCCTAATGTTGACACACGGTGCAATCTCAAGGCTTACTTGTTGCGTTGTTTCATTTTTCAAGAGAAGCGCCACGTGGCTCCTTTTGGTTGCTTGTGTCGTTTTAGTGACCAAGTTTGTCACCTATAAATAGTGGAATTCCTCTCCTGTCCCCTCACATTTTTCATATTTTCTCCTCTGACCTCTGTCGTCCAGCGCCTTGTCTAGGAGTTTTCTTCCATCTTTAGTCATCCTCGTTTAGAGCTAGGTATCCTCTTCTTCTCGTCTTTAGGTTTTTCTTTAGTTTTTCAAAATGTCTAAAATCATAGTGTCTTTGTCTAGTAATAGTGATAATAGGGAGATAGACGAGTACCATGATAGTAGCCTTAGTGGTAGTGGTACTAACAGTAGTAGTAACAGTAGTAGTATTAGGGGAAACACCACAGAGGAGGAATACACGTCTGGGGTTCCCAGAGTTTCCTTAGAGGTCTTCCAAGAGGAGGTTAGGATGAGGGTGGTCTCTGGATCACTTGTTGGAACATCCACCAGTGTGCCTTTGTCTGCCTCTTCAAGTGAAGAGGAGACTGTGTATTGTTATGCAGTAGGTATCCTCTCCAGGACGAATGAGAAAAAACTTAACTCCCTTAGAAGTTGGTACCAGATCCTTGACGACCTTACCCTCGTTTGGTTGTCTGTGGTAAATGGTACTGTCACCCTCATTTTGGGGTAGGTATATATGAGGCTTACCTTCTAGGTGGGCTTAGATTGCCTCTTAATGCCTTTGCTTGGGAAATACTCCATAGATTAGGTATAGGCATTAACCAACTTAACCCCAATGCATGGAGGCCTATCGTCTCTATGCAAGTTTTGTGGGGGGAAATATTTGATGGGAACCGTCCTCTCACTGTGAATGAGTTCCTATACTGTTATAAACCCTCAGAAATCAGTCAATCCCTAGATTTCTACTAATTTTCAACTAGGGGTTCAGACTATAGATTGGTTAAGTCCTCCCCACATTTGATAGGAAATGGAAGACGGAGTTATTCTTCATTTCTAGGTTCTAGGCAGGAAACCCTGTTAAGGTAGGGAAGGACCCATTTCCTCCATACACTAGTGAGGATAAGGAATTTTTGTTTAGGGGGTATTGATGTGCATTGATAATAGCTTAATTTTGCATATTTATATCATTGTTAGAAAGTATTATCATACTTATTTTGAGTTAATTCATGCATTTTATATTCGGTTTTGGAATAATGTTGAATAATCAATTTTGCACTTAATTGAATCTTATTGCATGAATTTGTCTTTTGTAGGAGAATGGAATTAAATAAGTGGATTTGTGCAAAGAAGAAAACTAATGGACTTCACTTTTACAAGGGCCATGATGAAGTTAAAAAAGGCCAACCCAATTAAATTTAAGTCCAATTGGAGTAGGGAATCAAAGGAAATTTGCATCAAATCCAAGTCCAATTCAGATTATGATTCCAGCCTGCACATCAGTTAGTATATTTAGCATAAATTTCGGCTCAAATATCCAATTGAGATGATTCAAGTTGAGCTGGAAATTTAACTTAAAGGGCTACAACTTTGTAGTTTACCAAAAATCCGAATTCTGACGTTAAATGGGCCAAAATCATCAGTTAAATGAAGCCTAAAAATCTGGGATTTTTTCCAAACTGGAATTCAACTTGTAATAGGATTTCTTGGCCTATTTAAAGGCTCTTTAGGGCAAAATTCAGGGGAGGTTGGACTAGTGCTAGGGCTGAGGGCTGAATGTATAGAGAGCTACAGCTACCTCTTCCATTACAGTTAGTTTTAATTATTTTTCTAGTTTAATGTTTAGTATTTTATTTTTGTGTTTTCTTTTAATTACTATGAGTAGCTAAATTTATAATTAGGGTTGAGGATGAAACCTTGCTAAGGATTATTAGTAATATTTATGTGATTTGATTTTTCCCACAATAGTTGTTCTTTAATGATTTAAATTGTTCTTGTTTCATATCAATTGACTAAGATGAGATTCTAGATATGAGTTCAGTCATGTTTTTCTCATGATTTAGGATTTATCTTAATTAGTTGAATGCTTGGTTTATTAATTCTTGATTATAAAATTGGATATCGCTTGTAATTTTTCTGTCAATGGATATAATTTATGATTTGATTTTTAGAATTGGATATATCTTGTGATTTGTTTGGCTACGGATACAATTGATGATTTGATTTTATACCTAGGAAGCGAAGAAGAGCATGCTTTAGATTTTTAAACATAAGTTTTAATGATGATATTTTCCATGATAGCAAGATTGATTTCTAGATTATCATGTAGTGGTTGGGAAAAATTAATGATCATAAATATATGTCGATATGAATTAACAAGGCAGATTCCAAAACCTTAATTCCTTTCCCTTGATTGTTTACATCTTTTTATTGCTTTATATCTTTTGCTTAGTTTAACTATTTGCTTAATTTTATTATTTGCTTAGTTTATTTAATTTCAAAACAACCAATTTTTATTAAACTAGATTAGGATTAATTTGGTAGATTTGATTTAATATTCCTATGTTCATTCAAGTCACTTGCGAGTACTTTAAAATTTCACAATAGGTATGTCCATTTTCACTACTTATTTCATTTCTTTTCTTGTGCCTATCTAACCCTTAGTACATTTTTCTTTTTGCAGGAATGACAACTATGAAGGAAATCAAAGGGAAGGTGTTAGGACATATGTGGTTCACATGTTAAGAACATATGTCATTCTTTTATGTAATTGGCTAATCTTTTGACAAAATGCACTTTACTTGTAATTGGGTAGTTCTAGGTGTTTTTAATACTTCAAGAAACAAGGTTTGAAAATCAAGTGTTGAAGTCATCAAGTTTGTCCAAGAAACAAGCTGAAGAAGTGCACATTCATTAAATCTCGGCAGCTAGCATGTGTCGAGGTTTAGAAGCTGTCTCATGCCCGTGTTCTTGACACCTGCTTGACAGTTGCTCGACACCTTCTATCTGTCGAGGTTTATGAATTTCAGAATTTTGATATGATTTTCTTGGGATCCGTGATTATGTGTTTAGGCTTTCTTTTCTCCTAACCCTAAACATAAAAAAATGATTGTTTTAAGGGCCATCAAAGAGTTTACAAGTTGCACAAACATTGAGCAAACTCTGTTTAAGTAAATTGTGATGGGAGACAGTTTTTGCCCTAGTTCATCTCTTTTTCTTAAAGAAGTTGCTATGTATTTACACTGTAGGGTTTTGTGACTAAGCATCTTCTTGATCTTCATCGTGTGGATGAAATGAAGAACTTTGCAGCCAACAACCTTCTTAGTTGGTGATTGAAGTCGCGTACTAGGATCTGGGCAAATTGATTAGTCACGTACTTGGGAGCCGTGCATTGAAAAGGGGAACTGTCACTACAGAACAAGTTCAATTGGGTATTGGGGTAAGGGTTCAACTGTAGGTTGGTAAGGTACTTCAGATTCCTTTACTTGTAACTGCTTGTTGTGATAATAGTGGAGTTTCAAGAGTGGTTACCTGAAAATCACCCGGTGGGGTTTTTGCCGTGTAGGTTTTTCCCATTCGTAAACAAATTATCGTATTATTTATTTTCTGCTGCTTAATTAGTTTATTGGTGATTTGTTTGTGCTACCCCGTGTTTGCATGATAAATTGATTAATTAATAACTAGGCTAATTAATTAATTAATTTCTATCACAAGGGGTCATTCAATTTGTGGCCTATCAGAAGGGCTTGGCTGATGAAGACATCACGCAAGAAGAGAAGTCCACACTCAACCTCGTCCATCCGCAGGGGACAAAAGGAAGACTTTATCCAAGATGGTGGATATGGGGAGTTTTCCTAGTCATCGAGGCCACAAAAAGGCTAAGTATGGGTCGTCCAAATCTAGGGTCATCAAGCCCGGCTTTGTCGTCCCTCTTGCTTCTACCAAACAACCATCCATATAGATTCTTGACTTGGACTTGTCCAATCCTCCTGAAACCACCCCGTCCAAACCTCCCAATGGTGCCCCTATGACTCTTCTCAATAGTGAAGGCCTTGCCTAGGAAAGGTTCTAACAAGCTGTATCTGATAAGGATGTTGCTATATGCTATGACATGTCTGTGAAGGAATTTGAACGTTCTATAGTTCATGATCTCTTCAAGGTATTTTTCTTCATCCTGAATCATCCATAAATTAATATGCTTGTCCACTTATCTCACATCCAATTCTTTTTATACAGGTTATGACAAAGTTTATGGCAGTGTCTAAACGAGCTTTCGAGTTGAACCATGTAAGGGTTAGGCTGGAGCCGAAGGTTTGTGAAATGGAGAAAGAGTCCAATCGTTGAGCTGAAGTGAGGGCCAAGCTTAAGGGTGAGGTAAAGGAGTTAAAGAACCTGGCCGAAGAGCTAAAAGCAGATGTTGTCGAGAAGGACACTCGTCTTGATAATTTGCAAAGAGAAGCGATGAGCTATGCACCCTTCTTGAAGAGACCAGAAGAGCAACTATTAGGGAGTTCAAGGCATCCAACGAGTTCACTGACCTCTTGGACAGGAACTACGCTGTGGGGTTTGAAGACTTCCATATGGACGTGATTAAGCATCTCCTTAGGTGGATTTCAGCCCTATTAAGCTTCGCATTGCTGTTGAGAGCTCTATTCTCCAGACGAACTTTGAAGACATTAATGTTGAAGACGATGCTTCTATCCAGCCTGCCAATGACAACCTAAAGTCAAGAGATAATTCCCCTAGTGGTTTATGAATAAAATTTGTGATTGCCTTATTTACTTCTAGTTCTTTCTTCTTCTTCTTCTTTTTTTTTTTTTTTTTTTTTTTTTTTTTTTTTTTTTTTTTAATAAAAAAAAAATGATCTGTTATTTTAGACCATTTTAAGTTTCTACAAGTACATTAATATGTCCATATTTGAGAACGAGTATTTATACAATTGCCTTTTTTGGGCTTGATACATTAAAGGGTTTTTAAGCGATGGTCATCTACTCTTTTTATTTATGAACATGCTTTCTTCCATATTTAAATTACCTAGTCTTATCTTTATTGCCAATTTTAATTCCAAGTGTTCTTCATCCATTGTTAGGACTTTATTTCTAAGTATGTGAACACTTTCCTCTTCCCTAGACTTATTCTTGGAACTTTGTTTGGCTATTCTTTTTATCCATAGCTTGTATTATCTAGTAGGTTGAACGCATTGTCCATAAAAAGTGTCACATGCATTCTTTTCTTCGTCCTTAATTTTTGGATGAGTGTAGTGGGAGGTGTTTGTTCCTTCTCTTTGTGCTTGATGTTATTGCCTTAGGTTTTATGGCAATTTGCCTTTTCCTCACCTAAGGATGGCTTATGATGGTACATCTCCGCATCCAAAGATTTTAAATGTCTTTAATTTCATATGGATGTTAATTCCATAGAATCATACACAAAGTAGGAAATTAAAGTTGCTTTATATACAATAAGTGTAATAACATTGTCCATAGACATCAAAAAACTTAGTACATAGCATCGTCCAAATGCATCATCATTGCTAATACTTAGTTCTTTTATTAGGGAATTCCAATTACTTTATGTACAAAAGGACTTTGTTCATGACATCATCCATAGCACGCGCCAATAGCTAGTGCTTTTTAGGGAATTCAAATACTTAGAAACATAAAATACTGCTATAGAACATAAATGCTGAAAGATTACATAAATAGACTACTAGTGATCACTAGTAATCTTTAATCTCATCCATGCTGACCTTCTTGATGAGTTCTCCTCACTGGTAGTACTTCCTCGAATGCTCCACATTTCACAGGTGCTCCAACTTTCATCCATCCAAGGCCTCCAAGTAGTATGAATCGCACCTTTTGGAATTAATTACTCTGTATGGTCATTCCCAGTTAGGTCCCAGCTTTCCATGAGCGGGATCCTTAGTAGAATTGTCTTAGCTTTATCAGTGCATCATGGTGCTTAGCCATCAAGTTTTTGTAATGAACCACCCTCTGTTCTACATCCATCCTTACCTCGTCCTTAATGTCAAGGCTTAGATGAAGCTATTTTTCATTCTCCTCATTGTTGTAATGAGCCACCTTGTAGCTAGTTAGATCAACCTTCGCAGGTATGACCGCATCACTTCCACATGCCAACTTAAAAGGAGTCTTTCCAATTGGAGTTCTTACTGTCGTCCTATACACCCAAAGGACATTGGGTAATTCATCTGGCCATATCCCTTTTGCCCTTTCAAGCCAGGTCTTGATGATCTTTAGCAAAGATCAGTTTGCAACTTCAGCTTGTCCATTAGCTCGTGAGTGGGAGGGTGAGGAATAATGATTCCTAATCCCCAACTGCTCGCAAAACTCTCTGAAAGTTGTATTGTTAAATTGACGTCCGTTGTCTGAGACAAGCACCCTAGGAATTCCGAAGTAGTAGATTATGTTCTTCTAGACGAAGCTTCTGACATTTCACTCAGTGATTCTTGCCGCGGGCTCTGCTTCCACTTATTTGGTAAAGTAATCAATCCCTACTACCAAGAACTTCATTTGTCTCGTCCCCATGGGAAAGGGACCAAGGATTTTAAGTCCCCACTGGGCAAAGGGCCACCATTGGAGTAAGATACTTTGTTGGTTGCCTAGGTATGTTGTTGTACCATTGACACTTATCACATGCTTTAATGTAAGTTTTATCATTTGCTTACATAGACGGCTAATAATATCATGTGCGGACCATCTTATAGACGAGGGACTTAGCCCCTGAATGGTTTCCACAAGCCCCTTCATGGACGTCTCTTAGGACATAAAAAGACTCATCTGGATTTAAACACCTTAGATAGGGATGAGAGAAACACCTTTTATACAGCACCTCATCCATAAGGACAAACTTTGTTGCTTTTACCTTTAGCTTCCTTACTTTTTCTTTATTTTAAAGGAAAACTCCGTCCTTAAGATAATACATAATTGGGGTGGTCCAGTTGGTAACTTCATTTACCTGATCCACTTCCAGTACATCTAGGCTCGGAATATATTGGATTTTAACTTGATCACCCACTATCTCGTTCGTAGATGCTGTCTTGGCTAAAACATCGGCTTTTGCATTATCTTCCCTTGGTATTTGTTGGAACTGGGTTGTTGCGAAGCTTTTAATGAATTGCTTAACTTTACCCAAGTACTTCTTCAATGGTTCTTCCTTGGCTTCATGTGTCTCATTCACTTGGCTTATCACCAACTGAGAGTCTCCTTGGACAAGGACTGAATTTGCTCCAAGTGATTTCGCTAATTGCAAGTGCTGAAGTAGGGCTTCATATTCTGCTTTATTATTGGTTTTCTGGAACAGTAGACGAATTTCGTACTTCAAGTGATCTCCTTCTAGTAAGTGTAGAACTATCCAAATTCCTCTTGCATGTTGTGTGGATAAGCCATCTACATGGATGACCCACTGCTTTTCCCTCTGTTCTTCACTTTGCTGCCCATTAGTAAGAGTGAATTCTGTAATGAAATCTGCAAGGACTTGAGCTTTTATTGAGTCTCTTGGTTTGCATCGAATGTCAAACTCATTAAGTTCCATTGCCTACTGGATTAGTCATCCAGCAGCCTCCAGCTTGTTCATGGCCTTCTTTAGTAGGTGATCTATTAGGACGTTGATTACATAAGCTTGAAAATGAGGCCTAAGTTTTCTTGCTACTATCACCAATGAAAATGCAAGCTTTTCCATGGGCGGATATCGTCTTTTAGCTCCCTTTAAAGCTTTGCTAGTGTAGTAAATGAGCTTTTGTACTTTTCCTTCTTCCGTGATCAAGGATGAACTTACTGCATGAGGAGACATCGCTAGATAGAGATATAACTCTTCTCCTAGCTTGGACAAGCTCAGTTATGGAGTTGAAGCGAGATAAGCCTTCAAATCTTCAAATGCTTGTTGACATTCATTTGTCCATTCAAATTCCTTCCTTAATGCTCTGAAAAAGGGTAAACACTTGTCAGTAGCTTTTGAAACGAACCTGTTAATGGTAGCTACTCATCCAGTGAGGCTCTAGACATCCTTGATATTCTTCGGGGGCTCCATGTTCAATATTGCTTGGATTTTATCAGGGTTTGCTTCAATCCCTCTCTGTAAAACCATAAAGCTAAGAAATTTCCCTGATGCAACTCTAAAGGCACATTTACTTGGGTCCAGTATCATCTTATATTGCCTAAGTGTATCAAAAGTTTCTTGGAGGTCATCCAAATGCTATGTTTCCCTAGCGTTCTTGACCAACATGTTGTCCACGTACACTTCAACATTTTGCCCAATTTGTGGATGAAACAAGGGGTTGACTAGCCTTTGGTAGGTAGCTCCTGCATTTTTCAGACCAAATGGCATTACTTTGTAACAAAACAAACCTTGACTTGTAATGAAGAATGTTTTCTCCTAGTCTGCCTTGTCTATCTTGATCTGGTTGTACCCTAAGAATGCATCCATGAAAGTTAATAGCTAATGTCTAGCTGTTGAGTCTACCAACTGATCAATGCGTGCAAGAGGATAGCTATCCTTGGGGCATACCTTGTTTAAATCTGTGAAATCCACACACATCCTCCATTTGCCATTAGCTTTTTTTACCATCACTACGTTAGCTAATCAATCAAGGAGGTAAACTTCACGAATGAATTCTGCAGCGACTAACTTATGAACTTCCCCTTTGATGGCATTATCTTGTTCTAGGGAAAACACTCTTTTCTTCTGACGAACAGGCTTGTAGGACGAAGACACGTTTAGATGATGAGTAATCACACTTGGGTCGATCCCAAACATGTCTTCATGGATCTAACCAAAAACATCTGTGCTTTTTTGAGGAATCCAACAAGATCTTTCTTCATCTTCTCCTCCATACTTGTCCCAATCCTGGTAAACTTCTCTAGGTTGGACTTATGTAGTGGTACATCTTCCAATACTTCAATTGGTTCAGCCAACAGTCTTCTTTCTTCAACGTTCATTGTTTGTATTTGCTCGTCCATAACCAACATTGCTAAGTAATATTCTCTAGTAGCTAATTGATCTCCTTGTACTTCTCCAATGCCATACTCTGTTGGAAACTTGACGAACAAGTGGTAAGTGGACGTTGCAGCCTTCCAACTATTCAAAGTTGGTCTTCCAATAATGGCATTATACAAAGACGAATAGTCTATAATAAGGAAATTCTCTTCCTTATTGATTTGCCATGGGTAAGAGCCAACCATGACTAGCAGGGAGATGGTGCTTACTGGAAGAATTTTCATTCCTTCAAACCTGATCAATGGCACATTCACTAGATGAAGTAATTCCTTGTTAATCTTCATTTGCTGGATGGTTGGATAGTAAAGGCTATCTACTGAACTCCCATTGTCTATTAACACCCTTCTTGTTGTATAATTTGCAATTGTTAAAATAATGACAATCGCATCATCATGAGGATGGTGTAGTCATCTTACGTCTTCATCCATTAAAATTATGGTTGGCTCATCTTCTCTGATCACCCTTGGTGGTCATCCAAATATCTGGACATTCTGGACTTCCCACAGATAGGTCTTTTTGGCTTTGGATGAGCTTCCTATTGATGTGCCCTCTACAATGATCTTTATTTCTCCGAACAGTGGACGCACCTGTTCTTCTACCTTGCCCTTCATTGGCTATCTCTCGTCCTTGTGGTCTCACCCAAGAAAATTTTTTAACTTTCCCTGCTTGATGAGAGCTTCAACCTGTTGCTTCAAATCATAACATTCGTCCGTATCATATCCATGGTCATGATGAAAGTAGTAGTACTTGCTTTTATTTTGCTTGCTAGGATCTCCTTTCATCCTTTCAAGCCACTTCAAGGATGGATCCTCTTTAATTTGCATTAACACTTGGTCAAGTGGAGTGTTCAAGGGAGTGTAATTGGAGTATTGTCCTGAGGACGACCTTACTTTTTTGCTATGGTGATCCTTTTTCTCCCCTACTTTGGCTTTCTTCGGACAAGGACCTTGCTCTGGATGGTGTATATATCCATTGTCCATCCATTCACCTTTCTACTTTTTCTTGGCAATAATCGTGTCTTCTGCGTTCATGAAACTCTGGGTCGAATGTATCAATTCAGCCATTGTCTGTGGCTCTTAGTTGTACAGCTTGTGAATGAACAAGTCTAAACTGACTCCATTGTAGAAAGCTGCTAAGAGGATCTTGTCATCCATCTCGTCCACCAATAGAGCTTCTCTGTTATAACAACTAATAAAAGTATGTAGGCTTTCATTTTCTCCTTGTTCTATGTTCAATAGGCTGGATGAGGAACGCTTTTGCCTTTGTACCCCTACAAAGTTGTTGACGAACAACTTACTTAACTCTTGAAATGAAGTTATGGTATTTGGTAGTAGCTTACTAAACCATACTATGGCTGGGCCTTTCAAGGTGGTAGTAAAGGCTTTGCACATAATTTCGCCTGGAATACCTTGTAGATGCATGGTTGTTTTGAACGTGGCAATGTGATTGTAAGGATCACGTGTCCCATCATATGAGTCTAGGGTAGGCATTTTGAACTTGGAAGGCAGGGGATGACTTGTGATGGATGCAATGAAGGAGGAATCAGTCCTGTGGTTGAGATCATCCACATGGTTTGCTCTTCTCATGAAGTCCTTCATCTCTTCCATGGTTCTTTTCATCTGGTCCATCTCCCTCTCCAAATGTGGTACTCTACGAGTGACGGTACATCTAGACTAGTCTCCTTTAGCATTGTTCTCAACCTCTTCATTCTCTGAATTTTGGCCTCGTTCTCCACCATGTCGCTACTGATTTTATCTGTTAACTTCTCTAGTTAATTCTTGGTTCTATTGCATCAGTTTTGCCATTGCTGTTGCAATGGATTGTAACTGTTGTTGGACAGTCATGGGGGGTGGTGGTGCATGATTTAGGTGACTGGAGGCGTTTCCACTCTCTTCGTGTCTTGGACTAGTGGCCATTGACCTAGTCTAAATAATGCAGCCTTTTTGTCTTGGAAAGCAAAAAGTTAGTACTTAGAAGCTTTTTCCTTTTCCCCACAGACGGTGCCAACTAATGATGCATGCAAATTAGTAAGCTGAAATACTTTGGGCTATGGTAATGGTTGTAAGTCCTGAAAAGAAAGAAAGAACTATCAAAGGTGACCAGTGTGACTCGGCCAAGGACCTTCCAACGATTAAGTCAGTTTTCTCTCTAGAACACAAGAATAGAAAATAGTGAATGGTAAGGGCTTACCTTGGGTGAATGGGATTTGCTCCTTTTATAGAGAGTTAGAAGTGATTCTACTTGTTTTGATCTACTATCATCGTGGATGATGTGGGCAGTTAATGGAGAAAATGGGGTATGTTGAGCGAAATCCGAGGAGTCCCTTCCACGTATTAAGAGCAATGTGTCATGGTCTGATTATGTGGAACTTTTGGAGAATTCTTCATATTATTTACCAAGTATAATCCGGCCGTCCATGCATCTAGTCGTCCATGGAGGACTTCCCTCAAATTGAACCATCATGTTATTAACGGACTGGTATTCATGCATATTGTTATTCCTAGACTCCTTTCATGCTGAAGCTCTTTAGACGTGGTCAGGTCATGGATGACAACCAAGGACGGGTGAACCTTAATTGATCCCCATCAGTTTTTATTATTAGTATTGAATTCAGTCTGATATTTGTGGGCATATCTAAATTATCTTTTTTTTTCTTTTTCTTTTTTTTCCAGTGAAGAATAGAAAAAGAATACATCATTTTGAAATGATTCATTTATCCAAATTTTTATTTACACCTCTTTCCTCAATTGTTATATTTTTTAAAGAGAAAATTCTTATTTATTTATGGGAGTTATCTACTTATCTTTAATCCTAAAATTTAGCCACTTACTACACATCTATAACAAAAGTTAAAAAGAGCTTATATTCAGGATTAACAACTACCTTTTCAGGATTTAGAAACTACCTTTAAAAGCAGGAAACTATACGTAACATTTTTGATGGAAATAAAAATGGATGTGGGTTTTTTTTCTTTTAGAAGAATAGACATGGCTGTTATCTATTTATGATAGTCCTAAAATGTAGTCACTTAGTACACATCCATAACAAAATAAAGTACACAATTTTAATTGTTTTTATTTTTTTGGTTACAGTAAAATGCTCACATTTTTTTGATTTAATTTTTTTTTTTTTTGAGGAAAGGATCCAGATCCACGTTTCTTTATCATTTGGTGTTGTTGCTTTTAAAAAAAAAAAAAAATATTTGTGACATTTATCATTTTTTGTTTAATCCTAAAATTTAGTTTTTTTTTTTTTTTAATCCTAAAATTTAGTCACTTACTACACATCCATAACAAAAGTCAAAAAGAGTTTAAATTCAAGATTCACAACAACCTTTAAAATCAAGAAAGTGTACGTAACATTTTTTATAGAATAACATTTTTGATGGAAATAAAAATGTACGAATGTTATTTGTTTATGATAGTCCTAAAATGTAGCCACTCAATACACTAATTGGCTAAACCACTAAATTTCCTACAAAATAGAACCACTCTCCTACTAACCCATGTCTTCAAAACAACCCTATTTATTCAAAAGAAAAAAACAAAAATAAAAACCTCAATCCACTTTTCCATCCAAAAAAAAAAAAAACCTCAATCCACTAAACGGATATCAAACCTACCCTTTTTTTTTTCTTCTTTAAATCTCTTTTGCTAGAAACCTCTTCTAAAATCTCTTTCTTTTTTCCTCACCTTCTTATAAAAAAAAGAAAAGAAAATACCTTTGATTTCAATGATTCTATCCAAAAAAAACCATGTTGACCTAGATTAACGTTGAATTAGAGTTGAAACTAAAAATAATTAAAAAAAAAAAAACCCCTTATTTCCATTTTTTTTTAAACCCTTATCCTTATCCCGTCGTCCATGTTTTTTTTAATTTTTAATTTTTTAATGAAATTTTCCCATGTAGTTAAAAGAATTTTCAGTTATCCACCACTCTTTTTCACTTATCTAAGTAAAATTATTAATTTTAAAATCCTAAATTTTAGGTTATAAAATCTCTCTCTCTCTCTCTCTTCTTTCTTTTTTCCTCACCTTCTTATAAAAACAAAAGAAAAATACCTTTGATTTCAATGATTCTATATAAAAAAAAACCCTTATCCTTATCAAAAAACTATAAATTGAATCCAAGAAATTTTTTTACAACAATTTCTTAGATAACAACCATTTTATGTGAGGTTTGAATCATACACTAAGTCTTGTAAAATCTCTCACCCGAACTTATCTAATATTCCATTCCAATGCATCCTGGATGCAAATTGAGAAATTTGAGAAAAGAGATAAATCTAAGATTATCATTATTTTGAATAAATCAAGTATTTTAAAATTGAAAAAAGAGCAAACTTTATAAATGGAATGATGTTGAATGACTCTTTTTTTCTTTTTTGATAACCACGTCGAATGACCTTGAATGACTTTTTCAGTTCACAAACATGTTGAATCACTTTGAATTAATCAACAATGATGGAAAAGTGGTTGACAAACACATTGAAGTTTTTTGTTTTGTTTTTTATTTGTAAGGTTATCATTATTAAAAAAAAAGAAAAAAAGAAAAAAAAGAAAAGCAAAACATAATTAAATTGGGAAACCAAAGTAGCGTAAATTCCTATATATATATATAAATAAAAATAAAAATAAAAAACTAAAAAAGAGTTTGTGTTTGAGTGAAAAGTTTGTATTTAAAAAAAAAAAAATCCAATGTTAATCATTTAAAAAATAAAGAATGAATTCATTATAAAAAAGAAAAAAAAAATTTGGAAACAAGTTGGTGCAAACTACAAATAGAAATAGTCCTTACCAGTATCCTTTCTCAAGTAGCCAGTTCAAGCATAAATCCTCCTAATTGAAAATTTTAAGTCAGCCATGGATAATAAGCAAGCATAAAAACAACCTCAAATTCTTATAAAAATCACATTCACCCATGGGTAAGTTCTCCTTAAACTTTGAATACTTGACAGTCATGGCAGGTAAGAACTCAAACAAAGTCAATGATAAAGAAAAGAAAAAAAAGAAAAAGAAAAAGAAAAAAGAAAAAAAGAGGAACTTAGAAAAAAAGAGGAACTTGGAAAAGAGAGAATCTGAAAAGCTATTGGAGCCTTTGACAATATCTGTTTAAATTATTTAGAAACCAAATCTGAAAGTATAAGAAGGAGCCTCTGACAAAGTTTGTTTAAATTGTTTAGAAACCAAATCTGAAAGTAGAAGAAGAAGAAGAAGAAGGAAGAGGATGTAGAGCTAAATTGAATGTCATCATTATAAAGAAGAAGGAGAGAAACTGGCAAAGTGTACATGAGTTTGTAGGTCTTAAAGTATAGGAGTTTTAATTTACATATTTTTATCCCCGTTAAAAGTATATATATATATATATATATACTTTTATTAATTAAAATACCCCTAATATATTATATTATCATTACATTTAAAAAATAAAAAATGGAGCATATAAGGAAATTCAATAACTAAATTCAAGAAAAAAAAAAATCAAATCCCAAGTTCACCTCATTTTCTTAAAAGTTAGCATACCTCTTCAAGATTTAAAATTTAAAATACTCACAACTTTTCCTACTGAAAATTAAAAAAAAAAAAAAAAAAAAAAAAAAAAAAAAAAAAAACTCACAACTTTTACAATCTTTTCTTTTTACAATTTGGTTAGCAGAGGATTCTAATAGCCTAACCACAACTTCACCTAAACTCTAGATACGGTTTTTAGTTTTTTCTTAAAAAAAAAAAAAAAAAAACCCATGTCTAACTAGGTTTCAAAAAGAAATAATAGCCCACTAAACCACAACTTCTCCTAAGCTCACTATCTCTAATTTATATATATCTCACACAATTTCTAAAAGGAAAAATATATCTCATACATGTTTGGCACATATTTTTCCTAAAAATTAGCACACACTATCTCTATTTAAAAATATCTTCCACGTTGGTTTCACTGCACACATTTTTTATATTGTCTCTTCATTTGTTCCCACCTTCATTTTTCTTTGTTGCCAAAACCGTGTTCTACAAAAGGAATCAAATTTTGATTTTTTTTTTTTTTTTGGTGTGTGTGTGTGTGAAATTTACAATAGTGATTATTGTATTTAATTATGGGTTTTTTTTTTTCCTTTCTTTTTTAATTTAATTTTTATGAAAAGGTTGTGAGTGAGATTGCATTGCCATTGGAGTCTAATATAATACACCATCATCAAATCTAAGAAGAAGAAACTCTATTTACAAAGACAAAAGACTTCTTTATCATGACTACTGGTAGTATGTATTTTGATGAGGATTTCGCAATCTATAGTTGGTTTTTGTTGAATGTTGGTACGTTATTTTTACAAATGCATTCACATAATGTTATCAAGTTTTGATATTTATTCTTTATTAGGATTGTGTTATTTTAAATTTTATCAAGTTTTGATATTTATTCATTGTAGGACTGTGTTTTTTTTTAGACTACTGTAGGACTGTGTTATTTTAATACCATAATGTGCTTTTCTTAAAATTTATTTTCAATTGGTAGTTTGCCAAAGTTAGTTACTTAGATGGTATTGGAACCTTAAACAAAATCCCAATGATTAATGAGATTGAATATTGATGAGTCGAAAATTTACGATCGTCATTAAACTAAGATCTTCATTATCGAAGAGAAGACGTTATGCATTTTTACGCTCATTGATGACAAAGCATAACGGACAGAGCAACTGACAGAGCAACAGTCACAGAATGAGCTATGAACTTCAGACAAAGTGTTAGGACATATGTGATTCACTTGTTAAGAACATATGTCACTATTTTATGTAATTGACTTATCCTTTGACAAAATGCACTTTACATGTATTTGGATAGATTTAGGATGTGTTTAAATACTTCAAGAAACCATGTTTCAAGATCAAGTGTTGAAGCCTTCCAAGTCTTTCCAAGAAAGCAAGCTGAAAGTGCAAAGTTACTAAAGCTTGACAGCTAGCATGTGTCGAGGTTTAAGGAAGTTGTTCAGCCCATGTGCTCGACACCTACTCAACAGCTGCTTGACACCTCCTATCTGTCGAGGTTTAAGAATTTCAGAATTCTGATATGATTTTCTTGGGATCCGTGAATGTGTCTTTGGGTTTTCTTTTCTCCTAACCCTAGACATAGAAAATTATTGTTTTAAGGGTCGTCAAACAGTACATAAGTTGCACAAGCATTGAGCAAACTCTGTTCAAGCAATTTGTAACTGGAGACGAAGTTCTTACCCTAGTTCATCTCTTTCTCTTGAAGAAGTTTCTGTGTATGTGCACCATAGGGTTTTGTGATCAAGCATTTTCTTGATCTTCATCGTGTGGATGAACTGAAGGACTTTGCAGCCAACAACCTTCCTAGTTGGTGATTGAAGTGGCATACTGGGATCCGTGCATCAAAGTTGGAAACTGTCACTACAGAACAAGTCCAATTGGGTATTGGAGTAAGGGTTCAATTGTAGGTTGGTAAAATACATGGGATTCCTTTACTTGTAACTGCTTGTTGTGATAATAGTGGAGTTTTGAGAGTGGTGATCTGAAAATCACTCGGTGGGGTTTTTGCCGTAAATTTTTCCCCATTCGTAAACAAATCACCGTGTTATTTATTTTTCCACTGCATAATTAGTTTATTAGTGATTTATTTGTGCTACTACGCATTTGCATGTAATTGAATCTAATTAATTTAACTTGGCTAAATTAATTGATTAATTCATCACAAGGGGTCAATTCATTTTTGGCCTATCACAAAGATTTTGTAACGCACTAGCCATTGAGTATATATACAACAACTCATTGTCCATTAATGAGGCACGCAACTATAAAAAAAGAAGGCATTAGAAGTTAAAGGTACACACAAAATACTCTACAAAGATCACTTTCCAGTCAATTCTCTCTAAAATCTTTCTTCCTTACTAACTTAAGCATTGGAGGCGGTTTGGCTAATGCCACACCAACGTGTTACTCTTCCACCTAGTTCGTTTTGCAGGTTTTCCTCCAACAGAGATGACCCTAATCACAGCTTCATCCATCCGCTATGACGAGGAGCTCAATTGTTGATTTTTTGCATCATTAGTTTGGCCGTTTGTGGGAAATGCTAATCATTCAAGCCATCTTTCTGACAGATACCTGTAATTGTAGCAATGCTAGGCAATGGGGTTTAGGCAGTTAGGCAGTTACGGTAGTTAGGAAATTGGGCTGGAGACAGCTAGACAATTGGGCTGGAGGCAGTTAGGCAATTGGGCTAGGGATTGTATAAAAAGAGGTAAAGTTGTACTTGGACGGGATGGCTAATAAGACTGAATTCATTACTCTCTCTCTCTCTCTCTCTTTCTCAATCTCTATCTCTGTATTCTTCTTATGGAGGTTTGATCCCCTCAAAGTGATCAACAACGTCCAATATCCTTACCCGTGACCTAGGTTCTTAACATTTGGTATCAGAGCATTGATCTTTCCTTTCCACCATGGCTGAAACTCGTGCCCAGTCTCAAAACACAGAGAAGATTGCAGCTCTGTCTAAAGCTTCGGAACAACATGAGCAAACTTTACAAGAGATACAGAAGCAATTGCAAGCCATTAACGTGTTCATGCAAAGAATGGTTGAAGCAGAAGAAAAGAAACAGCGAAGTCCAAATTTAGGGTCCAGAGGTCTCTTGGTTAACAGTAATTTGGGAGTCTCAGAACCTTCCTCGATGAATTTGATCAAGAACCTAAAATTGGAGTTTCCTCGGTTTCAAGGGGAAGATCCTACCTGCTGGGTGTATCGTGCAAGGCAATTCTTCTCCTACAATCATACCCCAGAACACCAACAAGTGATGATGGCCTCATATCACCTTGATGGGGAAGCCTTGATCTGGTTTCAGAATGCAGAACAAGCTGGAGGGTTTGCTAGTTGGGAAGTTTTCGTTCAAGCTTTGCAAACCAGGTTTGGAGCTACAGCCTATGACGATCCTATGGAGGCCTTGACGCGTCTCAAACAAACTTCCACAGTGGTCGCATACAAAGGTAATTTCGAGATCCTTTCCAACAGAATTGTAGGATTATCTGAGGCTCATAAATTGAGTTGTTTCTTGAGTGGCTTAAAAGATGAAGTTAGGCTGCCTATAAGAATGTTAGTACCTAAGACCCTCAATGAAGCATTTGGATTAGCTAAGATTCAGGAGGAGTACTTACTGAGTTGCAAGAAAGGGTTCAGGGGGGTGGTTGACAATGGTAGACCTTCAATCTTAGGGTTGCCTAAGACTGAGAGTAAAGTTGAATCTAGGACTAAGCTTCCCTTACAGAAATTAACTAGTTCTCAGATGGAAGAAAGGAGGAAATTAGGCCTTTGTTACAATTGTGATGAAAAGTGGCAAAGTGGTCATAGGTGCAAGGGAGCTAAGTTGTTCTTGTTGGAAGAATTACCTATGGAAGTTGAGCAAAAACCACAGGATGGGGTACAATTGGTTGAGATAGAGGATGATGGGGTGTTGGTGGAACAGCAAGAAGAGAACAATGGGGTTGCTGGAATCACCTTATATGCCTTATTTTGTAATCCTTCTTCTACTACCATGAGGGTTAAAGGAAGAATTAATAATCATGAGGTAGTCTCACTTTTAGATTCGGGTAGTACTCATAATTTCATTGATGCTGCTATCTTGCCAATCTTAAAGTTGCCCCTTGATTCTTCTCATTTGTTGGATGTTAAGGTTGCTGATGGTAATGTCATTAAGACCTTGGGGGTTTGTCATGCAGTGATTCTTTTGATGCAAGGACATAAGTTTACAATTGATTTTAATGTCTTACCCTTAGGGGGCTGTGAGGTAGTGTTAGGTACTCAATGGTTGTGTACCTTGGGGGTAATTAGTTGGAATTTCAAGTTAATGACCATGGAGTTTTGTCACTTGGGTAAAAGAGTGTTTCTACAGGGATTAAAGCCTACTGGGTCCTCTTTCCAAGAAGCAGATAGGTTCTTCACTGGTTCAGCTAGAAAGGGACTGGTCCTTCAGATTACTGATGTCAAGCCTGCTGCTGCTGTCCATTCACAACTTCCAGCAGCCCTCTCTGACTTGTTGGATGAGTATTCTAAGGTTTTTGAGATGCCATCTGGTCTACCCCCTGTCCGAGGACATGAGCATGGCATTACACTTAAGGAAGGGTCCCAGCCAGTGTGTGAAAGACCTTACAGGTACCCCTACTTCCAGAAATCTGAAATTGAAAAGATAGTTACTGAATTGCTTGATTTGGGTTCTATTCAACCAAGTCAGAGTCCTTATTCTTCCCCAGTTCTGTTGGTTAGAAAGGCTGATGGTAGTTGGAGGATGTGTATAGACTATAGGGCTCTCAATAAAGCTACTGTTAAAGACAAATTCCCAATTCCTGTTGTAGATGAGTTATTAGATGAATTAGCTGGTGCATCTATTTTTTCTAAGTTGGACCTAAGGTCTGGCTATCATCAAATAAGGATGAAGCCTGAGGATGTGCCTAAAACAGCCTTTAGGACACATGAGGGGCATTATGAGTTTCTAGTGATGCCCTTTGGTTTGACCAATGCTCCCTCTACATTTCAGGCTTTAATGAATGCGATTTTCAAACCCTATTTGAGGAAGTTTGTTTTGGTTTTTTTTTATGACATTTTGGTCTTTAGTTCTTCATTGTCTGCCCATTTGGTTCACTTACGGTCTGTGTTGGATGCTTTACTCTCACATCAGCTATATGCTAAGAAATCAAAATGTGTGTTTGGCTGTTCTGAGGTGGAGTACTTGGGGCACATCATATCAGGCAATGGGGTCCAAGCTGATCCTAAAAAGACCTCTGCTATGCAACAGTGGCCTGTCCCTACTTCTGTCAAAGCCTTAAGAGGTTTCTTGGGACTCACAGGGTACTACAGGAAGTTCATTAAAGGGTATGGTTCCATTGCTCAACCCTTGACTGCCCTTCTTAAGAAAGATTCATTTCGTTGGAATGATAAGGCTCAGCAAGCTTTCAACAGTCTCAAGGAGGCAGTCTCTCATCCTCCAGTTTTGGCACTACCAGATTTTTCACAGCCTTTTGTTATTGAATGTGATGCCTCTGGTACTGGATTGGGGGCTGTTTTGATGCAGCACAACCGACCCATTGCATTCCATAGCCAAGCTTTGAAAGGAAAGCATCTCCACCTGTCTACTTATGAAACTGAGTTGCTGGCCTTGGCAACTGCAGTGAGGAAGTGGAGACCTTACCTGGTGGGTAAACCCTTTGTGGTGAAGACTGATCATCAAAGTTTAAAGTTTCTCCTTGAGCAACGAATTGCAACACCTGCACAGCAGAAATGGTTGGCCAAATTGTTAGGCTATGTGTTTGTGGTTGAATACAAGAAGGGAGTGGATAACAAAGTTGCTGATGCCCTTTCTAGACAGTTTGAAGCCATTCCTGCATCTGGTTCTAATCAATTGGGTAGCAGTGGTGCTTCTGTGGGCTGTTTGTGTCTCTTATCAGTTCCAGACCCAACCTGGTTGCTCATTCTCAAGAATAGTTACACTTCTGATGTTGAAATTCAGCAAATCATTCAGTCAATCCAGTCGGGAGCTTCTCCAAAAGGGTTCACTTTTCAAAATGATTTGCTCTTTTACAAAGGGAGGTTCTATTTGGGTTCCACTTGCCCTTTAAAGGGTCAGATTTTACAGCATGTGCATAGTAGTCCCATGGCTGGACATTCTGGCTTCCTTAAGTCCTATCACAGAGCAAAAAGGGAGTTCTTTTGGCATGGCATGAAAAAGGATCTCAAGCAATTCATTAAGGAGTGTGATGTATGTCAGAGGGTGAAGTCAGAGACCTCTGCTCCTGCTGGGTTGCTTCAGCCTTTACCTATTCCTACCACTCCTTGGACTGATATCAGTCTTGATTTTGTGGAAGGTCTTCCCAAGTCACAGGGGTTTGAGGTCATTCTTGTGGTGGTGGACAGGTTGACAAAATATGTTCATTTTGTGCCTGTTTCTCATCCCTACACTGCTGCTAAGATTGCTTCTTTATACATGCATCATATCTTCAAGCTTCATGGAATGCCTGTTTCAATGGTGAGTGATAGGGATGCCATCTTTACTTCTCTCTTTTGGACTGAACTGTTCAGATTACAGGGCACTGAATTGGCCATGTCCACTGCATACCATCCTCCATCTGATGGCCAAACAGAGGTGGTGAATAGGAGTTTAGAGCAATACTTGAGAGCCTTTACTTGTGACAGACCTCATCAGTGGGCTGAATGGCTTCCTTTGGCAGAATTTTGGTTTAACACCAACTTCCACACCAGCCTTAAGCTCACTCCCTTTGAGGCACTCTATGGGTTTCCACCTCCTAAACTACATGCTTACATACCTGGTACCACTAGGGTGGATGTTCTAGATTCCTTACTCAGTCAAAGGCAGGACGCTTTGGCTACTCTCAGAGGTCACCTTTTGGCTGCACAAGAAAGGATGAAATTTCATGCTGATAGGCATAGGGTGGCAAGATCTTTTCAGCTGGGTGATTGGGTCTATCTCAAGTTGCAACCATATAGGCAACGGACCCTAGCTTACAAGGGAAAATGGAAGCTCTCACCTAGGTATTTTGGCCCTTTCCAAGTGATTCAGTTAGTTGGAAAAGTGTCTTACAAGTTAGCATTACCACCAGAATCCAAAATTCATCCTGTTTTTCATGTTTCATGCTTAAAATTGAAGCTGGGAAGGCAAGTCACTCCTTTTCCTACATTGCCACTAGTGGATGATATAGGGCAGCCTTGTTCTGAGCCCATTGTAGTCCTACAGACCAGAACAAAATCTTTAAGATCTCGAGATGTTACTGAAGTGTTGGTTCATTGGTCAGGCTCTACTGTAGATGAGGCTACTTGGGAGTCCCTACATCAGCTCCAGATTTCTTTTCCTCACCTTGTGGGCAAGGTGCTTTGAATGAGGGGGGTAATGACAGGTACCTGTAATTGTAGCAATGCTAGGCAATGGGGTTTAGGCAGTTAGGCAGTTACGGTAGTTAGGAAATTGGGCTGGAGACAGCTAGACAATTGGGCTGGAGGCAGTTAGGCAATTGGGCTAGGGATTGTATAAAAAGGGGTAAAGTTGTACTTGGACGGGATGGCTAATAAGACTGAATTCATTACTCTCTCTCTCTCTCTCTCTTTCTTTCTCAATCTCTATCTCTGTATTCTTCTTATGGAGGTTTGATCCCCTCAAAGTGATCAACAACATCCAATATCCTTACCCGTGACCTAGGTTCTTAACACTTTCCCAGTGACAAAAGAGTTCCTTGAAGTATAAGATGGAACCAGAAACTGCATAATAACTAGAAACTGTGCAACAATAACAAATCCAGGCCTTCCTGGCTAATGTGGAAGAGCTAACTCGCTAGAATGAAGAGTTGCGAAAGACAATGGAATCCCAAAACGTAGAACATCGACGAACAGTTGAAAACCAAAATGAAGAAGAATCAAACTCCCAAGCCAACAGGCGAGACAAAAACCTCAAGAGAAGATGAACGAGTTAAGATGGAGAATGAGCTTTGCAACATGAGAAACGAGATAGACGAGTTAAAAAGTGCCATGAAGGACAAAGGTGGGGACAATTTGGATGGGATGATCTGAAGGACAGACTCACCATTCACCACTGAAGTATTGAACCATCCCTTCCCACCGAAATTCCGTCTCCCACAGTTGGAATCATATGTGGTTCCAAGGATCCGTTGGATCACATTGAATCATTCAAGACATTGATGTTGTTGCAGATAACCCCAGACAAGGTGATGTGCAGGGCATTCCTAATGACACTGAAAGGAGCAGCTAGAGTATGGTTCAGCAAGATACCCCCATATTGCAAATTTCAAACAACTCAACAAGGGTTTTGTTCATCATTTCATTGGAGGGCAAAGGCACAAGAAGCCAATCGGTCATCTTCTCAACATTCAACAGGTAGAAGGAGAATCACTAAGAAAATATGTGACCCGATTCAATAAAGAGCTACTGTAGGTAGACGAAGCTGAAGATCAAGTCATCCTGATAACTTTCCAAGCAGGGTTGCTACCCAGGAATTTTTTCTTCTCAATCACCAAAAGCCCACCAAAAATAGTCGCAGAATTGCTCCGAAAAGCTCAGAAGTACATGAATGCAGAAGACGTGATGCTTGCAAAAGAAATGAAAGGAAAAAGGAAGAGAGATGAAAGAACAAGCAACAATCACGATAAGAAGAAAGAGACATAAAGTGTTGGGTAGACCACAGGGAAAAAGAAGGAACTTCCAGATAGGAATCCAAAGTTCACTAACTTTACTCCTTTAATTATGCCAATTGAGCAAGTCCTGATGTAGATAAGGGACAATCCCTCCCTACAATGGCCACAGCCAATTAGTACTCCAGCAAAAAGAAGAGACAAGAACAAGTGCTATAGGTTCCACCAGGATCATGGGCATGCAACAACGAGTGTAGACATTTGAAAGACCAGGTGAAGACTTTAATCTAGCAAGGGAAGTTACAGAAGTATGTCAGGAAAATGGAGCCCTACAGATACCAACGGAAGGACGATAAGGACAGAGATCGAGAAGCAGGAGATAGTAAACTTCCTGCAGGAGAGTTAAAGATGATCTTAGGAGGATTGATGGTAGGCAGAATGCTAAAGTCCCAGAAAAAAGCCCATGAGAGAGAAATAAATAGTGTCCATTCACGGCTCCCTCCAATAAAGATGCCATTGAATGAAGAACCTGATATCGTTTTGTCAGAGAGAGATGGTCGCGACATTAGGCAAACCTATGACCATCCATTAGTAATCATGCTCAGAGTAGAAAAATTTAACATCCATTGGGTACTTATTGACAACAGATGCTCAGCAGATATCATCTATTTACCTGTGATTCAGCAGATGAAACTAACAAGAGAAGGATTAGGTCTTTCACCTCTCCTCTGGTGAGCTTCATTGAGGATAGAGTCGTCCCTAGAGGCATCGTCACTCTAACCGTAATTGCAGGCACTTACCTAGCACAGGTCACTAAGGAAATCACTTTCCTTATAATTGACTGCCCTTTAACATACAACATCATCTTGGGAAGACCTGCACTCAACAGGCTAAGAGTAGCGACGTCAACATATTACTTGAAGGTGAAATTTTCAACAGCCCATGGAGTAGGAGAAATCAGAGGAGATTAAGTTCTAGCAAGAGAGTGCTACCAAGCTACCTTAGCATCTGGGTAAAACCACACATGAGTGTGGAAAAATTAGGCAAACCTATGACAATCCATTAGTAATCATGCTCAGAGTAGAAAAATTTAACATCTATTGGGTACTTATTGACAACAGATGCTCAGCAGATATCATCTATTTACCTGTGTTTCAGCAGATGAAACTAACAAGAGAAGGATTAGGTCTTTCACCTCTCCTCTGGTGAGCTTCATTGAGGATAGAGTCGTCCCTAGAGGCATCGTCACTCTAATCGTAATTGCAGGCACTTACCTAGCACAGGTCACTAAGGAAATCGATTTCCTTATAATTGACTGCCCTTCAACATACAACATCATCTTGGGAAGACCTGCACTCAACAGGCTAAGAGTAGCGACGTCAACATATTACTTGAAGGTGAAATTTCCAACAGCCCATGGAGTAGGAGAAATCAGAGGAGATTAAGTTCTAGTAAGAGAGTGCTACCAAGCTACCTTAGCATCTGGGCAGAACCACACATGAGTGATTAATGAACCAGAGCCTATCCCTGAACCGTTAAAAACACCACAGGAAGTTGAGATCGTCCCAGGAGATTTGACAAAGGTATTGAAGATAGGATCAGCACTCCTAACTCTAGAGAAAGAGAAGATGGTTTCCTTTTTGAGGGCAAACCAAGATGTTTTCACTTGGAAACATGAGGATATGCTCGGAATTGATAGGAAGATCATATAGCGTTGTCTCAAAGTCAACTCATAATGCAAACCTGTACAACAGAAGTAGAGAATATTTGCACCAGAGTGCAATAAAGCAGTAACTAAAGGAGTAGAGAAGCTACTAGAAGCTGGTTTCATCAGGGAAGTCTTCTATCTAGATTGGCTAGCAAACGTAGTAATGGTAAAAAAGAGCAATGGCAAACGGAGGATGTGCGTTGAGTTCATAAACCTGAACAAAGCTTACCCAAAGGATAGATTCCCCTTGGCAAGGATTAATCAACTGGTAGACTCAACTGCTAGACACAAGCTCTTAAGTTTCATGGACGTATTTTCTAGATACAACCAGATCCTAATGGACGAAGAAGATCAAGAGAAGACCTCATTCGTCATCAGCTAAGGGTTGTACTGCTAAAAAGTTATGCTTTTTGGATTGAAGAAAGCAGAAGCCACATACCAAAGACTGGTGAACCGCATGTCAACAAATTGGAAGGAATGTGGAAGTATACGTAGACGATATGTTGTTGAAAAGCAAGGACGAGGCCAACCACTTGGACAATCTGAAAGAAAACTTCAGCACACTATGTAAGTACAATATGAAACTAAACCCTATAAAGTGTTTTTTTGCTATTGCATCAGGGAAATTCTTGGGATTCATGGTGTCCTAGTAAGGCATAGAGGCAAATCCAAACAAAGTAAAGGCAATAATCGAGGTCAAATCACCAAAAATAGTGAAGGAAGTTCAGAGCTTGAAAAGAAAGGTCGCAGCTCTAAACAGATTCGTCTCTAGGGCAATGGATAAGTCATGCCATTCTTCAAGGTCTTGAAAAAGGCCTTTCAATGGACTGACGAGTGTGAAGAAGCCCTTGCAAAATTAGACGAAGCCATCATTGCTAAGTCCCTCGATGATGGGGGAAAAGCTATACCTCTACTTAGCAATGTCTAAAACTGCAGTAAGTTCGACACTAATTAGAGAAGAAGAAAATGTCTAGAAGCCAGTTTACTGTACCAACCAGGCATTCCAGGGAGCAGAGGCAAATTACCCAAGGATGGAAAAGATAGCTTTCGCATTGGTGGTCACCTCCAGGAAACTCCGTCCTTACTTCCAAGTGCACTCCATTGTCGTAATGACAAACCGACCGATAAGAAAGAAGATGAACAAGATAGATGCAGCAGGATGACTCCTTCAATGGGCAATTGAACTGGGCCAATTGAACATTGAATATCGACCTCGAGCAGCAATCAAAACCCAAGTACTAGCTGACTTCATCACAGAATTCACTTACCCCTACAAGGAAGAAGAACTCCCCATGGAAACATGGATAGTCCAAACAGATGGGATTGCCACGAAGAAAGTAGGAGGGGCAGGAGTAGTGCTCATATCTCTAGAAAGAGAAATACTGAAGTATGCAGTTAGACTGTAATTCGTAGCAACGAATAACGAGGCAGAGTATGAAGCATTGCTAATAGGGCTAAGTCTAACAAAAGCTCTCAAAGCAAAGAATCTTATCGTCCAAGTTGATTCTCAGCTAATAATTGGACAAGTGAAGGGAGATTATGAAGCCAAAGAAGAGAGGAAACAAAAGTACTTGAAGATCGCCCAATAACTCTTGCAACACTTTGATAGCCTACACTTTGTGCAAATTCCTTGGACCAAAAATGCAGAAGCTGACTTCCTAGCAAGATTGGCCTTGTTAGATGACTACAATGCGACCTTTGAACTATGTGTAGAGATAAGGGGGCAACCAAGTATAGAAGGTGAGCAGGCTCTGAAGATAAAAGAATAAGACGAGTGGATGATTCCCATTGTCCATTATTTGAAAGAAGGATGGCTCCCAAAAGATAAAGCGGAAGCAAGGAAGATATAGATCAGAGCAGCCTGCTTCTTCATTATTGACGATGTACTGTACAGATGAGGTTATTCACTCCTATACTCAAGATGTGCCAACTCTAAAGAAGCAGATTATGTTCTCAGCGAGATACACAAGGGAATTTGTGGAAATCATGCTGGGGCAAGGTCTTTAGCAGGAAAGACACTCAGAATAGGATATTACTAGCCAACTTTACAGAATGATGCACACAACCTTGTCAGAGCATGCGATAAGTGTCAATGCTTCACAGATATCCAGATGAGACCAGGAGAGACGATGACACCTACATCCTCACCATGGCCCTTCGCCTAATGGGGGATTGACATTATGGGCCCATTTCCTTTAGGAAAGAAGCAACTCACATTTCTGATCATTGCAATTGATTACTTCATAAAATGGGTAGAAGCAGAACTAATAACAACGATAACAGAGGCTAAAATCACTAGCTTTGTATGGAAGAATATCATCTGCAGGTTTATAGTCCTGCGTGTCATAATATCAGACAATGGAAAGCAGTTTGATAATCCCAAGTTTTGAAAATTTTTCCAAGACTTAGGAATCAAGAACCACTACTCTTCTCTAAGACACCTTCAGGCCAATGGTCAGACAGAAGTGACGAACAGAAGCTTGCTCAAAATTATCAAAACTTGGCTTGAGGGGGTAAAGGGGGCATGGCCTAAAGAACTAACAAATGTCCTTTTGGCATATAGGATAACCACAAGAGTTCCAATAGAAGAAACGCCATTTAGACTGACATTTGGCACTGAGGCTGTCATATCAGTGGAAGTGGGACTGACAAGCCTCCAAATCAAAATCAAAACTTATAAAGGTCAGAAGAACTAGCAGGAGCTTAATAGCAATGTATATCTAATTGATGAAGTCAGAGAGGAAGCCATGAAGTGAATGGCCAAGCGCAAGGAAGCAATGACCAGATACTACAATAGAAAAGTCAAGGTAAGAAGGTTCAACATAGGAGACCTCGTCCTTGGGAAGATATCAGAGGCAACAAAGGACCTATCCTAAGGAAAACTGGGACCAGCCTGAAAAGGCCCCTATGAAGTAATTTGTCACTCTAAAGAAGGCTCCTACTACCCTAAGTCTTTAGACGGCCAGGAACTACCTCGACCATGAAACATAGAACATTTGAAGAAGTATTACTAGTAAGGAATCTTTTACGTTTCAAGTTGCCCAGTCTTCATCTTAGTATGTACGACAGTTATTACTTTTGTCATTCATAGATCAATAATACATGAAAGCATTATCCATGCGTATTTATCAACGATTATCCATGAGTTATTTATCAACAAAAATATGTGTGACACTCAGGAGTTATTCTTAGGAGACGTCCCAAGGATCTCTGTCATAAAAATTTCAAATCAAAAGCACAGCTGACATCATCATAGCCATCAAAGTTGTTAATACACAACTACCAAAGTTGACTAAATCAAAAGTTGTTTGAACACAGCTATTATGAATAAACAAAAAATGATTAACCTAAAGACGCTCATGACGATGATTAAAAAAGCTGTTCAAACACAACTAAACATAAAAAAGTTGTTCAAACACAACTAACATCATTATTCAAACATGACTCGATAAAAAAGTTGTTCAAACACAACTAAACACTAAAAAGTTGTTCAAGCACAATTAACATCGTCATTCAAACATGACTTAATAAAAAAGCTATTCAAACATAGTTAAACATAAAAAAGTTGTTCAAATACAACTAACATCGTCATTCAAACATGACTCGATAAAAAAGCTGTTCAAACACAACTAACATCATCATTCAAACATGACTCCATAAAAAAGCTGTTTAAACACAGTTAAACATAAAAAAATTGTTCAAACACAACTAACATTGTCATTCAAACATGACCCGATAAAAAAGCTGTTCAAACACAGCTAAACATAAAAAAGTTGTTCAAACACAACTAGCATAATTATTCAAACATGACTCAATAAAAAAAGCTGTTCAAACACAGCTAAACATAAAAAGTTGTTCAAACGCAACTAATACCGTCATGACTCAATAAAAGAGCTGTTCAAACACGGCTAAACATAAAAAGTTGTTTAAATACAACTAATATCGTCATAATTCAGTTGTTCAAACATAGCCGAACACAAAAAAGTCGTTACCATCGTCATTCAAACATGACTCAATGAATGGTTGTCCAAACACAACCGAGCATGAAAAAGTTGTTTAACACAAATTAAGCATGAAGGTATCCAAAAAAACGTTCGTCATTTGAACACAAAAAAGATTTACTAATAAAAAAATTATAGGTTAGCAGTTCAAAAAAGGAGTTCTCATTGTCAAAAAGAAAATGCATGCCCAAAACACATAGGCCCAAAGAAATTGTTTAGAAGATTTGCTCAAAACAATGAGCCCATAAAAGACATTGTTTTCGTCTTACAATATATATATATATATATATATATATATATATAGAAAGAAGAAAATAAGTCACTGTTCATTAGGAGCTGGATCTGCAGGAGTTATGGTCATGGCTTCTTCTGTCACCTCAGTTATGGTCGTGGCCTTTTCTATCACATTCTCAGCTGTAGCCTTGGAAGGACGATTAGCCAGTAGTTCCTTCTTAACCTCACCCATGACAAGGCCAGAAAGGTTCAAATTTGGGTGATGCTTTGCCATCCATATTTTAAAGAGCTCAAAACCCTCCATGTAATACTCACACAACTCGTCTGAGTAAGAGTCGGCCCCAGCTTTTTGCAACTTGAACTGCAAATCACCTATTTGTTTGTCCTTTAGCTTACAAATGTCCTTCTCCACTTGAAGTTTCTTCTCCAAAGCTGCCACACATTTTTTGTCATTCTCAACCTCAACTGTAAGGATGACAACTTTGTTCTTGAGTGTCTCATTCTCAGTAAAGAGGAATTTGATCATAGGCTCAGTCATGATCACCCTCCTTTTCAAATCTAGAAGCTTCCTAGAGACGAACAAGGACTCCCTCAAAGCCTACATATGAAAAAAAAATCTTTCTTAGCAAAAGTAGGAAAAAAAAAAAAAAAGCAACTTACATTATCAAAATATACTTGCACAAGCTTCTGGATATGAGACGACATCACTTCATTGGACGACTTTGCCATCAAAGGAATTAGGTCATCCACAAAGAGTGCCTCGTGAGCCTTCAAGGCAGCAGCGTCGGCATCATCCCAGAAAATTGGGAGAAAAGACTTGCTAGCAACCTTCTTCTTCTTCTTCTTGGTTTCCTCCACTACGGAAGCAATCACTTCCAAAGACGAGGTAAGGGAGGCAGGACGCTTAGCAAGTGAATGGGCAGAGGGAGGAGTCACTATGGGGTTGTCTTTAAACACATCGCCCACCTTCAAACGTTTCCTTGATAGAAGGCCACTGACGAGGCAGCCTTTTGCCTTCTTTTCCTAAGCTTCAACCAACTTTTTTTTACTAAATCTGGTCATCATTCCTAAAAGGAAGGAGAATTATAAATAAATAAAAAAAAGAAAAAGAAAAAGAAAAAAACATAGAAAATGGAACACTCATTCTTTTCCACAACTTTGAGGTTTTTCCGAACCTTACTAGATGGTTCTGGACCAAGAAAATGAAGGAGTAGTGATTGGGAAGAGACGAGCTTGTCAAAATCTTTGATAGTCTCCAAGTATTCTTTCACCTTCTCAACATGACTGTGATATCTTTTCTTTAGACAAGGGTGTTGAGGAACTGCAAAAAGCAAGTATATCACATATCATCGTCACTCACAAAGAATAAATGAATAATAGAAAGAACAGACAAGAAGGACACACCAGACGTAGGAGTTCCCCAACTACAAAAAAATTGGGGTCTTCATCCAGGCCCTCACCAAGGATGAGCTCCCAGCCACTGCCCGAAATAAAGAAGAAGTTTGGTTTCCAATTTTTGAGGGACGATGGAGAGTCAAGTATTAACCTAGAAGCCCTATCCCAAGGCTTAAATTCATAGTAGCCAGGGTCTTTGGACTTTCTCAAATAATAAAAGTGGAGAAATTCATCTTTCTTGATGACATCCCCATCATTGGCAGACATCCATACCACCATATAAGAAATGACGATCCGCCAAGCATTAGGCACTAATTGTGCCTGGGCAATGTGTAGATATGCAAAAAGTTCCCTAATAAAGGGGTGAATGGGAAGACGAAGACCACTAGCGAAATCTGCTTCGTAGAAATAGACTTCATCAGCATACGAGTGATAGGCCCTATCCTCATCACTCTAAATCCTAATTCTAACCGAATCAGGAAATTGAAACCTATCCCTGATTCGCTTCTCATCTTTCCCTAAGAGGGCACATGGGATGTTCCAAGCATTATAGGGAGTAGAAGGGGAAGTAACCTCGGGAACCTCACAATCATTAGACGAAGATAAACCCATTTCCAACTCACTAGACCTAACCTCCCCAGACATTTTTAGAAACCTAGCCACTCTAGCAGAACGAGAAACCAAAGCAAATAAAGAAGAAATGACAAACCTATATGGACAATCGTCACCCACGAAGAAACTAACCCCCTTGAGATGCTCTCCCTCCACAATCTCAAGCAAACAACCTAAGTGAGCAAAAAGAAAGGATATTGAGGGACAATTGACCTTAACAAATGAGTAATTTACCATGGAAGAGCAGAAAAAGAGAGAGAAGCACGAAGAGCTTACTAGGAAATGCAAAATTGAAAAAGAAAGTTCGAAGAAGAGAAAAGTCCTAAAATGCCAACTAAACAAGGAAAGATTACGAAGAAAAGGAAATAAGAGGGGGGATTGCGAGATAAATGGCCAAAATATGCGCGGGAAAACCAAGAAAAGTCTGCATGTTAGACACATCTTGACCGTACACGTGGCACTCAACAAGTCAAACATCAACTCATCATAAATGCGCCGTACACGGAATACGAAGCATCAGATGGATATGTTTTCATCTCGTCTAACAAATGAAAATTCAAACAAGGGGGCAATTGATGAGTCGAAAATTTACGATTGTCATTAAACTGAGATTGTCATTAACTAAGAGAAGACGTTATGCATTTATTACACTCATTGATGACGAAGCGTAGCAGACAGAGCAATGGTCACAAAATGAGTTGTGAACTTTAGACAAAGATTTTGTAGTGCACTAGCCATTGAGCATAAATATAGCAATTCATTGCCCATTAATGAGGCACGCAATTATAAAAAGAGAAGGTAACAGAAGTTAAAGGTACACACAAAATACTCTACAAAGATCACTCTCCAATCAATTCTCTCTAAAAATTTTCTCCCTTACTGACTTAAGCATCGGAGGCGATTTGGCTAACACCACACTGGTGTGTTACTCTTCCACTCAGTTTTTTTTACAGGTTTTCCTCCAATAGAGACAACCCTAATCATAGCTTCGTCTATCTACTATGACGAAGAGCTCAACTGTTGATTTTTTGCATCATCAAATATCGTACTTAATTATGAAGTAACAATGGTGCAATACCAATGTTGCCTCCTATTTAATGTTTGCTGCTTTTCTTATTTTTAATCCCTACTCCTTTTTTTTTCTTTTTTTGGATTTAGATCCTTTAGATTTCTTAGGGTACTCTACCAAATAGATTTCCTTAAATCTTTGTCATTCTTTAATGAATTAATGGTCTAGATTTTGCTATGTCAGCATTCCACTAACAATAATCTTGATTGTTTTGTTTGCAACATTGTTTTATTATTTTAAGAATATTGTAAGTAGAATGCTGACATACCAGAATCTAGACCATTAAATTATTTAAGAATGGTTAGGATTTAAGGAAATCTATTGGTAGAGTACCGTAGGAAATTTAGAGAATCTGAATCCCTTTTTTTAGGGTTATATATCAATAATTTTGTTTGATTACATATTTGACACATTGGATGAGTTCAGGTGATCGAGAGACTGTACAAAAATATTGTATGATTCAAGACTGCCTCATATAAAGTGGTAGTCATTTATCAAGTGGTTGTTTAAGACTTTTTTTTTTTTTTGTATAAAAAAAATTTATCCTACCTATGTCTATATTTATCAATTTGTGTAATTCTACATTGGATTCAATTTACTGTTTTTTGGAATACTAATGTACATATCATCATTAATTGAAACCCCTACAGTTTAACTTTATTTTTCTCAATCACATCTCTTCCATATGAAATTAATTATCCCTAACATCTGTTGTGCCTTTCACTACAACTTCTTTCATTTTTTACGAGAAAATATATTTTTAAAATTAAAAGATATTATTGCTCATGTGCAAGCCTTTCCCATAAAAGAAAATGACTAATACAATACACCATCATCAAAATACATGTACCGACTTCAAATCAAGGGAGAAAATGAATAATTAAATAAAAAAATCATAGAATTACCAACCTGGATTGGAGATGTAAGCCCCATAAGTTTCTATATAGTCAGTTCCTTGTAGAGAGAGAGAGAGAGCGAGAACTAGATGTCCATAAAATTTAAAAATAAAAAATAAAAAACCATAAAAAGAAGAAGAGATATAGATGAATGCGTGTGGCTGGTGAATTTGTTATGGGATAAGTCATCAATCTATGGAGTTTATCTTTGAGTAATTGTGGTTAATTTTGAATTTTAAATTTTAAATAAGAGTGGAGAAGACACGTGATGATAGAGGAAAATAGATAAGTAGATTAGTGGGAGGAAAGAGAGGAAAACCGAAGGAGTTTTTTTTTTTTTTTTTGAAAAGGGAGATTTCTCTACTATTTTTTTATTTTTTGAATTTTGTTGGATTACAGTTTTAACTTTATTTTTTATTTTTAGGAATAAAGATAAGTTAATTAAATTAGGGTATTTTTGGAAGTCAATGGGATAATAACTAATTCTATGAATTCTCTTAATAAATAGAGAAGAGAAGAGATAATATATGTTTTTCTTTCTAAAATTCTAGCAAAAAAAAAAAAAAAAAACCTTTAAGTTTTGGATTTTAGAATCTGCTACTAAAGTTCTTCTCAAGCACGATTTCTCATTTAAAGATGGACACATTCACCTACTTTTTTTTCTAAAAGGCCCATCTTTTTTGTTATTTTAAGACAACTATGAATTATTGACTTTCGGTTGACTTCTTCACAATTTTTCACATCAGCATTTTTTATTTATATTTTTTTAATTTAATTTAATTCGATTTATTTCTTTCAATTTTATAGCACCAAATTGCAAAAAAATTATTAATTTTCTTTGAAAAAAAATTTAGTTTTTTGTGCCATACAACCACTATACTTATAGGAGACATAAATTATCACATAGTTAGGAAAATTGTAGATAGAATCGAAGTATTTGACTTTTGGTTGACCTCTCCACAATTTTCCACATCAGTATTTTTTATTTATATTTTTTAATTTAATTTAATTCGATTTAATTCTCTCAATTTTATAGTACTAAATTGTAGAAAATTTATTACATTCCCTTAAAAAGAAAATTTAGTTGTTTGGTGCTGTACAACAACTATACTTTAAAAAAAAAAAAAAAAAATGAGAACAACCACCGTACTTAAAGGAGACCTAAATTATCACATAATCAAAGAATTTTTAGATAATCCTAACAAACTATATAATAACTCATTAATATAAATCTATATCAAAAAATGGAATATATCTCCATTAATTTGATAATTTCTACATTGATGACGTTTTAAAAAAAGATCTATCATATTTCCTTATATCAATCTATCACGTTTTTCAATAAGATTTAAACTCTATAACTATATCAAATGAGACTCAACAAATATATATCATTTTTAATTTTAATAGGATTTAAATTTTATATCAAATGGACTTTACCAACATATTCATCCTTTAAAAAAAATTATATAACCAAATTTGATTAAGAATTCATAGCCCTAACCAAATTTGATCAGGAATCTATAATCCTATATTATATTATAAATAGTTTTTTTAGGGATTATTTGTTACAATTTTAACTCTCTTGCATTGATTTTGGTTCTTAGAGCGCCTTCAAAACAAACGGTATGTGGAGTTTTCTTATTAGGTTTAATGTTTAACATATATAAGAGATATTTTGGTCAATTAGAAAAAGTTTGATGAAACAAAAAAGGAAAAAGAATTAAAGAACGCACAATCTAAAAATGAAATCTGATGGGATTCTAAATTCTCTACTAAAAGCAAGGAATTGCATCTCCCACGAAACGAAAGTCCCTGTTTTTTTGGGACAAAAACAGAGCAAGATTATTGCACACAATCTGAAAAAGAAAATAACTATCAAAGCCCAATTGGTCACATTATTGAGGTTACCAAGCCAACGTCAATTGCACTCAAACTTAGAGGGTGCATTGCATGGCCCTTAATTTCAACATGTGGGTCATAATCAGGCAGATCACACATTGGCACTTCAAGCAAACTACAATGAACCTGAATTACAAAAAATCTAGCACAACTTTTGCCACAATATTAAAAAATGAAAAAAAATGCTAGTAGTACTTTATTAGCAAGGAGTTTTTGTTCCCTAATAATTTGGTCGCAAAAGTCTAAATTTCTTGTAGTATAATCATAACAATAGTGATAATAACTGATAATAGCAAAATGTATACGGATGATAAAAAAGAAAACAACGAATCTAGAGGCCCAAAGATACCGTAAATTTATCGAAAGTAGCAAATTGAAAGTACTGTAAATAAAGATAAAAGTTAGTTGAAATAGTATAGTGAGACTCATAAATAGTATCAAAAAGTACAGTGAGACCCATAAATAGTAACAAAAATAAACTAAATAGTAAAATAAGTTGGCAAAATTAATCATGCCAAACAGATACTAAATCATCAAATTAGTATCAACCAAAAGCAAACTTATAAACATTCACACAATGTTCCCTGCCCTCTATGTAAGAGCAAAACTAAACAAATATTGGTAAGTTCTATCATAGTGAGGGGCGGAGCCAGAAATTTTTGATTGGGGGGCCGATTTGTGTTGCTAATTTATTAGTCTAAACAAACTTTTGTACACATACACAAACACATGTATCTATACACACACACAAAAAAAATTAGTATCTTTCATAATGAATCCTTAAAATTAAATGTTTCATAGAATTAAATTAATCTTTAACCATCTTCCATAGTGAAATCTTTATAATTTTCATTTTCAATATAAGTTACCAAATTGTCTACCATTGTGAGTAAAAAAATTTCAATTGAATAATAAAGTGTTCAAAGACATAAATGATCCAAAATTTAAAAAAAATATGAGAACACATTTTACCATAAAAAATGAATTTGAGAAACAATATGTTCTCTATAACTACTAGACAAATTGGATAATTTTTTTTAAGTACATTATTGGACCAACTCAAATAGTGGGGGGAGGGGGGCCAAGTCCCATTTTTAAGGGCTAATTATTAAAATATTAAATATTTCAATATAGTAAAAAAAAAATTTCAAAAATTTTGGCCCCCCCACCCTAACATATAGCTCCGCCCATGATCATATCATTGTTTCAATGGTACTATACTTAAAAACCAAACAGACTAATTAGATTCATGAGTAACATCACTCAATGTGGCTAGCCAAGCCGGTGGAAGCATCCCAGTCTGCTCATGCACAGTCTTTAGCAATGGTGGCAACATGCTATATACCCCAGCAACATCTTTCATTGCCCCATTTTCACCATCTTCACCTCCTTTTCCGTTAGACCAAACACTAATTTTGGGCTGCATTCCATTCACAGCCTGAGCATTAATCCTGGCAATGTCCTGGTACATATTCTTGTTGACCATCATGTAGTCCCTTAGTTCAATGTAATTTCCTCCCAATTGTTTCAATAGGGTGTTCAGGTAAAAGCCTTCAGCTTGTGCGAGTGCAGTGATCCCTTCAGCTTCTTTTTTCTTTGCATACAGCTCACTCTCCGCAGCTTGTTGGCGAGCATAAAAATTGGCATCTGCGCTTACCTTCTGTGCCTCAGCAGCTTTCTGTGCCTCATAGAGAACTGCTTCCGCTGCTTTTTGTTTCTTGTACAGATCCCAATTTGCCTCTTGCACCTATATCATCAATGTTTCACATATTAACAAAAAAAATCCATTCCCTATATTTCATGGGTTTTTGGATAGCGTATAAGACTTGTAAGTTGTAACCCAAATATAAACATAAAATCATAAAGTAAACCAACTTATTAGCATGACAAAGCAACATGTATTACCATGTCTTTTTCATGATCTTTTTTTATTTGAAGTAGAAGATGAGTGATTTAGAAAGAGAGGATTGGACCCAGTCACATTATAATTCAAAAAGGCGTACAATTATGAAATTCATACGAATTATGAAACTGGTAAATGGTGAAGCTGCTCACATTAAAAATAAAGAAAATATATTGATTTATTCTAGGTTTTGGTCCTACAAAATGATATATTAAGGAAGTTATGGATCATGGATTCAATTAAAAATGATTAATTACATTATTAATGAAGTGATATTAAGTCTTTATCTTTAGAGGTGTGTGGGAACCCCCTCCAAACTATAGCTCTATCTATGGGACCCCTATTAATCCTTCTTCTATTCTTAAACCTTAAGCCATCCAAATTTTATAAACATAATTGAAGGAGAAACTCATAATTCATAAACTAACACAACAAAAGCACAAAAAACAAAAGGTAAAACAAGATTACATTAGTTTCACATACCTTAGTCTCATACTCCACTGCTGCCTTGCTCAGCAATTCGGCCCTGAGTTTTTCAGTCTGATTCAATGCCTTCTTCTTCTCCACCTCAGTTTGTAACTCAGCCTCCCTTATGGCCACCGCCTTTGCCGACTCCACCTCTGCCAACTGAGAGGCTTGAGACCATCCAGCATTTTTGGTGGCCAACTCAGCCTTCGACTTGACCAACTCAGCTTCCTTCTGGTTCTTATATAGTTCCACACTAGTCTTAACGTTAATTTCCTCCTTTTGGGCATCTCCTAACCTTTGAGTCGTTATGATCTTAGTCTCAGCATCAATTTTGGCAGCGTTTTGTGATGTTAGGCCTTGGCGCTCCTTTGCTCCAATCTCACCCTTCTTCTTAGCCTCAGCAACATCAATCTATAACAACATTTATCAATTTATTAGTACCAAGACTTATTTTGAAGAAAATATATTTCCATGCGAATGAAGTAGTCTTGCCCAATAAAATGATTATTACTTATTATAAAAATATTAATTGATGAATAATGCTAATTATGAAAATTTTAAGTAATAAAAACTTGCATGATCGATATATCATTGTGAAGATAAAGACAAAAAAAAAAAAAAAAAAAAATTTTCTCATTAAAACTGAACCAAATATACAATTGTAGATTCACATAAACCCAAAAAGAACCCAAAAAGAAAACAACAATACTAGGTAACAAATTTCACAACTTATTGAGGTGAAAGACTGTGATTATTGAAAACATTGACATCAAACTTGTTATCTCAACAAGTGTGAAATATGATTTACCTTTAAACTTAATGAAAGGAAAAAAAAAATTGCAAAAGAATTATGAATATGTTCTATTAAAAACAAGTAGTGTTTAGTGTTGATGTACCTTGGCTTGATTGGCAGCCTCCATCTGGGTTTTCTGGCCAAGGTACGAAAAATACTCATGGCCAGGCACATCCACAAGTTGTTTGACATTAGCATTATAGATGAGAAGTCCAAACTGGTTCAGTTCAAGTTGAACCTTTTCAAAAACCTCTTTCTTGAACTCCTTGGTACCCTTAAAGATCTGTTCCATGGTCATGGAGGCAGCGAGAACTCGGGTTTCACCCTCAATGACACCCTGAACGAGTTCTTCAACATGTTTGGAGCGCTTGTCATGATTGGACATGAGCGTAGCGTAGAGAAGGAGGCTGTCCATGTCGTCGACACGAGGACCGATAGTGAAGACTGCGGGGAGAACAAAAGGGAGTTTCTCGGCGGACATGCCTTGAACTTCGAACGTGTAGTTGACTGGGGACATGTCGAGTCGGGTGTACCGTTGCCCGGGAAAAACCCATGATTTCTTGGCCAAACGTATGTCAGTGATGCCCCAGCCAGTGATGGCTAGGTACTCCGAAGCACCAGCTGTTTTCCAAATCATGGTAATATATACAAGTGTCACAGAGAACTCAAAGAAAGAGAGATGGAGATGAGGCTTTTCTTTTCTTTTATTCTGTTTTCGTGATGAATAAGAGGGTTAGGTTTAGAGGACGCTTTGAGATGAGAGAGAGATCTAGGGCTTAGAGGAGGCTTTATATATATAAAGAGCAAAGAGTATTTGTATTATATATGGAATGCTATGCGTTATATTCGTGTCGAGGTATTAGGAAGGTTCCAAACAATTAGATCGTATTTTCTATGTAATAATAATGTACAGTATTAATTAGTTTTGGTTCTGTATAAATTAATTTCGATTATTGTCAATAACCAATATCTCTATCCGTTCTTTGGTGAGATGAATATCAAAGGGCATTTGATTTATTAGTTGCGTAATTTAGTATTAATGGTGAAGGTTTTATGATGTAGAGACCAAGATTGAGAAGGATTTGTATTGAATTCGTCTAAGTGATTGCGGCGAAGTAAAACTGAAGTGAATGCAAATTCAAAATCACTAGGGCTATGACACAACTATTTTTAAAATAAATTTCACATACTTTCTTGCAAAAAAGAGAGGAAAAAACAGAATTAAATTATATCTCTCTCAGCAAGAAACTAAAATTAAAATTATTAAACCCGAACTAGACCTTATGTGAACGTTTGGATATGGCTGAAATTTTTTTTTCAGTTGCGTCTAGTGTTTGGTAGTGGATTCCGTGCATAGTTCATAAGATTTACAAACATTTTTTTTCAATAAAACTTTCATTAAAAATGGGTCCTACAGCACTATTCACACATTTAAAAATTATTTTGTTACAGTATTTTCAGTTTTTAGTTTTTAACAATAAGTGATATCCAAACAGATCCTAAGTTGGTCTAGGAGCCATGTTATTGAGTTACCCATTCAATTAATGGATTACTGACAAAGCCAGCTTAACAACTTTGGAGGTTTTAGGTGAAAATTTTAAATGGAGCATTTTTTTATATTTAAATATTAATTAAATAATATTTATTGAATTTTTTATTTTTATTTAAAATCTATTGATACTTTTTGAGATTTAGTTTTTTTATTTATTTAATTTTTCTCCCTTTTTTTTGTTGTTGAAGGTTTTCATATTTAGAAAAATATTTTCTAGTAGACATTTATAATAAGCAAATATTTATAAATAAATAAAACACAATTTATAAGTAAAAATTATAATTTATATAAAAAATTTAAAGTATGAAATAATAGAACCTTTTTTTTTTAAAGAGTTTCACAATCGATAACACCCACTCTTAATGATAGTTATTTATCATCAAACTAAAACACCAATCGATTTTTGGAGTAGGTCAGGATTGAACTCCAAATTTCTTATTCAACCCTCAAAGACTTTACCATTTTCTTTTTTTCAAGGAACTGAGACTTTACCAGTTGAGCTAATTAGAACCCACAAAATAATAAAACTTGATTATTGCAACTTTTCTAACGTTGTGACCACTTTATACTTTAAAATCTAAACCTACAGTCCTACACAAATAAGAAATAATTTATTACATGGTTCAATAAATTAGTATCACTGTAATACAAATGGGTTGATATGATATATATCAAATTATCAATTGGTGTGATAAAAAGAGACTATGCGTGAATAGGTGTTTATTATATAGTGGGTGGGGTTTAAGAATGTTTTGTTAATTAAACTTCAAACCGAAACAATCTTGAAGCTTTAAATGCTAAAACTCATTTGATTAGTGGGTGGGTTCCGTTGGTTAGGGCTCGTTTGGTAAGAGATTTCTAGTAATGTTGTTTAAGTTTTGTGAAAATACTTGTGAGTAAAATGGTGTGTGGAAATACGTATTGTGGTGTTTAAATAATAGTTTTCTTTGTTTAAACACCATTACCAAATGCGGCCTTAGTGTCTTTAGTAATAATGTGTGGGCCATGTGATTATAGTGTGCTATAGTGATATTTGCTATGTGCAATGTGTAGTGCAATAAGCTGTCCTGTTAGTTGTGTAGTGCAGATCAAATTTGTTTTTGAAATATTGAATAAAAAGCTAATAGTTATCACAAATCACTAGTTCAGTACTCTTCAATGACCTCAATCTTTAAGAAAATTTCACAGAGAGAGAGAGAGAGAGAGAGAGAGAGGGTACCTCCAGGGCCGGCTCACACACACACTGTTCATAGTCCACCACTGTAGTTAAGCTATTGCAATGATTGATTTCACAATGAAGAAAGAAAACTCATACAAAAGGAGATTCAAGATGAATTAAAGAAATGTGAGAATATAGATGGAGAGACAAAAAGATAGAGAGATGAGATTTATTTTCTTTTATTATTTGTCTTTTGTTTTGGAAATTTATAATCTCTATTTTAGTATATTTCAAGACATTTACGATGTATTATTATTGAATTTGTCTAGTATTAATTTTAATTTTAGCATATTTCAAAAATTAGTTAATCAATTTGTCTCCTATGATTTAATTTTGTTACCCGAATTTGACTTTTTTTTTTTCCATTTTAATTTTCTGTATTTTAGGATGCAATGGGACATTTTTAATACATTCTATTGACCAATAAAAAGACTTAAAATTGTTTTCTTAATTAAAATATATTATGTTATATATATATATATATTTAAAAAAAAATGTGGGAACACTTCCCGCATTAAGCAGTTTTTGTCCGCTTTTGGGAGCCAGTCGCTCACGGTTTTGTCACGAAGGGGTGGGAGCTAAGGATTTTTGCCGTGAAGTGATTGACACCTAGGCTCACCCGAGTCCCACATCGCCTAAGTAACCCTCCCACTCATGGTTTATAAGCTTCTGGAGCGACCATACCACTAAGTCTCTTGATCTCACTAAGTAGCTTGATCAAGAGACTTAGTGGTACACTCATGGTCACTCCAGAAGCTTATAAACCATGAGTGAGAGGGTTACTTAGGCGATGTGGGACTCGGGTGAGCCTAGGTGTCAATCACTTCACAGCAAAAATCCTTAGCTCCCACCCCTTCGTGACAAAACCGTGAGGGACTGGCTCCCCAAAGCGGACAAAAACTGCTTAATGCGGGAAGTATTCCCACAAAATATAAGTGGGGGCCTTCTTTTATTTGGGGGCATTAGGCAGTTACATCACTTGCTTCTATAGCTAAGCTAGCCTTGGTTACTAGTCAAAATGAAAAGTCAAATAAATATAAAAAATTAAATAAATATAAAAATAAGTTTTATAAATGATAAATTATAATTAATACGTAAATTCAAAAAATAAGGCATACCTAAACAACTAATTAGATTTAAGTTTAAAAAACTAGCCTCTTTGTATAATTCAAAATCAAGATTTGACAAGCAATTACACCACAAAAGTATGATGAAATGATGTTATAGAATTACAACCAAGGTAAAGTCGGTGATAGTTGAATAAGATATTTGGAGTTCAAACTCTACCTATACCAAAAATCGATTAATGTCTTAGTCTAATAATAAAAAGATATAATTAGAAACAGACCTCATAAGTTAAAATTCTCTAAAAAAAAAAAAAAAAAAAAACTTTACAAAATTTAATTCTATTACATGTCTTAAAAACATACCTATTTAATTTTTAGGTTGACAATTGAACTAACGAATATCTTCTCAAAACCATTAGCCTTTCACACTCTCCAATATGCACAATTCATTGAGAGTTGTGATTTGCAAAATTGCACTAATGAAAAATAGGGACACAACACTGCACTGTTCAGTAAATAAAAATAAAAAAAGATTTCAACTCTATGAAACTATCAAATTGTCTTAATTTAAATATTAGAAAAGTAGAAAATGATACTGTAATTAATTTAATAATTATTTAATATATAAATAAATATATTAAATTATGGGTAATTATTGAGTACTCTCAGAGCACCATAAATGCGTACTTCCCCCATTTCACATAATTATACGTCCCACTAATTAAATTTATGGTAGGATCTACAATTTATGTGAGAGGAGGGAGTATGTATTTATCGTACTCCCGAAATATTTAATAATTTTCCTTAAAGTAGTAAGAATTGAAAATTTGACTAAAATAGAATGGTTTTCAGACTTGGACATTCAAAGAACTGAAAATGGGAGAAGTTCAAGATTTTTAAGGTTGAATCGAGATTCAACTAAGGTCGAACTGTGATCACTTCAAAATTAATTTAATATTAATTAAAATACAAATAAATGTATTAATCGTATAAAAAATATATGGAAATTACACCAAATATAAAGCAATTTAAACAACTTTCAAATGAATTTTCATTATTTTTATAAAATATATAAAACAATAAAATATAAATTGTGTTTGGTAATCTTTCAAATAAAAATCATTTTATTAAAATTAAAATTAATTTTAAAATAAATTTACAAATTTTGACATTCACATGTAATGATGTAAATTAAATCATAATTCTATTACACAAATAAATTTAGAAAATACTATTAAGTAAATAGTGATAAAATTAATTCAAAACTATTATTCTTGTAAAAATACAATAAACAAAATATAAATCCAATGGGTGGCATAAATTAAAGAAGCCAATTGGTGTAGTGGTTATTGTGCATTCACTGGTTCTATAGTTTTTTCTCTGGTCCTAATCTAACCATGGTTTTTTTTTTTTTTTTTTTTTTTTTTTTTTTTCCTTCATATTTGTGGTAGGGTCGGATTTCAGATTTTACTTGCTAAAGAACCAGTTTAGGTAGCAAGTAGGTAACTAGGACTAAACCGTATAGTTTGATCCGGTTAACCAAAAACCATACACAAGACGGTTCTTTAAACCCCCCCCCCCCCCCCCCCCAAAAAAAGTGGACCTATTAACTGTGATTGAACTGCCCTATTTTGTAAATTGTGGACAGTTCTTGGATTTTATATCATAATTTTTTTAGGTACTTATAACCATTGTTAAAGCTTCAACCAGCACGAGATCTTAGACCTTTAAATCACATCTTCTTCTTCTTCTTCTTTTCTCTCTCTCTCTCTCTCTCTCTCTCTCCTGCTTGGACCTCCATGAACTCTTCCAAGGGATGCATATGACTCACAGTCCCATATAGAAGCCCCTCCCATCTCCGGAACTGATACACTCTTGGATCAGTACAGTGAGGCTGAGTCGCTTGATGAACTATACGAAATCACGATAAAGTGAGCTCCTGAAGTCGAAAAGAAAGAGAATAGCAGGTTCCATATATACGCTATGATGGCATTCCTGTGAGAACTAAATAACAGTGATTTGTGTTTCCTTTGAGTGGTATTGTTTCTAGGCAAATTGAACCTCAATCCTCGAACCTTATACTACCCTTTCCCAACCTTAGACAATTAAGCCATCAAATTCATTGTCAACCCTGATCCCCATATTAATCCTAATAGTTCTACTTTTGTTGTTGTCCAATCTAGACTTCTATAATTAAGGAAATAAGAGAGGGAAATGCAACAATTTTCTTTAAATATAACTATCCCAACGTAACTGAAAGTTACCCAATTGGCTCTTTTCCTCTCTATGGTTGTGAGCAATTCTTGTCTTTCAAATTTGGGTATTGTAACCAATTCAAGATTGGTTTAGATTTTGTGTTTTGGTTCTACCAGAAGATGAAATAATTAGGACATTTTTTTTTTCTGTGTTAGGGGATGACTAGCTTTTAGTTTAAACCATTGCCAAGAACTTCATTATAGCGTTTATATGGAAATTGGAACCTTGAGGGCTTTTTAAAAAAAAAATTTGGGTTAGAGATGGAGCTTTGGTCTTGTTAGTCCTTTGCATCTATTAAAGGAGTTCAAGGAGGTCCCAAAGAGAGGATAGTGATTTTTTTTAATGGAATTTAATGAATTGATGGTATCAGATTTGACACGGCATTAATGTTATTTTAACAATTAGAATTATGGAAATTAATGATTTAAAAAAGGTGTAGCTCCATGGCTTATGTGACAGGTTATTATTTGCTGTTATAGATGAGTAAAAAAGTAATTTTAGTTTAATTTTTTTTTTAAAGAGTTTCAACCTATGGTGTCTGTTCCTAATGATAGTTCATTATTATTAGATCAAGACACCAATCAATTTTTGGTGTAAGCGGGGATTGAACCCCAGATCTCTTATACAAGCATCAGAGATTTTACCAGTTGAGCTAACTGTGGAACCCACAATTAGAACCAATAACAATTTACTACCAGTGATTTGTTCAAAGAGTGTTGTAAAAAAAAGACATAGCATTTTTCTTATTTTTTAGTGTTTGGTTGTGTTCCAAAAAATTATTTTGAAAAACATTTATAGTCAACATAGCTAAAATATCCTTAATTTTATAAAGACAGGTCTAAGTGTATTAGGGCCCGTTTGTTATAATTGTTTAAACAATAGTTTTCAATGTTTAAACAACATTATATGTATTTTCACACATTTTTTCACCTATACGTATTTTCAAAAAAATACAAACAACGTTACTAGAAATCTCTTACCAAACAGGCCCTTATTTATCACTTTCACGTGGCTCTCTAAAAATATGTAATAAGAAATATACATTTATTTTATATGGCTTTCTCCAAAATTAAAATACATTCAAGTCCAAAATTATTATTTCAATCAATCCATCAATACCAATATAAATATATATATAAAAGCATAGACCTCATACGAGAAAGTATGAAGTTCTGCCATGTGGCACACTCTATGAAGATAATTGAAATATTCTTAAGCCATATTAGAGATAAGAATAAATTTAAAAATAAGGACGTTTTATTTCCTTTGGTTTAATGTTTCAAGACTACTTTTTGTTACTTTTTTTATTCAATGTTTTAAGACTACTATTTCTTTTATTTGGTTCAATATTTCAAAATTTTTCCTCTCTCTCACACATAAAAAACTCTTTGCATTTCTATTTACCCTTTTCACTTCTACTCCTTTATATATAAATGCCCACAACAACCCTTCATGCCATCTCATCTCAAATACACTCAGATAAAAACGATGTTATTTACCTTCATCTTTTCAAAGACACGTACATAACTTTAGCATTGTGGTACCATTTGATTCTAACTCGTGTGAGTAGGCTATGACCAAGGAAGGGATATTGCAATTTTTATTCAGTGATGGTAGCTTACGGTTTTGATGTTAAAATCGGATGTTGTGAAGATTGTGATTTGCTTTGAGTCTTTGGGTGTTTAAGATTTTGTTCTAGGAAAGTCATAAATGTATTTTGTTTTAGAACTAGAGAAAAAGGGGAAAAAAAAACATTCTAATTGATTATTTATGAAGTTGACTATTTTTTATTTTGTGTAATAACTCATAATTTGTTGGGTTTTTTTTTTTTTTTTTTTTTTTAAATTTTTTTTTATTGTTGTTTTGTGCGGATGAGCCATAATAAAAAAAAAAAAAAAAAAAAAAATTTGATGATGATTTCAAAGTATTTTCCCCTTTTTTTTAAAGGATACAGGAGCCCAACTAAAAACAATTAAATTTTGATAAATTGATGTGTTTTTAGCCACTTTCTCTTTATTTAATTACGTTCTCTTTATGTTGATACTTAAAAATGATTTCCTTAATTTCATTGAGATAATGAATTGGGTGTTTACGATTGAGGTCTCCATATTTTGTTGTGAGAATAGAGTGGTTGATGTTGAAGTCGGATATTGTGGATTTTGTGAAGGTTGTAATTTGCTTTGAGTCTTTGGGGTTTGAAATTTTGGTTTGGGAAAGTTATAAATTTATTTTTTTTTAGAACTAAAGAAAAAGAAAAAAAAAACATTCTAATTGATTTTTTGTGTTATAACTCATAATTTGTAGGTTTCTTTGTAGGTTTTTTATTTTTATTTTTTATTTCATTGTTGTTTTGTGTAGTATGAGCCATAGTAATAAAAATAAAAATTGATGATGATTTCAAAGTATTTTCCACTTTTTTTAAAGGATACGGAAGCCCAACTTAAAACAATTAAATTTTGATAAATTGATGTGTTTTTAGCCAATTTCTCTTTATTTAATTGCGTTATCTTTATGTTGATACTTAAAAATGATTTCTTTAATTTCATTGAGATAATGAATTGGGTGTTTGCGATTGAGGTTTCCGTATTTTGTTGTGAGAATAGAGTGGTTGAGGAAGTGTTTGGTAGGTTGTTTAAATTTATGTAATTTTAGAATATATAAATATTTTATGCTTTAAATTCTTATTTATAGATTTCAAAATTATTTAATTAGTTTAAAACATGAAATCTACTTAATTTTAATGGTAAATATTATAATATGTTATAGTCTTATAGTGTTATACAATTTTTTTTTTTTAATAAAATATGAATTAAGAAAATCAAGTTTTAAAGTATTCAATAATATTGTGAGCAAATATAAATATTATATAACAAAATAAGTACTATAGGTAGGTTTTAATATATACATATATATATATATATATATATATATGTATAAGTACAGCATTAGTGCTTTTAATACTAAGTACAGCTGGTAGAATTCTATTGTGGCAGTAATTTTACTTCGCCGCAATCACTTAGACGAATTCAATACAAATCCTTCCCAAACTTGGTCTCTACATCATAAAATCTTCACAATTAATACTAAATTACGCAACCAATAAATCAAATGTCCTTTGATTTTCATCTAACCAGAGAACGGATAGAGATATTGGTTATTGACAATAATCGAAATTAATTTATACAGCACCAAAACTGATTAATACATTATTATTACTAAGAAGACACGATCTAATTGCTTGGAACCTTCCTAAATTCTAATACCACGACACGAATATAACGCGTAGCATTCCATATATAATACAAATACTCTTTGCTGTGTGTGTGTAATATATATATATATATATATATATATATATATATATATATATAAAGCCTCCTCTAAGCCCTCGAACTATTATACAAAAACAAGAAGAAGAAAAGGTGAAAAACCTTTATCTCTCTCTCATCTCAAAGCGTCCTCTAAACCTAACCCTCTTATTCATCAAGAAAACAGAATAAAAGAAAAGAAAAGCCTCATCTCCATCTCTCTTTCTTTGAGCTCTCTGTGACACTTATAGATATTACTATGATTTGGAAAACAGCTAGTGCTTCGGAGTACCTAGCCATCACTGGCTGGGGCATCACTGACATACGTTTGGCCAAGAAATCATGGGTTTTTCCCGGGCAACGGTACACCCGACTCGACATGTCCCCAGTCAACTACACGTTCGAAGTTCAAGGCATGTCCGCCGAGAAACTCCCTTTTGTTCTCCCCGCAGTCTTCACTATCGGTCCTCGGGTCGACGACATGGACAGCCTCCTTCTCTACGCTACGCTCCTGTCCAATCATGACAAGCGCTCCAAACATGTTGATGAACTCGTTCAGGGTGTCATTGAGGGTCAAACCCGAGTTCTCGCTGCATCCATGACCATGGAACAGATCTTTAAGGGTACCAAGGAGTTCAAGAAAGAGGTTTTTGAAAAGGTTCAACTTGAATTGAATCAGTTTGGACTTCTCATCTATAATGCTAATGTCAAACAACTTGGGGATGTGCCTGGCCATGAGTATTTTTCATACCTTGGCCAGAAAATCCAGATGGAGGCTGCCAATCAAGCCAAGGTACATCAACACTAAACACTACTTGTTTTTAATAGAAGATATTCATAATTCTTTTGCATTTTTTTTTTCCTTTCATTAACTTTAAAGGTAAGTTATATTTCACACTTATTGAGATAACAAGTTTGATGTCAATGTTTTCAATAATCAGTCTTTCACCTCAATAATTAAGTTGTGAAATTTGTTACCTAGTATTCTTGTTTTCTTTTTGGGTTTATGTGAATCTGCAATTGTATATTTGGTTCAGTTTTAATGAATAAAAAAAAAAAATTATTATTTTTGGCTTTATCTTCACAATGATATATCGATCATGCAAGTTTTTATTAATTAAAATTTTCATTATTAACATTATTCATCAATTGCTATTTTTATAATAAGTAATAATCATTTTATTGGGCAAGAGTACTACTTCATTCGCGTGGAAATATATTTTCTTCAAAATAAGTCTTGGCACTAATAAATTGATAAATGTTGTTATAGATTGATGTTGCTGAGGCTAAGAAGAAGGGTGAGATTGGAGCAAAGGAGCGCCAAGGCCTAACATCACAAAACGCTGCCAAAATTGATGCTGAGACTAAGATCATAACGACTCAAAGGTTAGGAGATGCCCAAAAGGAGGAAATTAACGTTAAGACTAGTGTGGAACTATATAAGAACCAGAAGGAAGCTGAGTTGGTCAAGTCGAAGGCTGAGTTGGCCACCAAAAATGCTGGGTGGTCTCAAGCCTCTCAGTTGGCGGAGGTGGAGTCGGCAAAGGCGGTGGCCATAAGGGAGGCTGAGTTACAAACTGAGGTGGAGAAGAAGAAGGCATTGAATCAGACTGAAAAACTCAGGGCCGAATTGCTGAGCAAGGCAGCAGTGGAGTATGAGACTAAGGTATGTGACACTAATGTAATCTTGTTTTACCTTTTGTTTTTTGTGTTTTTGTTGTGTTACTTAGTTTATGAATTATGAGTTTCTCCTTCAATTATGTTTAAAAAATTTGGATGGCTTAAGGTTTAAGAATAGAAGAAGGATTAATAGGGGTCCCATAGATAGAGCTATAGTTTGGAGGGAAATTATTATGTACTCATGGAGTATTATAAATGCATATTCATTCCTTTTACATGAATGGTAGGTCTCACTAATTAAATTCATGGTGAGACCTACTATTTATATGAGAGGGGAGAGTACGCATTTATGGTATTCCGGGAGTTCCTAATAATTTCCCTAGTTTGGAGGGGTTTCCACAGACCTTTAAAGATAAAGACTTAATATCAATTCATTAATAATATAATTAATAATTTTTAATTGAATGCATGATCTATAACTTCCTTAATACTCCCTCCGTCCCACTTTGTTTGTCTTGTTTGAAAAGTCAAACTTTTTAAGGGAATATCATTTATTATCTTGTCTACCTTTTAAAAATGTACAAGTTTCCGGATATAATAGGAAGATTAGTAAATTAATAACTTTTATTTTTAGATACAGGACAATATTTTGGGACATCTCAAAATGGAATAAATGACAAACAAAGTGGGACGGAGGGAGTATATCATTTTGTAGGACCAAAACCTAGAATAAATCAATATATTTTCTTTATATTTAATGTGAGGAGTTAAGTTTCACCATTTACCAGTTTCATAAATTTGTATGAATTTCATAATTGTACACCTTTTTGAATTATAATGTGACTGATTCTAATCCTCTTTTTCTAAATCACTCATCTTCTACTTCTAATAAAAAAGATCATGCAAAAGACATGGTAATACATGTTGCTTTGTTATGCTAATAAGTTGGTTCACTTTATGATTTTATGTTTATATTTGGGTTACAACTTACAAGTCTTATACACTATCAGAAAACCCATGATATATAGGGAATGGATTTTTTTGTTAATATGTGAAACATTGATGATATAGGTGCAAGAGGCAAATTGGGATCTGTACAAGAAACAAAAAGCAGCGGAAGCAGTTCTCTATGAGGCACAGAAAGCTGCTGAGGCACAGAAGGTAAGCGCAGATGCCAATTTTTATGCCCGCCAACAAGCTGCGGAGAGTGAGCTGTATGCAAAGAAAAAAGAAGCTGAAGGGATCGCTGCACTCGCACAAGCTGAAGGCTTTTACCTGAACACCCTATTGAAACAATTGGGAGGAAATTACACCGAACTAAGGGACTACATGATGGTCAACAAGAATATGTACCAGGACATTGCCAGGATTAATGCTCAGGCTGTGAATGGAATGCAGCCCAAAATTAGTGTTTGGTCTAACGGAAAAGGCGGCAAAGATGGTGCAAATGGGGCAATGAAAGATGTTGCTGGGGTATATAGCATGTTGCCACCATTGCTAAAGACTGTGCATGAGCAGACTGGGATGCTTCCACCGGCTTGGCTAGCCACATTGAGTGATGTTACTCATGAATCTAATTAGTCTGTTTGGTTTTTAAGTATAGTACCATTGAAACAATGCTAGCTATGATAGAACTTACCAATATTTGTTTAGTTTTACTCTTACATAGAGGGCAAGGAACATTGTGTAAATGTTTATAAGTTTGCTTTACGTTGATACTAATTTGATGATTTATACGGATCGGTTTGCTACTTTCGGTAAATTTATGGTACCTTTCGGCCTTTGGATTCGTTGTTTTCTTTTTATCATCCGTGTACATTTTGCTATTATCAGTTATTATCACTATTGTTATGATTATATATACCACAAGAAACTTAGCCTTTTGCGACCAAATTATTAGGGACCAAAAAGTCCTTGCTAATAATGTACTACTAGCACCCTTCAAAAAAAAAAAAAAAATGTACTACTAGCATTTTTTTTCCATTTTTTTATGTTGTGGCAAAAGCTGTGCTAGATTTTTGTAATTCAAGTTCATTGCGGTTTGCTTGACATGCCAATGCGTGAGCTACCTGATTACGACCCACATGTTGAAATTAAGGACCGTGCAATGCACCCTCTGAGTCTTGAGTGTCATTGCTGTTGGCTTGGCAACCTCAATAATGTGACCAATTGGGCTTTGATAATTACTTTCTTTTTCCGATTGTGTGCAATAATCTTGCTCTTTTTTCTTTTTTTTTTTGTCCCAGAAAAACGGGGACTTTGGGAGATGCAATTCCTTGGTTTTAGCAGAGAATTTAGAATCCCATCGGATTTCATTTTTAGATTATGCCTTTAGTTCTTTTTCCTTTTATATTTCATATGTTAACATTAAACCTGACAAGAAAATTATAGGGAAAAATGCCCATACACTCTAAACTTTAGACTAATGAACAAGACCCCTCAATTTTTATATTAGCCAATTTACTCCTTAAACTTTACACCGGGAAATCAATACTTTACCCTCACATGTAACTTTAAATTATAAACTCACCCCAAGAAATTGAAACCCAACAGATCTTACCAAAAAAAAAAAAACCAACGGAGAAAGAAGAACAACCTAGGTCTAACCGAGAGAGAGAGAGAGAGAGAAGAGAGAGAGAGAGAGAGAGAGAGAGAGAGAGAGAGAGAGAGAGAGAGAGAGAGAGAGAGAGAGAGAGAGAGAGAGAGAGAGCCACCACGGCATGGCATCAAGTTCTTTATTTGGCTGTTGTCTCGCCGTCCTTGCCCTACTTGCCCTTGTGGTCCCACCACTGTCACAACCTCTTGACCCTAGATTTTTTTTCTTTCTTTCTTTCTAATGCAAGTATTGTTATTTCAAATTTTCATGTACTCTCTTTTTTTCAATTGGAATTTATTGGTTTGATTTAATTTTTGGGTTGGGGTTTTTGTGTGCTTGTTTCATAGAAGTTAATGGAAATTACAAATGAAACAAACATTAAATTTGAGACTTGAAATTACAGTATACATGTCAGGTGAGGTGATCCTTTTGTTAAATTTCCTTCTTCTTAGTGGTTCAGGTAAAGTGATTCTGTTAGTTTGATTTCCAGAGATTAAGAAAATGATAATTTCAACAGCCTTTGAGTCTGTTCGCCTGTCAAAAATTTTACAATGGAAAATATTTGATGCTATAATCCTATTGGTTTATGGCTTGTTTTATCTTTCTATTGATGAAATATTTCAATAGTTTCATCTTTCAACAGTCCTTGAGTTTGTTGGTTTGTGAAAGTTTGGCCCTTTGTGTGTTGGTTCTTGAGTAGAAACTAGAAATGGCATTTTCCCGTTTGGGAAAATCCATCATGTGCTTTTGGTAAGTGAAGGGATTATAAGCTTCATTGCTAAAAATTGCAACTTGGGGATTTGCAACAAATAAGTAATAGTAGTGAGTAATCTCACGTCTTATATAGAATTGCGAGTAGTTTAAGCGGTGTATTAAAAAGTTGTTGCTGGGGTTTCAACTCAAATTGTATTGAGTGATAAAACTATAATGAATTTTTAAGCAATAGCAGAGATTGACAATACAATGGAGAAATCTCATTCTTGGTTTTTTTTTAATAAAAATGTGTTAAGTGAGTAATCTTTGTTAAGTGAGAAATCTCATTCTTGGTTCTTGCTTATATTATGCAAGTATCATGTTGGAAAAATTTGATATTTGCACTTAAAATAAGAAGGCCATCTGCATGTATTTCATCAAATTTAGTTCACTTTGACAATGGTATTGGTGAAATTGAGGTCTTGTAATTGATTGCAAGGATTGTGACAAGTAATTGATTGGTGGAATTCTGTCCAAAGATAAGATAGTTAGGGGGAAATTGGAGATCGCTATGGCAAGTAAAACCAGAACTATGCTTGAAGGTCTAGCAAGAGAAGGATCATTTAGAAGGTTTCTCGACAAACAAAGTTCTTTCAATGAAAAATTGGATACCAGAGCTTTCTCCAGTTGCAAATATTCTTATTCGTAGATGCTCAAATTAAACTTGTACTTTGTACTTCTTACATGTTTACTTTAACAATAGACGTATCTTGTAGAGTTTTGTTTCATTGTTATTTGAAATTTGTTCGTAATATTGGGTTTTAGTATGGACATCATGCATCCTAGCTTATTTCAAATCCATTTTTTATGGCACACATATGGCCACTGTTTTCTATTTATATTTATGCTAACAATGAAAATTGAATGATGCAAAATCCTTGGTATTTCTTCAAGTGAAATTCAAGAAAGCTTCAATGTAGAGGCTACTAAAAGAAGGGTTTGTAATGTAATGTAATATAAAAATGTTCACAACTATGTAATGTTCAACTTATGCAATTAATGGCATTCGATTAATATTAGGGTTCTAGGAAAAGCTTATAGCTTAAAGTACTAATGTATCAATCCATATTCTTTGTTTTGCTCATGAGAAATATATATATATATATATATATTAAAATTATCAAGGAAATAGTGGAAATTTCTCCTATCAGGAAGAGGCCAATATATGACTTGCGTAAGTCATTGTGGTTTGCATTAAGTCATTAGCAGGTATATACATTGGGGATCAAATCATTTTCCTTAGCTAACACTAACAATGTCACCTTATTCAATTGCTTTGATTCATATATTAAGATTAAAAATGCAATAAGCACTAAAAGATGTCTATCTCCCAATAAGGGAAGAAAGTCTCAACCAAAAAATGAACATTTTCCAATTTGCCATGAAATGAAATATCAGCAAGTGTTTACAAATGGTATATTGTTTCACAAAAATAACACCAAACGAATCAATAATTACACTTTTCTAATACACCACTCCTTGTAGACTACGTATGATGCAAATACGAGTCCCTATGTTAGGTGTACATTCTTCATGTTAGTGTGTTGGTTAAACTGGTTAAACTCAAGGAATCTAGGCCTTGAATTCCTTCATCATCAGAAAACCCTTCTATAATCCTCAACTTATCACCATGGTCTGAATCTCCTTCACTATTCCAACTCAATAGAATCACATTGGGATTGAAGGGGTGGTACATTTGGTATAGAAGGTGAATTTGCAGGAAGTGACAGTGGACATTCATCCATGGCTGCATCACAAAATTAACAAGAAGATTAATAGAAAGAGCTGGAAAAAGAAAAGGAAGAAGAAGAACATAGAAAATAAGGGGGAAAATTAGGGATGTCAAATGGGTGGGTTTGGGGTGGGCATAATTGGGTTAGGTATATAAAACCCATTTACCCATTAAAACCCATTTAACTAATTGCTTCTAACCCAAATCCAACCCAACCCAATTATTATGGGTAAACCCCAACTCACCCAATTACCCAATTATCAAAATTACCAAAATGCCATTAAAGTGAAAACCCCAACACTTTCTTGGATTTCCTTTTCCACTCTCTCTAGTCTCCACTCTACTTTCCCAAAAAATCAAATTAAACAAAAGATACAAACTTGAAAAGAAAATCACTTCAAATTGGATCATCCTTCTCCTTTCATTTTCCCACACTTTCTCGGCATGCAAACAGCACTATCTAAACAACAAATTAAAAAAAATTAAAAAAAGAAACATAAAAAAGGGGCCTAATTTACGAAGCATTTAGCTTCCATTTCCTACACTTTCTTAGCAACCAAACAAATCACCAAAACAGGAACAGAATTGAAAGAATTCAAACTAAATGTTCCCATTATTCCTGCATTTTCTTTTCTTATTCCACTATTCTCTAATTCTTGTATTTGTTTCATTTTGGCTTTGATCGTCAATGTCAAATTTCAGCAGATCTAGAGGCTAATTATGCGGATCTTATTTGTTTTTGTTTTAACGTAGACCTTTGATTACAAATTGAATTTCGATTCTCACAATGCCAGGTATAGTTTTTTATTTTTTATATTTTGGGTACAAAATTTGATTTGGAGGAAAATGAAAACACTGAAACGTCAGAGGGGGCTTTTTTTTGGGAAGGGCTGGGTTGTATTTTGGTATATTATTTTTGAGTTAAATGGGTCTCATTGGTTTTTAGTTAAAACCCAATAATCACTGGGTCTAATTGGGTTGATGCTCATTTAACCCAACTAATAATTGAGTGGGTTTGGGTTCAATTAGAGTGGGTGGGTTTCGGTGAGCAAATGAGTCTAAGCGAGCAAATGAGTCTGGGCTTACTTTGCCACCCCTAGGGAGAATACACAAAACTCCCTATCCATAAACTATTCCCTCAAAGCTAGAGATTTTTACAAGTCTACTTATGTAAATGAAACAATATGGAGAATAGAATTCATTGTAAATGGCCAACAACCAAAAAAAAATAAATAAATAAAAATAAACAAACAAACACCTCGTACCTAGTGCTTGCACCAAAGGATTCAAAAAAAAAAAGAAAACAAAAATATGTAATACTCTAGATCAGTATGCATATGAAAAAATCTCATCAATAACATGCTCACTCAGTGATAAAAAAGATTTACATTGCTTCAGTCACACCCCACATCTAGGCTGATGAACTGAGTGCTATGAGACCTTTATGTGCTCAACAAGATGCTCACTGATGAACTGAGTGGTATTGGTCCATCATGGTCTAGGTTGTGCTATCAATGAAGGCTTGGGATTGAGCATGTGTGTCCTTTGTGTAGGTGACCATCTTGCAACAAGAGGTTGTGCTTGCAATTGTTATGCTAGAGGAGCCTAGAAGCTTGAAACGATTTTGTGAACTGGTAGGAACAATAAATATCACTAAATTCAAATATGTAGCTTTGACAAAATGGCTATCATTATGTATAGTATCACAAAATATGATCAAATAACAATGTATTATAATCACTTCTTTTCCAAATTTTCTTCTTCAATTCCTTACTTTTGAACCAATAAAAGTAACTTCAAAACTCAATCTTCCATTAGAGAGCAGAATCAGTGCAGCTGATATATTAGAGCAGTAGCCATATTTCTCTCAAGCATTTCATCAAACAGTTGTATAGCATACTGAAAAGAAATAATGCAATACATGTTCACTACAACACTAGCCACATAAAAATCAATTGCAAAACAATATAAAGAATATCATTCATTCACCTAATATGTATAATGTAATTACAACTCCAAATTTTTAATGTTTGTTTCATTTGTTAATTTCATTTTCTATGAAACAAACAAGCTCACAAGACCCAACCCCAAAAATTAGACCAAACCAAGAAACTCCTATAGAAATTCATACAAAGAGATTAGTAAAACAGAGAGCTTTTTGTGGATTTAAATAATAAAAATACTTGGATTAGAAAGAAAGATAGAAAGAAGAAGAAGAAAAAACAAACAAACCAAGAGGTGGCTATTAGACGGCACGGTAGAACCATCAAGCGCTGTCGGGACACGGGCGGCGAGAGTACGGGACAACGTGCCGTGGCGGCTATCTCTCTTTCTCTCTCTCTCCCCTCTTCGGTCAGAACTAAGTTTCTTTTCCTTTCATCAATCTGTAGGGTTTCAAATGAAGAGGGAATAGTTTGTTTTTGGGGAAATTGTACTTTACCCACCTATGATTTGGCCGTTTTAACCGTGCCCACCCGTGATTTAAAAATTATCACTTAACCCATCTGAGGTGGCCTCCGTTAGACCCCCATTACCCACCTCTACACTTTCCGTTAGAAAATCCCCTTTACTATATAAGCCAAAATTAGAACCCTAATAGGAAGAACGAGCTCTCTCCCTCTCTCTACCTTAGAATCCCTAAAAATCCCCAAATCCATAATCCCTTTCTCTCTTCACTTAGATTGCCAAAGTGAAATCTGACACTTGCAAGCAAGAAGGTGTATTGAAGCTTGGGTTTTTCTCTATATCAACTTTAGCCCAATTTCCTTCACACTCTCCATCAAAGTCGCCAACACAAGCACTTGCTCCTAAAGCTTCAGCACCATCGCCTACAGTTAGAAAGACTCCAGTGCCTGCTTCATCTTCGACAATGGTGAACTCTCCACCATCTCCTCCTTCAGCTTCTTCTGAGGCTCCGATGAGTCCTCCATCTTCTATTAGTACTCCACATGCTGAAGCTCCTAGACTAGCTCAGAGTGGTGCCATTTTGAACAGAGTTGGGTTCGCTGCTGGATCTATGGCTGTAGCAGTATTGACCCATTAACCCAAAAATCCATAAACCCAAAAAATTTGAAGCTAGCAATTTGAACAGATTGCTAGGTTTTTTTTTTTTTTTGCAGGGTTTTTTTTTTTTTTTTACTTGCAAATATGGGTTTGGTCTTAGAGAAACCAGCAAAAGAAAGAGGATTAGAGTTTTATTTTGTGATTGTTCTATGAAGAATTAAGTAGTCAATTTGAACAGATTGCTGGGTTTTTTTTTTTTTTTTACTTGCAAATCTGGGTTTTTTTTAGAGAACCCAGCAAAAGAAAGAGGGTTAGAGTTTTATTTTGTGATTGTTCTATGAAGAATTAAGTTGTCAATTTGAACAGATTACTGGGGTTTTATTTTTTACTTGCAAATTTGGGTTTTTTTATAGAGAACCCAACAAAAGAAAGAGGGTTAGAGTTTTATTTTATGATTGTTCTATGAAGAATTAAGTGGTCAATTTGAACAAATTGCTGGGTTTTTTTTTTTTTTTGCAAATTTTTTTTACTTGCAAATTTGGGTTTTTTTTAGAGAACCCAGCAAAAGAAAAACGGTTAGAGTTTTATTTTGTGATTGTTCTATGAAGAACTAAGTAGTAAATTTTTGGATTTAGCAGTGGAAGGCTAGCGAATCTATGGGTGTACGTTCACATGGATTTATGGCTTCGTTTGTGACTGCAGGTGTATTAGTTTTCTTTTATGTTTTATGTGAAGAAGAAGAAGGAGAGAAAAGAGGAGAGAGACTTAAAATATAATGAAAAAGACATATTTACCCCTATTTTTAATGGTGAAAAGGGAGAGGTGGGTAACGGAGGTGTAACGGAGGTCACCTCAGGTCGGTTAAGTGATAACATTTAAACCACAGGTGGACACTGTTAATGTCACTCCTCAAACCCAAAAAGGTCCAAAGCATGAGAAAGACATCTCAATGGTACCTGTAGATTTTGTTCCTTTTGACAATTCAATCCAAATAAAATCATATCAAGTACCAGCATCAAGAATTATCATAATAATTCTATTAAATATACTCCCAAAGTAAGTCAGAAATCTATGAAATAAATACAATGACCATTGGTCACAAAAGAATGGAGGTTTGAATAAATAATTATATATTATCAACTTGTCCCATTAGTGGAAATAAAGGCATAACCACTATTAGATACAAAAGAATCGGGTCAAGCCTACTCTAAGTTATACATCATCAATTCTCTCCATCACAAAAGTCAGCCTTCATCAGTAGTTAGTCTAACTACTACTAGCCACCAAAAAGCTGTCTCAAAATGATAGTTGCCTACTCTGAAAAGTTTATAAAATAAAGGGATGAGACAGATCCCAGTAAGTAGCATATTTAATGGGGGTGGGGGAAATTCAAGTTTCATGATAAGTAGCATTTTACAAAACATGCTATAATTTGGGAATTTCCATTTAAGTTATGCAAAAACAATTTCATTAACTACGTGACAAGAAAGACAGGAATAGTTTTGTACCAAGCTTCCATAAATAACTATGAAACTACATTTCATTCACTGTGAGCCATAAAAATATCTAATATCATTTCAAAACTAGAAAACCTCACCCAAGATGCAATAACGACCCATAAGGACAGAGACATCACCCTTACATCATACCGCCACAAACAAGTTAGAGCCCAAACACACTAGCATTATATGTACCTCTTTTGGCATGTGGTCTATTGGCCCTGCCAAACCTCACCCACACCCTCAAGGATTTACCTATCCCCTCCATGGGCAGCAGGGGATAACACGTCATATAGTACCTCTTTTGCATGTGGTCTCTTGGCCCTGCCTAGCCTCACCCACACACTCAAGACGGGTAATCACCAACATCAATGCATTCAAAATACATCGTTTACTTCCAAGTAGTTTCATAAGGTATTACAACAACCAAATATCCACAATATTCTCAAAAGTATTTCTTGTCAAAAATGTTTTGCATCAATATTTCCCAAATAATACAAGACAAGATAAATAAGCACTTTTAAGTTTCCAATATACCATAAAGTCCATAATTCCTTATCATAGGATTAAGTCAGATATGCTCATATTTTCCATGTAAATAATTCATGCATTTCCCCAAATGCAATACCAAATATGATGCATTGTTCATATATAATAATATATAGTAGGGTCACAACACAACACTTTTAAGAAAACATATATTCATATACAATTTTCCAAAATGTGTTTGACCTAAAAACAACATTTATAAAACATGGTTATTTTCCAAAAATCCCATTAAAAAGCTACTTACCTTGCAACCCGCAAAAAGGCCTAATTTTCCAAACTCCAAATAAGATCAGCTAAGAACCTAAACAATATCAAGAAAACTTATCACAATAGGCATAAAGCTTGACACTGCATCTAGCTAGGAATTAGAAATTGCTAACTAAGGAGTTAACTAGGCAAGCCTAGCATTTAACCTTACAAATAATGGATTCCACTTCCAAAGTTTCTCAACAATTCATTACAAGGCATAGACTCCCATTATACTCAAGAATCATTCAAGGTGTTATCTCTAACATCAAAACCTCAATAATTTATGAGTAGTTTCCAAAAGGTTTTCACAACATCATCAAGAGACCCATGACACCAAAATCACAATATCCTTCAAAACTAACAATTTAAATCTTTAACTAGCTCCAAATAAACCATAAAATTTATATTCACCATTTATTTCACATGATATACCTCAAAACTCCTAAATATTCACCATACATAAACCTTAGTTAGCCACCACTAGAAAAAAACATAAACCCACTCATCAAATTAGTCCACCAAATCAAAAACCCATATGCATAATTACAAGAATATCACCCAAGTAGCTCATAAATCTCATGAACATCATTATTAAAGATTGGGTAAAAAAACCTCAAATAAGAACATAATACCCATCAAAAGAGATTAGAAATTTTACTTCAAATACTAGAGGTGAGTAAGCCTTACCATTTCCTATTGAGCTTTCCGATGATCTTGCCGGAAAAAGATGGTGGAGGTGATGGAGGATGAGCACCGGTGAGAGAGAATGAGAGAAATGTTTGTGTTGTGTTGATGAGAGAAAATGAAAAAGAAAAGAGTAGAAGACCTTAGTTGACCGGCCAAAGAGGGAGAGATATGAGTGATATTAGTGTGGTGGGGAAGAGAGTGAGGTAGGTGGGCACATGTGAATGCAAATAAAAAAAATCTAACCATCATTTTTTTTTTTTTTTTTAACTAGGACGTTACAGTTAAAATGGGCCAAACCACAAGTGGGTAAAGTGCAATTTTCCTTTTGTTTTTTAAAGCTCATGTGTCTCACGTTATCATTCGGTTAGTTTTTTAACGGTAAATTAATGGGGGTACTGATTTGGTAGGTAGGCAAAGTTTATAGAGTAAATTGGCCAATAAAAAAGTTCAAGGGTGTATTGGCCACTACTTCAAAGTTCAGGAGTGTGTGGGCATTTTTCTCAAAACTTGACATACCTTTTGTTTTGAAGGCGCTCCAAGAACCAAAATCAACGCAAGAGAGTTGAAATTGTAACAAATAATCCCTAAAAAACTATTTATAATAAAATATAGAGTTATGGATTCCTAATCAAATTCGGTTAGGGTTATGAATTCTTAATCAAATTTGGTTTTATATATATATATATATATTTTTTTTTTAAGGATGAATGTGTTGGTAGAGTCCATTTGATATAAAATTTACATCCTATTGAGATTAAAAATGATATATATTTGTTGAGTCTCATCTATATATATAGGTAAAGCTGAAAAAAAATCTAATTAAATTTCAAATTGGAATTCAATTAAAGTCTAATTTTGCGCCACATGTCCTGTCTAACCTAAATTTTTGTACCAAGTGAGTTAATTCAAAGTAAAAATTGGATTTCAATTAAAGTTTAATTTTGTGACATGTGTCCCATCTAATTTAAGTTTTTTAATTTTTGTACCAAATGAGTTAATTTAGTGTAAAACACGAGGAGTCCAATATATATAATAGATAAAACTGAGAGAAAATCCAATTAGATTTCAACTCTCAGGTGCTGATGTTTCATGGTTCTCTACTTCCTTCCATCGGTGATCTCTCCTCCCTGGTTATCTGTTCGCTTTTCTTCGTATTCTGCTTTGAACATTCAGTCCATTGAAATGCCATTAAGATGAATGAGATCAAACCCTAGGAAAAATCCTCCCACATGTCCCATCTAATTTAAGTTTTTAAATTTTTGTGCCAAGTGAGTTAATTCAATGTAAAAATTGGATTTCAATTAGAGTTTAATTTTGTGACATGTGTCCCATCTAATATAAGTTTTTTAATTTTTGTACTAATGAGTTAATTTAGTGTAAAAAACAATATAAGTAAACCATAAAAAAAACATAATTTTTGAATGATTTATGAGCCCTTTTTTTTGTAGAACTAAAAACAATTCAAGATTATAAGTCATCTATATCTATCTATCTATCTATCTATCTATCTATTTATCTCTCTCTCTCTCTCTCTCTCTCTCTCTCTCTCTCTCTCTCTCTCTCTCTCTCTCTCTCTCTATATATATATATATATATTAATAAGTAAAACTCAGAGAAAATCTAATTAAATTTTAAATTGGAATTCAATTAGAATCTAATTTTGTGCCACATGTCCCATCTAATCAAAAAATTTAAATTTTGAACCAAGTTAGTTAGTTTGGTGTAAAAATTGGATTTCAATTAAAGTTTAATTTTATGGCATATGTTCCATCTAATCGAAATTTTTTAATTTTTGTACCAAATGAGTTAATTTAGAGTAAAAAATGACGAGTCTAATATAAATAAATTATAAAAAGAAATATAATCATATATCTAACACTATATATAAAATTAAAGGAAGAGAAAGTTTAAATGATTTTTTTATTTATGAGCTTTTTTTATAACTAAAAAAAAAAATTCATTTGGCACAAAATTATATATATATATATATATATATATATATAAAAATAGGTAAAGTTTAGAGAAAATCCAATTAGATTTTATAATTAAAGTTCAATTTTGCGCCATGTGTCCTAAATTATTTATTTTTAGAGAGAGTTTTATTTCTTAATTTTAGAATTAAATGTGGAACTATATCATAAATATCCATTCAAGTGAGTTATTGTATACAAAAACCAAAGAGTCTAGAATTAATGAGCATAAAAAGATTTAAAATTTGACAATTTACATTTTCTACCTAATAACATTCTTACAAGACTTTTTGAAGAGTTAAAAAAAAAAGAAAAAAAAAAAGAATGACTACCAATAATATTTAAATTATATATGTAAGATTATTATACTATGCATCTTAATTTGTATCTTTTAAGTAAATCCATGCATATGCATGTGGTTATAAGCTAGTTTGATATAATTATAGAGTTTAAATCTTATTGAAAAACGTGATTGATTGATATAAGGAAATATGATAGAATTTTATTTTTTTTTAAATGTCATCAATGTAGAAATTATCAAATTAATGGAGATATATTCCATTTTTTAGGATAGATTTATATTAATGGGTTTGTTAGGATTATCTGAAAATTCCTTGATTATGTGATAATTTAGGTCTCCTTTAAGTATAGTGGTTGTTCTCATTAAAAAAAATTATAGGGGTTGTATGGCACCAAACAAATTTTTTTTTTTTTAAGAAATTTAATAAATTTTCTGTAATTTGGTGCTATAAAATCGGAAAAATTAAATCGAATTAAATTAAATTAAAAAATATAAATAAAAAATGCTGATATGGAAAATTGTGGAGAAGTCAGCCAAAAGTCAAAGGATTCGGTTATATATATATATATATATATATATATATATTAGTTTAGGTGCTCAGAAAATGAAGGCCCAAGCCCAAACAATAGAATTTCTATAGAGAGTGGGAAAATAGTTCAGGTGCAATTCAAAGCTAAGCACAAGTTTAAGGCCGAAAAACTCAATGTAATAAAGAGATATGATTCAAGTAGTTGTTAAGAATAGTGCTCTCCTCGGGTTTGTCCGAGGATTTATTTCATATACACAAATATTTCAGATTTTACACAGGATTTTCCACAGTTTGCTTCATTATTTCTTTTAAGAAAAAAATGTTTAACCCCTTATCTGGGGGGTTCCCCTTCCTTATATATCCTTCCTACTTGTATCCTACCCCTCCACTTGTCTGTCTCAAGGCTTTTCTTAAGATACTTATCCCATCAAAGTCCTATTTAAGGTGATGGAAGGGGCTGCTAGCTGTGAAGTCACTATTTAGGTGTCATTTCTTCATTAATGCAGCTAATAAGGTTGTTGCAGAGCATTTAATGTGGAGGGGGGAGGTATACCTTTCTAAGAAGCTTCCTCCCACCATCTTTGCCCCCCATATGGTCCTTTCTCTTCTTCTCGGGCTTTCATGAGACACTTGCTATCCTATCTCCACTCCCATCCTTGGGTCGGCGAAGTCCTCAGAGTTGATATACTTCTTTGAGTGGGATTATGCAAGATATTCCGTATTCTAATCCTCTTCAGTCCTTAGACCTCTGACAATTAGTGACGATAATTCATAGTTGTCTGTAAAATAACAAAAAAATGGGCTTTTAGAAAAAAGTAGTTGAATGTGTCCATCTTTAAATAAAAAATCGTGCTTGAGAAGAACTTTAGTAGAGGATTCTAAAATCCAAAAATTTAAGATTATTTTTTTGCTAGAATTTTAGAAAGAAAAACATATAGTATCTCTATATATTATCTCTTCTCTTCTCTATTTATTAAGATGATTTAGAAAATTAGTTATTATCCTGTTAACTTCCAAAAATACCCTAATTTAATTAACTTATCTTTATTCCTAAAAAATAAAAAATAAGGTTAAAACTGTAATCCAACAAAATTCAAAAAAAAAAAAAAAATATATATATATATATATATATATATATATATACACACACTAGAGAAATCTCCCTTTTCAAAAAAAAAAAAAAAACTCCTTCGGTTTTCCTCTCTTTCCTCCTACTAATCTACTTATCTATTTTCCTCTACCATCACATGTCTCTCCACTCTTATTTAAAATTCAAAATTCAAAATTAACCACAACTACTCAAAGCTAAGTTCCACAGATTGAAGACTTATCTCATAACAAAGTCACCAGCCACACGCATTCATCTATATCTCTTCTTCTTTTCTTGGTTTTTTATTTTTTTATTTTTTTTATAGACATCTAGCTCTCTCTCTCTCTCCAAGGAACTGACTATATAGAAACTTATGGGGCTTACATCTCCAATCCAGGTTGGGAATTCTCTAATTTTTTTTTTTTTTTTTAATTATTCATTTTCTCCCCTGATATGAAGTTGGTACGTGTTTATTTGATTCTCTTTCTTTGGTTTTCTCAGTGATGAGGGTGTGATTTCATTTGGTTTGGTGGAGAGGCTGTGATCAAAGACAACCTTGCACAACTAGTATCACATATTTTTCTCTCTCACACACTCTCTTTCTTTTACTTTTTTGTTCCAATATTACAAGATAAAATTCTCACTCTCAATATCTTTAAGATTATATTTGTAATTGTTAGTAAATATCATTCCAATTGATATTTATGGTTAACAAAAATTAACTTACTTGGAAGAATGATTTATTGGTTTTAATTGATTCTTAAGTCCATTGCATTGGGTGGTGTTAGTCACATTTTAGGTGAAGTGCGAGAATAATTTTCATTTTATGTCATTCTTTTGAATTAATTTGTGTGAAATTAATTTTGTACCAATTAAGTGTGGGTTAGTTTTGTCTTCCCATAATTCTGTTTTAAATCTTTTATCTTATATAAATTTTTTTTTTTTTCTTTTTTCATCAGCAACCGAGATTACCATCCACTATTTGATATATTTGCAGGTTGACCAAGTAAGATTAAGAAGAGTAGTTTTGGTTGTGCTTCACCAGATTATCAATGATGCGTCATTCTCTTCCTTGATGGGTTGATGTTGTTATATGTGTAGTATTGTTGAAAGTGTTTGACTTACTTCCAATATTTTTTTTATTTTAAATACACAATGACAAGCGGTGGTAAATTTTAATCTTCACATTTTATTTAATTAGTGGGTAATGAGGTAATTTATCATTAAAACAAAAAGAGATTTCAGTTAAAGTACTAGAAATAAACCAAGCCCTTATTGAAAACATTGATTGCAAGGTTTTCACATTGTAAAGAATTTATCCGATTGAAGGTGAAAGATTTATATTATTTTTTTTGCATGTGTATTAGTTTCATGTTGTGATTTAATAGGCTACATTAAAAGTGATATCCCCACCCAATGAGTAAAATCATACATATGTGTACAACATACATTTGAAGGTGGTGCTCAAATTTAAAATTTATGAATTATTTAAAAAATCTCTAATTTGCTATAATTTGTTCGTTTTTTAATTTATAATTTAAAGAATCATTAGTTAAGTATATCTAACTTTAGCAAGATTAATTAATATTCAAAATCTTTGTTCAAATTCTGTAGTTTTTGTTATCAATTACTTCACTAGGCTAAAAATGAACAAATCTACCCATGAACATATGATTTCAATGCTATTTTGGTATTCATTTTTTGGAGCTAACCTCATATATCAATAATTTTTATATATTAATTAATTAATTATAGAACACTAGCCTCTAAGCACGCCTTTTATTTTTTTTTTTTAAAGGTTCATAATTTTCATTCATCATAATTTGGGGTTGTTGCATTCTTCAATCACAAAATATCTAGAAGTGTGATGAGATTTATTCCTTTACGGGTGAAACAAATTTTTTGTATATAAATCTCATCACACTCCTAGGTAGTTTAGGATTGATGAATGCAGCAACCCCAAATTATGATTAATAGAAATTATGAACCTTCAAAAAGTGTTTTTTTTTTTTTTAATTCTTTAAAACCAACGGGCCGGAGTCTTAAAAAAATAAATTAAAAAACTAATGGGAGAGTGATCTTATTTTGTAGGTAATGCTTTACATGGGAATCGGAGATGTATTTTTACTGAATTATCATTCAGGTTTTTTTTTTTTTTTTTTTTTTTTTTTTTAAACCTAAGAGGATGTAGGAGTATTTTTAAACTAAAAAATTATTTAACCTAAGAGGATGTAGGAGTATTTTTGAACTAAAAAATTATCTATACCAAATAGGAAAAGCCTCTTAAATGGTAGTACTAGCCTCTAAGCGCATAGTTAGAGGTTAGTTTATTTTACTCTTTTTTTTTTTTTAATGCTTTGGCCGCGAAAGATATTAAGACAAATGAAAATGATTTTGAAACTATATAAGACATAAATAACGTAATTGAATATTTAGAATTTATATAAAATGTAATTGAACATTTGCCAAGCATGTTTGAGTTTGTTACATATTTTGAATTTATTTAATGGCCATTTTTATAATATTCCTGGCTTCAATTCCAATTATACACAGAGATTATATATGATATATGTCAAATATTATTTCACCCACAAATGCATAACACTCATCACAATCTTTAGTATTTTGTGATTGAAAGATGTTATAATCCTGAATTATGATAAATGAAAGATATTAACATTTTCAATAATAAAAAAAATGCAGCAATTCCAAATTATAATTAATGAAAATTATTAATTTTTAGAAGGAAAAAAAAAATTGAAGAGCCTCTATGCACGTGTATGAGCGCGTGCTTAGAGGCTAGTTTCTTCTTAAGAGAATAACAATACCACTTTACCACTATACTAGTCAAAGTCCCGTGTGTTACATGGTTCTAGTCATGAATTTTGTATATTATCTTATTTTGATATTTAAATCATTGTTGTAGTGTTGATTTTATTTAAATAGATATAAGTTATATCACCCACTTAGCTGTAAAACTAACATATATAACATTCTAACTTACTAAGAAATAAAAGTAATACCCTAACTTAATGTAACATTCTAACTTCCTAATAAATAAATATAACACATATATTCTTTCTAAAAATATATATATATATATATATATAACAAATATATTAATATTAAACATGAAAAAAATAATGAATTTAATAATTAAAACATTTGAAAACAAAATTTAAAATTAAGCAAAATCCCAATTCATTAATGAAAAACAATCTAAATTTTTGAACTTTTTTTAAATATATATATATTGAAAACATAGTTAAGTAAAGATAGACTTACATAGGAATTTGGACCAATTGATATAAGAACATTTTTAGATCCTTCTTTTTCTATTGTATCCAATTTCATGTTTACAGCAAATTTTGCTTTTAAGGAAAATAGATTACATGGAACAAAGCACCAAACAAAAACCAAAACAAATTAAATCCATAATAAATATTGATGTCAACAACAAATAATCATGTGACAAGAAAATAAATGATACATATATATTGCTTGTTGTATTGACATCTAAAAAAAAATACTAAAAGGTGTAATGACCATGAGATTAAGAGAGACATAAGTTTATATTTCAACATAATTTGTAAACACAGACATAGAATTTCAGCCTATCTATAAAACTTGTTGATAAAATCATATATTATATAATAAAAAGGTAAAAAAATACACAAAATCTATTCAATTTGACGAAAGGAAAAAAATACCTGTAGGGTTGTAGGTAGGGTAGAGAGGAGAAATGAAGAATATAGAAAATAATTGTAATGTAGGTAGTAGAAAGAATAATACACCAAAAAACTATGTGTATATATAGAGAGAATTTTAAGTTGTGATGAAGATGATATAAACAAAAGGAAAGAGTTTAAGTGAAAATAATATATATATATATATATATATATATTACTTTATTATGATTTATCAGGAAAAAAATATAAGATGCAAATTTATTAAAAAGAACATATTAAAAAAAAAAAAAAAAAAAAAAAAAAAAAAAAAAAAAAAAAACAAAACAAAAACGTAGTTTGATACGTAATAGTAATATTCAATTCTATCTTTTTTTCCTATAAAAAAATTCTATCTTATTTGCTTTTACGTATTTTTATCTCTTTTATTTAAAAAAAAATTAATTCTATCCTTCTTTTTTTTTTTTTTTATGTAGGTGATTCTATCCTATTGATTTTAGGTTTTGTTGATAACATTTTAGATAGACACAATTAGAGTTGTGGTTGTAAATCAAATGCTTTCTTTTGGTACTTGATTATTAGGAAAAAGATGACATAACGTAGTAAAAAAAATTAACAAAACAGGTAGTCACATGACAAAAATTAACAATGCATATTTATCCTATCGATATTCTATCTTATTTGCTTTTATTTATTTATTTTTTTAATTCTAACCTTTTTTATAGCTAATTCTATCCTATTAATTTTAGGTTTTGTTAATAATATTTTAGATAGACACAATTGTAGGTTGTAATTGTATGGTACCAACCAACTAAATTTAATCTCTTTTTGAAATTTTAGAAAACACTTATTGTAGGTTGCATGATTTGTTAAAACACATATTGTTATTTTATTCAAAGAAATTAATAAGAACAAATAAAATGTTGTTTTTACCTAAAAATTACTATAATTTGGTGCAGACACTTGGTGTAATCACGGCTTATAAGCCCAACTTTAATTATATAGTACATGATATAATATGATATGATATAATGTAAAAGGATTGATATGTAGGATTTTCCCCCTCCAAAATACCACTATAACAACTATAAGAAACATATTATATACAATTTTTTTTCTTAAGATTACACACATTGATAAATATATGTCACAATTACGGTCTCTGTTTTACAAAGCTAATTTTTAATAAAATCTACATAAATGAAAACCACTTCAAATTGTCCTTGAAATTGTACAATCAAGAAATAGTGCCTCTTACCCAAATGCATCCAATTTGGCCTTTATGCAATCCAACAAATTTGTGAATAAGTTAACCTGGTTAAAAAGGAAATGGAGAAGAAAAAAAAATGACAGCTTTTATAAGGTAAAGTAATTGTTAAAATACTCACAAATAAAAATAACATCATGGTATTATTTTTTAAACAACTTAATATTAAGCAGTGGAAAAGTACAAACAAATAAACAAACTATACCTTTTCATAAGGGCAATTTACACTGTGCCCACCTGTGATTTGCTCAAAAAACACTTTGCTTACCTGTGATTTAAAACTTAGCACTTTACCCACTTGAAGTTAGCTCAGTTTGTGTTACATTGTTGTATTTAAATAGATTGAGTTATTTTCAATTAAACATATTAAAGAAGTTTAATCAAGTTGGATCCAAATTGATTACTAGAGGTCAGAATTTCGTTGGTCAAATCCAAACTTACCCTTTGTTTTCTTTTTTTCTTATTACATATCAAGTGGTTCATTAGAACCAACCAAATTTCTATTTATTTATTCTCTAAATATTTATTTTCTCCCTCCTTAAAAATTGTGTACATATCATATAGTATGAGATATATAATAATAGTCGCCAAGTATCATCAGTTTTGGGCTTCAAATAAAATTTTCGCCAAACAATATTTGTCTTGGGCTTTGTAAATTTGTAAAAATTTTCCAAGCAATACTAGTCTTGAGCTTTAAATAAAATGTTTGTCAAATAGTAATCGGTTTGGACTTTGAATATATTGTCAAGCAGTGATCGTCTTGGGCTTTTGATATATTGATAAGCAATAATCGTTTTGGGCTTTTGATGTATTGATAAGCAATAATTGTCTTGGGCTTTGAATATATTGCCAAGCAATATTAGTCTTGGGCTTTGGATATTTTTCCAAGTTGTAATAGTCTTGGGCTTTGGGATGGTGCACGAGTTTTGGGCTCACAGGATTGGTTTTGTGCTTTGCTAGATAGTGATATGAAATTGGAAAAAAGATGAGATTTTGAGCATTTTAGTGATAATTTATATTATAGCCCATTTGAAAGGCATTTATTTAAGAATAAAGTTGGAAAGAGGAGAAAAGAGGGAGGAGAGATGGAGAAATTTCAAGAGAGGTTATAGTAATTTTGTGCATGTAGAAAGATGGGGGGCTAGGGGAGGGTTTATTTATACTAAGAAGAGTGGCAAGTGAGCTCAGCCCCACTATGCTCCTATTGCTAGTAGGAACATGAGGGACAGAGGGAGGGGAGGAGGGGGGAGGGGCTAGGCCTACTCAACATTTTTCTAGAAGCATAGGCTTTTCCATTTTCAATTTTGTGTGTAGTTGTTTGGAGGTCTTCCAAGACATGGATTTCTTCATATCAGATATCTTTGAAATGGACTGGATGTCTAGTTTCTACAAGTTCTGGCCTTGTTCGATTTGGGGCAATGTTCATGAAGATATTTTACCCAGAAGGGAGGTGATGTAGTGTAGGAAATTGTGAAGCACTTATCTTGGGAATGCAATATCTCCCAATCCAAAGGCGATATTACCAAGCTGTTTTTTATTGGAATAGATAACTCATCATAATTCAAGAAATTTTCAGCCTTTGGCACTAATTGTGGATGAATTTGTACAATTTATTAAGTGAAGACTCCCTAAAAAATAATTTTTGACTGGAAAAATAATGTATTGTGCATTTCATTCCAATTTTTGAGAACTTTCTTTATGGACTTACTGGCCTCTATTTTTGGTTAAATAAGATGTCATTGGAAATGTTATGATGTTTATTATCTAAATATTCTTGCTTTTTTGACCAAATCCCACATTGAAGGCCTTGAAATAATAAATGGAAAAACCATGTTTTAGTATAAAATTCCCAATTTAAATTTAATGTTTTTGTAAATCATTTTTTATTTAAGTGGGGGTTTTTGGCCATCCAAGCTTGTAAAATCTAAGCTCATCATGTAAATTTTCCAATCACTTCTCACTCGGACCAATTGGTGGTCATTTGATTATTTTTTAATCAAAATTAAATTATAATCGCACGTCGCAAAAACAATTATGGCTTTAGATGTTTTTGCAATTCTCATCTGTTTCAACTCTGATAGGGCCCTTGAACTTTCATTTTAAGGAGAAATTCATAATCTTTAAGATGGGCACAAATTTATCACAATCAGATAGTCAAATATTTTGTGAAACACTAACTAACCTGGTTTAGGGTTTATCAAAGTGGGTCAAACCTAGCCAAAAATGGCAATTTTAGGATTTTAAACTCTTGGATTATCCAAATGATTTTTCCAACATCCATTTTTTCATGTAACTATTTTTTTCATGTTTAAAAAATGTAGTTTTTGGCTTTTTTGGGCTTAAATTGGTATTTTGGCATGCAAATTGAGGCCAGACAAAATATAGTATCAATAATGCTATGAAAAGAAGCAGAACTAATTTTCTTGTTGATTTTGTTTCCTTTTATTTTGAACTAGATTAAGCTTGATACCTTGGGTACTAGTCATTGTAGGCACTACCATAGCAGTTCCATAACTCTTTATTTTCTTTTAATTTATTCCAGTTAACCAAAAATAAATGGTCAAATGAAAAAATGGATTGATGATTGATGAGACCATAAAAATCATTAAGGTCGTCCATCTTAATGGACAACCATTACATCGTTAGTGGACTATTAAGGAAAGATGAGCAACCACTCAACCCATTCAATGACAACCATCAAAGGTCTTAAACTCTCATTAAGACAAAGAATGTTACAATTAGGGTAATAATCTCCCTCATTTATGTCTAACAACTACCTAAGTTACCTATAAAAGGGACAATCTGCCTTACTTGCTAAGGTACGTCAAAAACTACCACAAAACTACTGTCTATATACGAAAGATATGGGCTGATACTGACTCAAGTATCGGAGGCTCTCCCACCGGGCACAACCCGGTGGTCTCTTAGATAAACTCTCTTTATCTTGCAGATCTTACAGGATCGTTAAAAGCTCTGAATTGGACGAGTAACCCAACTGGAGATTTTTGGTATCATTAATTTGGTACCGTCTGTGGGAAAAAGAGAAGTCATTATTCTCTTCCCGTGACAAAGGGTCACTTAGTTCATTCAAAAGATATGAACACCATGATACCATGGTCAGTCTCAGTCAGATAGATATGAACACCATGATACCAATAATCTTCACCATATGAATTTTTTCATTCTCATAAAATCAATATTATCAGAGTTGTATGTGTCGTGTGTCATTGGAAAGCTCACACAACAAGCTTTAGTTTAAAGTAGGGATGGCAATTTCTGTTCACAATTTAGGTTCATATCGTGTTGAGCCATGAGTATTCGGTTATATAGGTTGACTCAAACCCGATTTGTTTAGTAAATATGTCAAGAATCCTCAACCCTAACATGACATGTTTATTAAATAAGCCAATCTAGCACAACACGTTTAACTTGTTTAATTAACAAGTCATGCAAATGTCAATAATAGTACATACTTGATCTGAATAATTTGTTATCAATTTTCATATATCTAAAATTAAAATACAATTACAACCATAAATATAGTAATAAACATACAATTACAAACATAAATTGAGCAAGAATAACAACAAAAAGCTAATATATCTATAAGTTAAACGGGTCAAACAAGTTCGCATGTTGAACATGAACACGACCAATTTATTAAACGAGTTAATCGTGTCAACCTGAATATGACCTGAACCCGTTTAGCCTCAACCCATAACTTGTTTATAAACATGTTAATAATGTCAGGTTGACAAGTCATGTCAAATTTTGCCACCCCTAGTTTAAAAGAGTCGCTGGTATTAAAAAAATCATAAAAATGAATCCAAACTCACAAATTTTAGAAAACCTTGAAATGGGTGCATTGCCACATTCTCGTGCTCACTGCTCATAACCAAGGTTGTTAAATCTGAACCAGATTAGATAGTCCGACCCCGTTACTCGTGACCCAACCCGATTATTTAGAGAGTGAAAACGAGTCTTGAAATAAATAGTGAAAAATGCATGCATCAGGTATAGAACCAATGACCTCCCACCCACTAACCATTGAACTAGTTGGCTTCCTTGTGTCATATTTGAAATTTATATTTTATTTACTTTAATTGTACAAGATTAATAGCTTTGCATTTATTTTTATCACTATTTACTTAATAGTATTTTCTAAATTTATTTTTGTTCAAGAATTATGCTTTTATATCAATAAATATGAATATAAAATTTGTAAATTTATGTTAAAAATGATTTTATTTTAAATTAAAATGCTTTTTATTTGAAAGCTTAATAAACACAACTTTTAAAGCTTGTTTATATTTATTATTTTCTATTCACTTTATAAAAGTAATGAAAATTCGTTTGAAAGTTGTTTTAATTGCTTTATTTTTTTTAAGGGTAAATTTTCATATTTTTACACATTTAATATATTTATTTGTATTTTAAATAATATTAAATTAATTTTGACGTCATAATGGCTCGACCTCGGTTGAACCTTGATCCGACCTTAAAAACCTCTCTATCTTTTTCGGTTCTTTGAACAGTCTGGGTCCAAAAACCATATGCTCATAACTCCCTAAAATTGAGAAAATTTGAGCAAAAACCAGAGCCAAAATAGAGATCAGAATTGGCATCAGAAGCTTTCAACCACGTCTCATTTGCAAATATTTGAGGTTGAGAATACCTTAAAATAAGTTCGACAACTTGGAAATATTAAAAGGTTTTAGAATGGACCAACCAAGTTGGTCGCTTGGGACGTAACGCTAGCTCATGAACGATTGCTTCTCAAGTGGCCAAGGAATTGAAGTTTCCGCCGGTATACCATGCTGCACCAATTACAAAACTCTCTTCGATTTCCAATAAAAAAATATATAAGATGAAATGCTGCCAAATTTTTACCCTGAAAATGATATATACGTTTTATGAAAGTTGCTGTACGTATTGGTGAGTATAAACATAAGGGACACATGAGAAAATATGTGTATTTAATTGCCACATTTTTTACCTACTAAATTCACCAAACATATGCTGCCTAATGATGATGATGCAAATAGAAATATTCCCCTTTTAAGAGTCAAAAGTGAAAACAATTTAAAAAGTGCTCAAAATTATCCTGAACTTGATACTAGAAAATGACATTTCTCCATTCTTTTGTTCATGTCTCATAAAATATAGGGAGTTTTAGTTTAGACTATAATTAAATTTATTTTAAACTAGACATCCAAGGCTTTAATATGAGTAGAAAATTAATCAAAGTGTGGATAGGAATTGATTAATATGATTTTTGCAATATGGTCCACAGTGCAGCCGGAGAAGTTACGAGATTTAAATGTTTAACCCTGAAATTGGCTCAAGGCCATTTCTAATGAATTTGGTCAACCCAAAGCTTATAGAATGCTTTGGAGGATGATGTCAGCCATCCAGATTGTTTTGTTTTTTTTTTTTTTTCTTTTTTTGTTTTTTTTTTTTTAAATAAGAATATTGTAACTTTATTAAGAAGATAAAAATGAGACATTATGAGCCAAAACAGACTCAATTATGAATGAATTTTACTCTATTCAAGTTACATGAGAATTAATATTTGTTGGCATATTGAGGCAAAACATGAACCATCCATAATTAGTTATAACGGGATTTTTTTTTTTTTTTTTTGAGTAAAAGTTATAACAGAATTCGTTTCAAGATTATTATTTATATTTTATTATGCAACGGTCCGCTACAGTTATTACTTGCCTCATATCTCTCTCTCTCTCCCTCCCTATATATATATCACTCTCTCTTTTTTCAGTTTTTACATTTTGATACAAACATATTTTCTCACACATTAGACTTCAATGAATTGGATGGGTAATATATATTTTTTTTTTGGATGGGTAATATAAATTTACTCCATTAGGTATATAAGCAAAGAAAGTAACAAAAATGGACAAGAGGACTAATAGTGTTATATATATATATATATATAATATAAATTCTGCTCAAGTTTAATCTAAGTATATATTTATGAAGTTTTCTTTAGAGAATTGAACCCTTTCCCATATCCTCCTCCCACCCTACAAGAATTTTGTACTTGTAAATTACCCATCACATCAAACCACCCTACAAGAATTTTGTACTCGTAAATTACCCATCACACCAAAAGTATGCATTAGGGCCTTTTATTTTTTATGTTTGGGGTTTCACATTATAGGTATTTTTGGATTCTGGGTTTGTGTTATGCGGCCCAAGGTTTGGGCTCTTTCATTATAAGTTTTCGTATTTGCGTTTCACATTGCGTACTAGTTTTGGGCTTAAAGTTTGAGATTTTACATTACAAGTTTTCGTGTTCCGGGTTTAGAATTTGTGGTTTTTGATTTTCAATTACAAAGTTTTCGTGCTTGGGCTTTGGGTTTGAACTTTGAAGGTTTGGGTATGGACTCTTTCATCACAAGTTTTTGTATTTATAATTAGGGATTAGAGCTTGTGATTTTGTGTTTTTCAATATGATAGATTGTTTGGTCTTTGTTTATAAAAATATAATTCTAAACTTAAAAGAAAAAGTGGTGGTCCCATAGATTGTTTTGTTGTTTGGCAAATGGTTTGGCAAACGGTTTTCCTTTCCGACATGGTAGATTCTGTGCGTTACGTAGAGTGGTCACCAATATGCTAACTTCCACTCGTTGAATATATATATTCTGCTCCATTTTAGCTTTTACATATTCTATTCTTTACTTCCCAACATCAACATGAGCAACCATCTTTCTTATGCTTTAAGTTCAACACTATCATATGTTGTCCACTGTGTTAACAAGACATGGAACACACAGACTCCCTAGTGTATACGCCCACCTGGGTAGTGGCCACTGTCTGCTTCATTATTGTTCTCATATCTTTATGCGTGGAGCGCACTCTGCATCGACTTGGAAAGGTATGAATAAAAATCTCTTGAATCACCCTCTAGAATCTTCATTCTTACAGTGCTCATGGTTATGGAGTAACTATGTATCTAGTCATTAATTTTCTGGCCTTTGACGGGAAATACATTTAGCTAAATTTTCTTTCATGGACTTACGTACACCTTGCTTTATTCATGATCAATTTTGATAATCCAATTGAATTTCGAACCAAAATTTTATTTGGTTGTTATGCATTTGTCAAATCTATGAATGGGTTTATTATTTTCTCAATTGAGAGTTTAGACAAGAACTGGAATATATCATTGAGAGCTGAAGCACCAACTAATCAATTTTTTTTTTTCATTATTTTTAAAAATAGCTATCTAGTTAAATTTTTCTTTTCATTTTTCAAGAAAAAAAAATCACATCTTTTCATTTTTCAAGAAAAAAAAAAATCACTGAAAAAAAAAAAAAAAAAAAAGCTATCTAGTAAATTTGTTCTCGATCTTAAACTATTGAAGGGGTTATACTTATCAATGCTCAATTTAATTAAAATGCTTTTCATCCCTATATTATTGTAAAAAGTCAATTTGTCATCCGTAAATTATTAAAAAAAATAACTTTAAAGTATATGTTTGGTTCCAAATTAAAAAGTCAGCTTATTTTACTATAGAGTTTATTTTGTTATTATTTATGAGCTCTATTGCACTTTTTGCTATTATTCACGGGTCTCACTGTACTATTTCAGTTAACTTTTACCTTTATTTACAGTACTTTTAGCAAAAAAATTTCAATTTCAGCAAAATAAATGGATCTCAAACAGACCCTAAATTGTTATGGAAAAAAATTTATCAAAGTTTAGAAACAAAGTGTGAAATTCATGAAAACTTTAAGGATAAAAAGAATATTTTGAATCCCCAACCCCGCGAAAACCTCTCTACGCAGTACACACAATCCTTTGTTTTTGAGAACCCTTAACTACTAATATAAAACATAGACCTTTATTCTGATAATACAAAACCCGTAGCTTTTCGTGAATGCTAAAGAAGAGGAACAATTTCAATTCTAAAAGAATAATAATCCTAAATGAATATTGAGGAATAAGATGGAAGAAAAAAATAATAATAACGGAGAGGGCACATCATAACCACGCATACAGGTGTAGAAGACCATAGCATAGGGTGGTCAAAATTCTAGGGGGAAAAGAAAAAGAAAAATATATAGTGAGATTTTGCGTGTTTGATTAGCAAACAACGAAAGTTACTAAGTATGTTTGATGAGCATCTTTCCTCTGATTACGGAAAACAAAATTTCTTCTTAATTTTGTAAAGCAGTTTTCTGTTTGATGTACATGTGTTGCTTTTCATTTCAGCTCTTGATACGTAAAAGACAAGATAAACTATTTGCAGCATTACAAAAATTAAAGGAAGGTGCTCTCTCTCTCTCTCTCTCTCATAGACTTAACATTTTACCATGCATATTCAACATAATTAACATGACTAGTTTTTATTTTATTTTAATATTATTTGCTAATCCTGAATGAATACAAATCTTGTTTTAATTTTTGTGTTTTACTTTATGTTTCATCAATGACAACTTGTCATATGTCTTTTTTCCCTTCTTTTTTTTTTTTTTTTTTTTTTTTTTTTTTTTTTTTTTTTTTAACTTTGAGTATTTTATAAGGAAAAAAAAATGTGAAAAGTTGTGGGGCATTAAGTAGAACAAAAAAATAAGACACAAGATTATGTTCAACCCTAATCAATGTACTTCTGACGTTTGTTTACAGAACTGATGCTTTTAGGGTTCATTTCTCTTCTACTAACAGTCTTCCAAGGCTTGATAAGTCGCATATGCATACCAACTCATCTTTCAAATTTCATGCTTCCATGTAAGAAGAGTTACATTCTTCACCCCAATGGTACCGAGCATTACTCTAATCCAGCTGCAAACAATTCACAACGACTTTTGTTTGAAGATACTAATTCAGGGCATTGCCTACATGAGGTATATGATAGTCCGATTTCAAGTATCTTTTTTTTTATACATAATTTTTCATCACTTCTTAACTGCTTGTAATTAAATTCCAGGAGATATAAGGGGTCATGAAGTAGAGGTCACTAGAAATTTTATATATATAATTCCTTAGTTGGGAAGAGAACGAATTTAAAACATAAATATCTTTGTTAAAAATACTGAGAAGTTTCAATTGAGCTATAAGGTCCTTGGCATACTATATACTTGTATATATGTAATTGAATCATGTAAATTTAACAGTCCTATCATGGTGTGAATAATTATTCTATATCAGCAGTAACATAGGAGTTTCTTCTCTATGTAGGTAGCAATAACTAGGGTATTGTCAAAGTACAAGTAAATACTGGTACGTGTAATACAACTACAACTGTGGTTAAAGTAACAATTTTCTATCAATAAAATTGTAGTAGTAAAAATATTGAAGTTTCCTTTATTTTCGGTGGATTCAAGAGTTTTTCCTTCTAAATTCAAAAAATGCTTTTATGGACTTAAGAGTTTGCATCTAACTAGAACGAGATCTAACGCTACTACGTTTTTCCATCTATGGCGGTGGCGCAACCAGATATTGAAGCAGTAGGCCTGGACTTAATATATTTGTAACACACGAATTATTCATGCATGCATGAATGAGAAAGAACATTAAGAATATGCAACCCATACATTACGTAGCCATACAATGGAGATATGGAAAGTTTTGGACTAGTCCATGTAATTATTAGAAAATACAGAAACAATTTATGGATAGGTTGCTTAATAACAATAGGAATGAGAGAATGATGCTTATAGATAGAAAAAGGACTGGATTCTTCCACTAAAGAAACATGTGTACATATATGCTATCTAATAGACCAGCTTATATTCAATTAATTTATAGTTATATCACTGGTGGTTCTCTCTCTCTTGACCAGGGAAAAGCTCCATTGTTACCATTGGAAGCATTACACCAACTACACATTTTCATCTTTGTATTGGCAGTTGTTCATGTAATCTTCTGTGTCACTATAATGACTCTTGGAGCAGCCAGGGTAATGCATTGATGATCCTAACCCCCAATTTCATTGCATTATATGTTTTAATTTCGTGGCTTTTGTTCATGATGTAACTAGTTTGAAGTCTGCATTGTTTGTGGAAATCGGACAAATACCTAACTATATCTCTAGTCTTTCATAATTTCTGAAGTTTTTCTTCTAAATATGTAGATACGCCAATGGAAGTCCTGGGAGGATTCTATTAGGAATGAAATTGAATCAAAGAAGGGTAATGTAAATCGGAATTTTCAAAAAATTTCTAAATGATCTTTGTAAATATTTTGGTTTGTTTTGGAATGTATGCATGAATTTAATAATTTGTGCAGGTCGAACAGGTGGCAACGACGCTGATGTTCATGATATTGATCACCAAGATTTCTTGAATAAACATGGAGCTGGATATTGGAGAAAGGCAGCAGTTGTTAGTTGGATGGTAAGATTGAAACCTATTCATGGAATAATGAAATTTACAAATTATCAATCTTGAGTAATCTGTGTTTGTCTTTTCCTTTCATTAATTGGATGAACTCAAAGATAGCTAGTCTTGTACTAATAAGCATAGATATATACTCTAAAATTCTTGATGTCCATGCCATCAGACACTAGTGAGAAACTCTTGCATGCCTGACCATAATGAGGTTAGAAGATAATCTGTTTTATTATAAAAAATTCCTCCGACTTTATAAATGTTTTAAAGCATTTTAGTAGTTGTCATTTATTTTGACACATAAAAATAAACATAAAATTTTCCTTTTAAATATAATACATCTAATGATGTATTATCTCTACCATGCATGTGGTGTCCAGTTATTTTACACCTCAAATAGAAGGGTAAACTTAACCTTAATTATCTCAGATGTGGTGACATTCAGTTATATGTTTATTGGTAGATGTCATTATTCAAACAATTTTATGCCTCTGTCACCAAGTCAGACTACAAAGCAATGCGACAAGGATTCATCAAGGTTAAGTTTTCATCATTTCTACATACCAAATTATGCGTGTCTATATGGTTTGTTTCATCCGCTAATTACTTTTGTTTTCTCCCTGCAGAAACACTACCCTGATAACCCTGAATATAATTTTCACCATCATGTGGTGCAGACACTTGCAGTTGATTTCAAAAAAGTTATCGGTGTAAGGTAACACTTAAAAGATACAGCTTAAATCTAATTATTGAACAATCTTCCAGGACGGAAAGTGAATTTTTGCATTAACACTGTCAACTGCAGCTGGTACCTGTGGCTGTTTGTTGTGGTTTTTTTGCTGCTGAATGTGGCAGGTAATTTCCTTATATCATAATTGATACACATCATTTCCCAATTGCAATTTCACGTTTTACTTGTGTCTAAGTTAAACATGAAAGCAGGATGGAACACGTATTTTTGGTTGTCCTTTTTGCCATTGATTGTAAGTGGTTTAGGTTGATTTCCGTTGGAAATTTATTTAATTTTTATTGATACTAAATTATATTATGGACTGACATTTAATTAGACTCATGTTTTATTTGTTTGGGGTGATAGCTGCTACTTCTTGTGGGTGCTAAGTTACAGCACATCATCACCCGTTTGGCTCAGGAGGTAGTAGTAGAGAGGAACATACATGATCATGAAGCACAACTACAGGTGACAGAGACGAAGAGAGACAATCATGAAGTGCATGAAGCAGCACCACCAGTGAAGCCTTCAGATGATTACTTTTGGTTTTGTAGCCCTGCTCTTGTTCTCATCTTAATTCACTTCATTTTGTTTCAGAATTCATTTGAGATTGGGTTCTTCTTCTGGATCTTGGTGAGTAAACATATATCGGCCAGTTACCTAATAGTATACGTGCACAAGAAATTCCAGAGGCATCTGATCTAATACAATCGTAAAATTTACTCACCTGCAGTTCACATATGGATTCCATTCATGCATCATGGACAAATTGGGCTTCATCATCCCAAGACTTATTGTGGGGTAAAACTCTGGAGATAAGGGAGAATGTGGAACATATTTTCTTTTGCTAGCCTATGTTTTTGTGTGTCCCATCGTTAACATGCTAAGGTAATGGTTTCTTTATGCAGGTTGATTGTTCAAGTGCTATGCAGCTATAGTACTTTGCCTTTGTATGCTATTGTGACCCAGGTTAGATATACACACACATGCTTTATTTTTGTAATAATATAGAAGCTTCACCTGACATATGAAATCCTCATTCTTTTCTATTTACTTGTTTTAAAATATTTTCTCAACGCATGAAGATGGGTAGCACGATCAAATTTAAAGGACCATTTAAGAGCAGTGAAGAAAGTACAAGAGGCCCGATTGAAGCAAGTCAAATTCAAATGCAAAGTATGGCTAAAGAATCACCCCAAAATGCTCAAAATTCAGAATTTTAGACTAGTGTGATTGAAGAACCTAGACATCAATAACCGAGATTCCTTCTGTAGCTAGCCTAACCTCCTTTTCCATTATCTTAAGTTTCTTCTTAGATATACCATCTACAATTTGACTTTGGACATATAGCACATATATAGTCACTCTCATGTTGTTCTAGGGAAAGGATAAAATAATACAATGATTGTGAAATGGGCTTACAAGCCATGAAATAGCTTGCCTATATATACTTAGAAAAAATGTACATCACGTCTCTTTTTCTTAAGGATGTATTTACAACAAATATTCAAATTCAAATTACACAATTAAGTGTGGCTACACAATTGACTCCTTATAGTAATCCCCACATAATGATCGTTGACTAGGATCTACATGATTCTTGATGTTTGCATTAGTTCCATGATCCTTGTTATGACCCTGTAATTTCTACTTATCACTCTGCAAGCTCATGGTTCGTGAGCAAACTCACGAGCCATGTGCTCGGATTTGAAAAGCTTGAATTGTGCGCCTGTGTAGCTCTTGGTGAACACACTGGCAATTTGGTCCACACTGTTAAGATAGCAAGCCATTCTTTATTCAAGGACAACTTTCTTACAAACAATATGATAGTCAACCTCTAATTGCTTCATGCGTTCATGCAAAATGGGGATTGAACAAAGATGTGAAGGACATATTTTGTGTAATTAGCTAATCCTTTGACAAAACGCACTTTACTTGTATTTGGGTAGATTTAAGATGTGTTTAATATTTCAAAGAAACATGTTGTTCAAGTCTAGTATTAAAGACATAAAGATTGGACCAAGAAACAAGTGAAGAAAAGTTATTCAATAAAACTAGACAGATAACTCGACACCTGTGGACAGATAGCAAGATAGCTGCTCGACAGATAGCTATCTATCGAGATTTAATGAAAGAAAATGCTCGATAGATTCTCGATCGATCGAGGTATCTATCAAGGTTACGGGAATTCAGATTTCCAGATCTGAATTTTGGCCCGAGCTTATGTATTTTTGTAGGGTTTCTTTTCTCACAACCCTAGACATATATAAGGTTTATTTTAGAAACCGTCACATAAGAAAAAAAAAGGGGAACATATACAAAAAAGTGACCGATGCCTTATTCTCTCTAAAAGAAACTACTATATTTTTACACCTTAGGGTTTTGTAACCAAGTGCTTCTTAATTTTTATTATTGATGAAGTAAAGAATTTTGCAGCCAACAATATTCTTCAAGTTGGTGAGTGAGTCATATACTAGGATTCATGCAAAGGAGTTAGTCACGTACTGGGATCCGTGCAACAAAAAGGGTGGTGTTCATATATTGAAGAGTTCAGAGGTTTTGAAGCGGTAGAAGGTTTCTATTGTAAATTCATCTACAGGGATTGTAGAGTCTAAGGACAAAAATTTTGTACTAGATCTGAAACCTCTCTTTACTATAGTGGATTGCTTTTTGAGAGGTTTCCCCTAGGTTTTTTACTGTGAAACTAGTTTGTTTCATTGGTTTCCCTAGGTCATCATATCTTGTCTTATTTATTTTTCCGCTGCATGATTTTGACATGATATTAATGTTTGTTTGTTTTAACAAGTTTTATTCATAATAAATCTAATTAACAACTTGGGTTTCTTGTTAATACTATCAACCGGGGTCTAAATTTCCCAACAAAAGAGGAATTGAGCTAAATTTATCATACTAGATAAGTGGGGGTTGAAGTAGAAAAACGTATAACTCCCATTTCTTGTCGGGCATTCTTTCATTTCTTCTTGAGTTCTTGTAAACTATCAAGTAACTCCTTCTCCATATCGGCCCCTTGAAGGGGAGGGATAGGTTGTCAAGGGAACCCTAACGACAGAGAATACTCGCCTAGTGAGGAAGGGAGGGCTCCTATGAGAGGAGAATGATTCTCCAAGTTTTACAAGTAATTTAATCTTTAAAGCATGAAGAATTTATGTTGATTGACATGATGCTTTTTTTAATTTTTTTTTATTTTTAATTTTATAACGACAAGGCATGATGGTTTGATAAACCATTAACAAAATTTGAAATAATTATTTTGGACTTGAATGTATTTTAATTTTGGAGATAGCCACATAAAATAAATGTATTTTTCTTATTACATATTTTTAGAAAGCCACATAAAAGTGATAAATAATACACTTAGACTTTTCTTTATAAAATTAAGGATATTTTAGCTATGTCAACTATAAATGTTTTTCAAAATATTTTTTTGGAACATAACCAAACACTAAAAAATAAGGAAAATGCTATGTCTCTTTCTACAACACTCACAATAAATCATTGGCGATAAGTTGTTATTGGTTCTAATTTAAATCTACAACTTAAATTACTTTTTTGCTCATCTGTAACAGCAAATAATAACCTGTTACATAAGATATGGAGTTACACATTTTTTAAATCATTCATTTCCATCATTCTAATGGTTAAAATAACATTAATGCCATATCAAATCTAATACCATTAATTCATTAAATTCCATTTATATATTTAAAAAAAAAAATTATCCTCCTTCCACCATCCATAGCTTTCTCAGGGGCGGCTTGATGCGTTTGGGGCCCTAAGACGAAAATTGATTATCTTGTTTTAGATACAAAATTACTACTAATTAACACGAACTACGTAATTTTTTTTTTTTTTTTAATTTTATAGACAGAAAATTTGACAAAATTTTTCATACTTGTTGATGTGGTAGATTGATAGTAGTAAGTAAAAGAATAGTGCTAGTGGTAGACTTAGATAAAAACTAGTAAAAGTTTTCTAACTCAACTTTTATTATTATTCTTATTTTTACAATAAATCTTAGGTTTTAAGTTGCTTTTTGTTTTCTATTTGAAAATATCACTATAATTTTTTTTTTTTGGCTATCAATAACAGGCTGTAACAACTTGCTACTTAGCATTAGTTGTAAAAGTGTTGTGAAAAATATTGTGGATGTTGCATTTTTATCTCTTTTTTATCTCTCTCTCTCTCTCTCTCTCTCTCTCTCTCTCTCTCTCTCTCTCTCTCTCTCTCTCTCTCTCTCTCTCTCTGTGGGACCTCCATGAACTCTTCTAATAGAAGCAAAGCTCCACCTCTAACCCAATTTTTTTTTTTTAAATCCCTCAAGGTTCCAATTTCCATATAAACGCTATAATGAAGTTCTTGGTAATGGTGTTCATGTGAAAACTTAAAGCTAGTCATCCCCTTACATAGAAAAAAATGTCCTAATTATTTCATCTTCTGGAAGAACCAAAACACAAAATCTAAACCAATCTTGAATTGGTTACAATACCCAAATTTGAAAGACAAGAATTGCTCACAACCATAGAGAGGAAAGAGCCAATTGCAATTGGGTAACTTTCAGTTATGTTAGGCTAGTTATATTTAAAGAAAATTGGTGCATTTCCCTCTCTTATTTCCTTAATTTATAATTTTGAAGTCTAGATTGGACAACAACAAAAGTAGAACTATTAGGATTAGTATGGGGATTGGGTTGACAATGAAATTGATGGCTTAATTGTCTAAGGTTGGGAAAAGGTAGTACAAGGTTTGAGGATTGAGGTTCAATTTGGCTAGAAACAATAACACTTGAAGGAAACACAAATCACTGTTATCTAGTTCTCACAAGAACACCATTATAGCATATATATGAAACCTTGGAAGGCCTTTTTTTCTTTTTTTTTTTTTTTTTTTTAAGGGTGATGGGAGGGGCTTCTATTTGGGACTATGAGTCATATGCATCCCTTGGAAGATTCATGGAGGTTGAGAAGAAGAAAGAAGAAGAAGGAGATGCGATCTAAAGGTCTAAGATCTCATGGTTGTTGAAGCATTAACAATGGTTATAAGTACCTAAAAAAATTATGATATAAGATCCAAGAACTGTTCACAATTTTCAAAATAGGGTGGTTCAATCACAGTACATAAGTCCACTGCATTTTTTTATAGTTTGGTTTTTGGGGTTTAAAGAACCGTCTTGGTGTATGGTTTTTGGTTAACCGGATTGGACTATGCGGTTTAGTCCTATTTACTCGCAAATTGCTGCCTAAACCGGTTCTTTAGCAAGTAAAATCCAAAAATCGACCCTACCACAAATATGGAAAAATAAAAAATAAAAAAAATAAGTGCCATGGTTAGACCAAGACCAAAGAAAAACACATGCATCAAGTATAGAACCAGTGAATCCATTTAAGATCTTTGTTCAGCACATTAACCACTACACCAATTGGCTTCTTTAATTTGTGCCACCCATTGGATATATATTTTATTTATTGTATTTTTACAAGATTAATAGTTTTGAATTTAATTTTATCACTATATACTTAATAGTATTTTCTAAATTTATTTGTGTAATAGAATTATGATTTTACATCATTACATTTGAATGTGAAAATTTGTAAATTGATTTTAATTTTAATTAAAATTATTTTTATTTGAAAGATTACCAAACACAATTTTTAAAGCGTCCGGGTCTGAAAACCATTCAATTTTAGTCAAATTTTCAATTCTTAATGATTTAATATATTTATTTATATTTTAAATAATTATTAAATTAATTATGATGTCATCATAGTTAAACCTAAAAAATCTTAAATCTCTCAATTTTTCGGTTCTTTGAACAGTTCAAGTAACAAAACCATGGGTCTAATTACCATGATCATTGTTATAGGTCCATCACAGTATCATTTTCTACTTTTCTAATATTTAAATTAAGACAATTTGATAATTTCATAGAGTTGAAATCTAGTTTTTTTTTTTAACTGAACATTGCAATGTTGTGTCCCTATTTTCATTAGTGCAATTTTGCAAATCACAAGTCTCAATGAATTGTGCATATTGGAGAGTACGCAAGGCTAATGGTTTTGAGAAGATATTCGTTAGTTCAATTGTCAACCTAAAAATTAAATAGGTATGTTTTTTAAGATATGTAATAGAATCATATTTAGTAAAGCATTTTTTTTTTTTTTTTTTTTATAGAGAATTTCAGCTTATAGCATACACTTTCAATGATATTTCTTTATCATTAGACCAAAACATCAATCGATTTTTGGTATAGACGGGGATTGAACCTCAGATCTCTTATTCAACTATCACTAACTTTACCATGGATGTTGTGTGGGGGATTTCCCGCACAAGCTATTTGTCCGCTTTGGGGAGCCAAGCCCGCACGGTTTTGTTCTCAAGCAGCGTGAGTTTCCACCTCGGGTTCGACCCATTTTTGGGAAGCCTTTGGATTCTGTCCCACATCGACAAGAGATGCGCCCCACGCATGCCTTATAAGCTCTTGGTGTGTGTGTATATATATATTAATTAAGAAAACAATTTTAAGTCCTTTTATTGCTCAATAAAATACATTAAAGATGTCCCATTGTATTCTAAAATATAGAAGATTAAAAAGGGAAAAAAAAAAAAAAAAAAAAAAGGTCCCAATCATTGCAATAGCTTAACTGCAGTGGACTATGGATGGTGTGTGTGTGAGCCAGTCCTAGAGGTACTCTCTCTCTCTCTCTCTCTCTCTCTCTCCCTCTCTCTCTCTCTCTCTCTGTGTGAAATTTCCATAAGGATTGAAGTCATTGAAGAGTACTGACCTACTGATTTGTAATAACTATTAGCTTTTAATTTTATTCAATAATTCAAAAAAAAAAAAAATTGATTTGCACTACAAAACTGACAGAACAGTTTACTACACTACACCTTACAAATAGAAAATATCATTGTAGCACACCACAGCCACATGGTCCACACACTATTACTAAAAACACCAACCCATGGAACCCACCCACTAATCAGATGAGTTTTAGCATTTAAAGCTTCAAGATTTTTTGGGTTTTAACTTTTATTAACAAAATATTCTTAAACCCCACCCATTGAATAATAAACACCTGTACATGCATGCTCTCTTTTTATCACACCAATTGATAATTTGATGCATATCATATCAACCCATTTGTATTAAGTAATAATAATTTATTAAACCATGTAATAAATTAATTCTTATTTGTGTAGGACTGCAGGTTTAGATTTTAAAGTATAAAGTAGTCACAACATTAGAAAAACTGCAATAACTAGATTCTATTATTCTATAGGTTCTACTGTGGGTTCAATTCTAGCCTACACTAAAAACCAATTGATGTCTTGGTCTAATGATAAAGAGATATTGTTGTGAAATTTTAAAGTACTCGCAAGTGTACGAACTGTATCAAAGTATAGTTAGATAAGAACGAGGTCGAACCCATAGGGACTTAAATGAATGTAAGAAAATTAATTAAACCTTAACCAAATTAATCCTAATCTAATTTAATAAAAATTGATTGTTTGCAATTAAATATACTAAACAAATAATAAAATTAAGCAAATAGCTAAACTAAGTAAAAGATATAAAGCAATAAAAAGATGTAAACAATCAAGGAAAAGGAATTAAGGTTTTGAAATCTGCCTTGTAAGTCATATCAGTATATATTTATGATCATTAATTTTTTCCAACCACTGCATGATAATCTAGAAATCAATCTTGCTATCATGGAAAATATCATCATTAAAACTTATGTTTAAAAATCTAAAGCATGTTCTTCTTCACTTCTTAAATATAAAACCAAATCATCAATTGTATCCATAGCCAAACAAATCACAAGATATATCCAATTCTAAAAATCAAATCATAAATTGTATCCATTGACAGACAAATCATAAGTGATATCCAATTTTATAATCAAGAATTAATAAACCAAGCATTCAATTAATTAAGATAAAACATGATTGAACTCATATCTAGAATCTCATCTTAGTCAATTGATATAAAGTAAGAACAATTTAAATCATTAAAGAACAACTATTGTGGAAAAAATCAAATCACATAAATATTGCTGATAATCCTTAACAAAGTTTCATCCTCAACCCTAATTATAAATTTAACAACTCATAGTAATTGAAAGAAAACACAAAAATAAAATACTAAACTTTAAACCAGACAAATAAAATAAAACTAACTATCATGGAAGAAAACCAAAGAAGTAGCCGCACTCTCTATGTACAGCCCCCAGCCCTAGCACTAGCCTTCCTGAATGTTGCCCTAAAGAGCCTTTAAATAGGTCAAGAAATCCTATTATAAGTTGAATTCCCGTTTGGAGAAAACCCCAGATTTTTAAGCTTCCTTTAACCGACAATTTTGGCCCATTTAGTGTCAGAATTTGGACTTTTGGTAAACTATAAAGTTGTATCCCTTTAAGTTAAATTTCCAACCCAACTTGAATCATCTTGATTGGACATCTGAGCCAACATTTATGCCAAAAATACTAACTGATGTGTAGGTTGGAATCCTAATCTGAATTGGACTTGGATTTGATGCAAATTTCCTTTGATTCCTTACTTCAATTGGACTTAAATTTAATTAAGTTGGCTTTCTTTAACTTTATCGTGGCCCTTGTAAAAGTAAAGTCCATTAGTTTTCTTCTTTGCGCAAATCACTTACTTATTTCCATTCTCCTACAAAAAACAAATTCACGCGATAAGATTCAAATAAGCAAAAAATTGATTATTCAGTATTATTCCAAAACCAAATATAAAATGCATGAATTAACTCAAAATAAGTATGACAATACTTTTTAATAATGATATAAATATGCAAAATTAAGCTATTATCAATGCACATCAAATACCCCCAAACCTACATTTTGCTAGTCCTCAAGCAAAACAGATAAAGAGTAAAACAAAACAAAGAAAATGGAAATCCTAACTAATCCACTTTCGCTGGAAATTTCGATTGCATTTAGCATATGCAACAAGCTTTTAAACCCTTAGCTTACATTAGTGGACGAGTTGTAGTCTCGTGAGAGTTTGCAGGGAATATACCCACAAAATTTTAAGAATGAATACTAAAAAATAAACAAAACTTTTTTTTTCAATTGCCTTTTGCAAAGAGGATCAGTTCTAGTTCTGAAACACTACAAATGCTAAAGAAATTTCTCATGCCATCAAAACTCAATGTGAATGAAAAGTGGTAGCCAACCCAAACATACCCTTAGTTTTAGAATAAACTTGACTCGAATCTCTATTTGAAAGTATGTTTCAACTCAAATCTTTCCGGTGTTATCACTTAACAAATGAAAGCACTCTGAAATGGGGTGCAACACTCTCAACAATATATGTGAGTGGAATAATGTAAGCAAAATCAAACACCTCACATATAAGTCACATGAAAAACGCTTAATCAAGAAAGAACAAGTAGTCTCATGAAAGGATGCCAAAAATATTTATACCACACCTTTTTTTTCTTAGACATATCAATATCTGGACTACACAATCTTCAAGATCAAATAAGGACTTTATTAGGACGTAATGTAGGGTAAAAGCAAAGGGAATGAAATAAAAATGGGTGAAGGTAAATAATAAGAAGTGTTTTCAAGATTTGTCGGAATGTCAACTTTTTTTGGAATTTCCATTCAACATTTTTTTTTTCAACTCTTCTTCTTCAAAGCAGTATTCCTTCCGTCAATTTCACTTCTCGAAATTTGATGAGAACCCCTTTTATTTTCTTCTTTTTGACACTTTTCCCTTCTTCTTTTTTTTTTTTCCTCGAATTCTTTTTTCTTTCTTCTTCTTTGAATTCTCGCACAAACCACCACATTGAAACAAACTGATCAAATTCCATCTTGAAACACTGTGGATAAGGGATTTAAGAAGGAAAGACTAATTAAAAGGCTCAACGGGGTGACTAGCGATAATGTATCAAGAAAGAAAAAGAAAAACACATATATGGCTCAAAGTAGACAAAAATGGCCAAATCTCATCTCTCAAAGACAAGTATAGTTCATTCAATATCAATGACTTCAAAAGATTCAAGTGTGGCATAATATATATATATATATATATATATATATATATTTTATTGGCCAAAAGAAAGAACAATGAGACTACAACAAGGGAAATACGTTACGCACTTCCAAATGAACTTTAAGATTAGAAACAATAAATAACCATCAAAAAATAATGATTGGCTCAAAACTCACAAGGGTTACAGTCTCCACATTGTTATCATCAAGATTTTCTAATCATTTTTATCCTTCAACAACAAGTTGTGTCTGAGTGGCTATGTGCATGTGCAACGAATCGAGCATGAAAGCAATGAAATTCTTTTAAGCAAGAGTAGTATAATGAACTCAAAATAGAAACCTCAAGCTAGGCAAAAGATTTTATTTATTTTTTATTTTTTTAACACAACTAAACAAAACAAAAAAATTGAAATCTATATACACCACCCCCCCCCCCCCAAAACCTAAACCAAACATTGTCCTCGATGTTAAAAATGATACTCTCAAATATATGTCTTGAATGAAAAGAGCCTTTAAATAGGTCAAGAAATTCTATTACAAGTTGAATTCTCTCGTTTGGAGAAAATCTCAGATTTTTAGGCTTCACTTAACCAACGGTTTTGGCCCATTTAGCATCAAAATTTGGACTTTTGGTAAACTACAAAGTTGTAGCCCTTTAAGTTAAATTTTCAACCCAACTTGAATCATCTTGATTGGACATCTGAGCGGAAAGTTATCCCAATTGATGTGTAGGCTGGAATCCTAATCCGAATTGGATTTGGATTTGATGCAAATTTTATTTGATTCCGTGCTCCAATTGGGTTGAAATTTAATAGGGTTGGCCTTCTTTAACTTCATCGTGGCCGTTGTAAAAGTAAAGTACATTAGCTTTCTTCTTTGCACAAATCCACTTACTTAATTCCATTCTCCTACAAAAGACAAATTCATGCGATAAGATTCAATAAGCACAAAATTGATTATTCAGCATTATTCCAAAACCAAATATGAAATGTATAAATTAAGCTATTATCAATGCAAAATAAGTATGATAATACTTTCTAATAATGATATAAAATATGCAAAATTAAACTATTATCAATGTACATCAGCTATCATAAAAAAAAACGGACGTAATCAGTTGTGAAACTCTCTAAAAAAAGTTCTATTTTTAAAATTTTTTATTTAAATTATAATTTTTAATCATAAATTGTGTTTTATTTATTTATAAATATTTTCTTATTACAAATGCCTACTAGAACATATTTTTCTGAATATGAAAAACTTCAAAAAAAAAGGGAGAAAAATTGAAAAACAAACTGAATCTCAAAAAGGATCAATGAATCTCAAAAAGAATCAATAGATTTTACATAGAAAATAAAATAAAATAAATCAATAAATATTATTTAATTAATATTTAAGTATAAAAAATATCTCACTTAAAATTTTCATCTAAAGCTCTCAAAGTTGTTGAGTCGGCTTTGCTAGTAACCCATTGATTGAATGGGTAACTCAATAACATGGCTCCTAAACCAACTTAAGGTCTAGTTTGGGTTTAATAATTTTAATTTTAGTTCCTTGGTGAGATATATATAATTTAATTCCTTTTTTTGCAAGAAAGTATACGAAATTTATTTTGAAAATAGCTGTGTCACACACTACAAAACGCGGAGGCCTTGGGCCGCGTTTTTTAAGCCGCGGCCATAAAAAACGAGGCCCAAGGTGAGGCTAAAGCCCCGTTTTAAAAAATGCGGCCCAAGATGAGGCTAAAGCCCCGTTTTAATCGCGGCCTAAGACCTGAACCTTAGGCTACGGTTAAAACGCGGCTTAAACGAGTGTCACAGGCCGTCACAATGGGAGGTATGGCCGCACTTTTTAAACGCGGCCTAAGGTTCAACCTTGGGCTGCGTTTTAAACGTGGCCTAAGGTTCAACCTTGGGCTGCGTTTAAAACGCAGCCTAAGCCCGTACCCTTAGGCTGCGTTTTAAACAGGGCTATACGACCCGGGCTTGGGCCGCGGTTAAAAAGTGCGGCCATAGGACCATCAATCCTATAGTCACGGGTTTTAGGCCACATTAGAAACTGTGGCCTAAAAAAACGTGGCTATAGGCTATAGCCACGTTTTTTTTACCATATAGCCGCGTTTTAAAAACGCGGCCAGAGGACCTTTTTTTTGTAGTGCATGAAGCAATTAGAAGTTGACTATCATGTTGTTTGTAAGAAAGTTGTCCTTGAATAAAGAATGGCTTGCTATCTTAACAGTGTGGACCAAATTGCCAATGTGTTCACCAAGAGCTACACAGGCGCACAATTCAAGCTTCAAATCCGAGCACATGGCTCATGAGTCATGACCAAACTCACGAACCTGTTGAATAAATTAGTAGCAGCACGTTAGAATGTGTTGATTTGGGTTGTCCTAGTCTTTAGGAGTTCAGTAGTTTGTTTCTATTTGTTGTCTAATTTTATTACCATTTTATGTCTTTCTCCCCTCAAAACATAAAAAATTAAAAAATCAAGAAAAAAGAAGATCAAAAAGCTAGGTTTTGTAAAAATTAAAACCTAACTTTTACATCTTTTTTCATGTAACAACTTTTAGATCTTCGATTGATTTCCTAAATATGAAACCAGAACAATGGTTTGGTTCTACTTCAAAAATCCCTGATGTTGAATGCTCATGCGCCCTAAAAGCGTACTTAATATTATGAATTGCAACAGGTTAAAAATAGCACCCGAAAAACAAAAAAGTTTTAGTGATCAAACCTCAAAACTATTAAATATGTAAAAAATCTGAAAAATGTAATGTAATTTAAGCGAGTTCACCAGTATGCATATCCATTACAGAATCATATTTCCTCATGGCATTTATTACCATCCCTTTGGTTGCCGAGGAAATTGAGGAACATGAAACAAATTTCTCCTTCCTACAATATTGAGAAACTCAACCTCAACTAAAAAGCTACACAATTAAATTGATCTCAGTTTAGTAAAGTTTTCCTTTTTCTCATTATTCACCTCTATTAAAAATAGGGGTAAATTTGTATTTTTGTTATCCTTTTATGTCTCTCTCATCTCAAAACATAAAATATTAAAAAATCAGGAAAAAAGAAGATCAAAAAGCTAGGTTTTGTAAAAATTAATACCTAAATTTTACATCTTTTTTCATGTAGCAGCTTTTAGATCTTCTATTTTAAAACCTTCCCCTCTTTCTATAGAACACACACATGAACAAAGCCATTAGCAACTTCCTCTTAATCCTCGAATGAGTAAAGATTAGATGAACCAAACATGGAGGCAACATCAACCATGAGTCTAGAAATACATAACAATGAAAAAAGAATTGATGGATGTGGGAAAGGAGTTGTTTACTGTTGAAGCAAAATTAATCGTTGTTTGGGTAAAAAACTAAAATAATTGAGCACTTCTCCTAAACTTATGGCCAAAATAGCCATGTTCCTAAAATTAGGACACCACCAACACTAACAATACAATCTAAATAAAATTCAAATACCACTAATCCCTATCTTAACTGATACCTAAACATGGTAATTCCCTACAAACATAAAATAAATAATCATTAATCTTTTTTCTAACAAATTAATATATGTAACATTATATGTTACAATCCAAGTATCCCACATGACTTAAGTGCAAACTTAAACATGCATGTGTATATAAACTATGACAAATATTATTTATCTCACTGATATTCAAAAAACCATGACAATAATTTGTGGAAGCCCATATATTATAAACCCATGACTAGGCCTGTTCAGGATCCAACTAAAGCCAATGAAAACGATCAATGCCGAACTGATCCAACCACTTCATGACCTACCGTAGGTGTCTGACGCAATAGTCGGCGGCGATTTGGGCAAACCGAAGACTACCGGTGTGGCAAGCGGTGGCTATTTTGCACTCCAATGAGAAACTGCCCCGCACCAGTATATATATACACACTATAATTTAACAGATATTAGTGTATATAGTTTTATGTTTCAGCAAAGAGAAGAAAACTCAGACAATGCATGAAAGCAAAAGACGCTAGGTAGAAGAAGAAAAAGAAAACGGCGCTATGTGGTGGGTTAAGAAAAATGCTGGGGTTTTTTTAATATATATATATATATATATATATATAAAATATGTAGTACTAAAACAACATCATTTTAGTACTTGATATAAATTTAATATTAGCTCCAAAATGACGCCACTATCAGATTTAAAAATAAAATGATGTCATTTTAGTTGGCTTAATTTTAAACCCTAGGTTTATTTACGTTACCCACCTCTCTCTTCTCTCCCTCTTCAGTCTCCCTCTCCCAGTTGCCTCTTCTCTCTATCTCTCTCCTCAACCTCTACTGCTTGCTACCACCACAATCTACAGCTTGATGCCACATTTCTTGGAGTTTCACCATCCTCACTCTCCTTTTTGTCACAACATTCTTAGGAGTTTCTAGTAATGGTTCTGACTTTGGATGTTCCTATTAGGTTTGTTTATGTATTTTATTTTCAATGGTTTTGTTTGATCTTTTATGGGTTTGTTTTATTTTATTTTTATTTGGGTTTTTTTTTTAATTTTAAATGGGGTAAGTTTGAGAGAAAAATTGTGAATTTGTTTATGCTTAATTATTTTTTTTCTTTTGTTCTTTTTTTGTTTTTGGAATATTTGGTTTTTAAAATTATCACGATGTGATTTGAGGTTGTTAAGTGCATTGTGTTTGGTTCCTGAGAGAATGGAAAATTAGCCGAACGAACTGCATCGAACCGGTATCTTGCACCACACCTTGTATAGACCAGTTATCATTCCTCCACAAGTGAGGTGCAGTTACGTATGAGGGAAAACTGCTCCTGTACGTGCGGTGCAGAAAAGCCCTCCAAAATTGGCCGCACCGCACCATGTACAGGTACAGCCCTACCCATGACAATATTGTTTATCTTATAGGGCCCAAAGAGCTAGATCAAGGGTGCAAGCCCAAGTAACAGAATAATCAAAGACAAGGCCCACCTGAAGTGCTCTAGCCCACGTATCAAAACCCAGCGGAAATAATCAGTAAATGAGGCCCACGTGCGTAACTAAAAGCAGTTGGGCAGATTTCACTTCATTCTAACTGAGTTCAGAATTGAACACTTGTCAAGCTATAGTTGAATCTGCATCCCTACCCCCATATAGAAATTGGAGATTGATTACAAGTTAATATATATACTCTAACTTTTAAGTCCAACACATCAAAAAAAAAATAATAATAAATAACTTTCAAGTCCAAGCATATACTCACTTTTTTTTTCTTTTTTTTTCCCCTTTTTTTTTTTTAACCTAGGAGGGAACTTTCAGTAAGGTTTTATAAGCTACTGGTCCGCCGCTCAAATTGGATTCCATGGTGCCTAAAAGACTGTCATTAAACCTAAGATGACGAGTGTCTACCTTATTGAAAGTTGTTACATAAACTATTAATGTGACTTTTTTTTTTATCTCACATAAATTCATATTTTACAATAAATCCATAAAACTATAATAAGTGCCTCATGTGAAATGATAATTCTCATGCCCCGAATAAAAAACATGGAGTATGAGGACATGATTGTTATCTCGCATCCAATTCAACTTAGTGCATCAGGATAATACATACAATCGTATGATGCTTTCATTTTGTATATAAAAATATTCAATAAGATTATCAATATAAAAAGTTCAATTAAAGAAATAATATCCAAAATTTTCAGTCTCAAAATTTATAGTTAGAGAATATAATATCAATTTTCAAAGGTAACACATTTAAGTTTTAAAAAAATTAAATCAAATAAAGCATCACCGACAAGAAATATTTATAATATTAAATTGCACCAGAGTTCATACTCCCAATAGTATAAGCAATTACTAATATATCAAACCCTTCTAGAGTTCATGATTTCAAAGCATAACATAAGCCTCAAATATTCCAAAAACCAAATAGGTAGTGATCAAAATATAAATGTGTACCAAAAAACATGATATATCAAACCCTTCTAGAGTTCTTGATTTCAAAGCATAACATAAGCCTCAAATATTCCAAATCAATAACCAAATAGCTTGTGATCAAAATATAAATGTGTACCAAATACCATGAGCATAGATGCATCGTGCTCACAACAAAACAAACATATCCCACACATGCCTCAATAACAAATGATAGTGCAAGAGGTTTATTTATTCTATAATTAAGATAATATCACAATATTCTTCTTAAAAAAGAAAAAAGATAATATTACAATATTTACAACTGGATCTTGAAGCATAATCAACTGGCAAAGAAAACTCCTAATCTTATTTCATTATGCTTCCAGTTAATCTCTTCTTTTTTTTCTTTTTTTTTTTTTGCATGAAAGGGATGTTTATTTATGTATATAAACAAAAGGCAGAGAACGTCAAACAAGTTTACAAACAAAACCAAAATGACGAAATAAACAACATAAACAAACGCAAGACTGAACTTCATCTATACTACACACAAGACACTAAGCTATGAAACAAGACACTAACACACTACACACACGACCCTAACACCAAAGCTGGACATCATCTGCAGATTAAGGAAAATTACAAAACAGGGCTGTAGACAAACCCTTTGGGCAGACATTTTTCTTTTGTCAACTGATCTGCACAAAAATGGGCCTCTCGCCATGTAACAATCTGCAATCCAACAGAAGGGAGGTGAGCACAAGGGGGAAGTCACTATATACAGTATATAGAAAATGCTCAGGAAATAAGTTTTGAAAGAATATTGAAACCATATGTGATTTGGATATTAAATCATTATTAACATCAAAGGTATATCAAATAATTACTATGTAATAAACGAATATTAGATTACACACATCTTGTTCAATCTCCATGTCCTTAATCAATCCATTTTTTTATATTAAAAATATAAATTTATTAGATTATTAACCTAATTTTGTCTTAGTTAAACTTTTGACTAAAACTTAATTATTAAAAATTTCAAAGAAGTTTTTTTTTTTTTTGGTTGAACCAAAGAAGTTTTATTTGGTTATTATAAGTCATATAATAATAATAATAATAATAATAATAATAATTATTATTATTATTATTTTGTTTCTATCATATGCTTTCGGAACATAACTTACAATAGTTTCTTTTTATCTTTTATTTGTATTATATATATATATATATATTTTATAAATTTTAAATTTATTATTTTATTAAAAAAAATATTTACTATATTATTATATAAATACCTTTTATAATTTAAACCTCTACGAGATATGGGGTTTTCATTTAAACCTTACCGATACTCATATCTTTCTGCATATCAATTATTGTCTTCACCTTCTCCAGAATCTTCATCATCTCTAGCTTCATCATAATATGGGCTATCATTTTCCGCTTGCCCAGCAACATCATCATCTCCAGCTTCACCATAATATGGGGTTTCATTATCACCTTGGCCAGCAACGTCATCATCTCCAGTTTCACCACCATAATAGGGGCTATCGTTTTCACCTTGGCCAGCAACGTCATCATCTTCAAGTTCACCATAATATTGATCATCGTTTCCACCTTGCACAGCAGCATCATCATTTTCAGGTTCACCATAAAATGTGTCATCGGTTCCATCTTGCCCCGCAGCGTCATTATCTCCGGATTCACCATAGTATGGACCATCGTATTCACCTTGCCTAGCAGCATCATCATCTTCAGGTTCACTATCATATGGGCCATGACTTCCACCATACTCAGCAACGCCATCATCACCAGGTTCGCCAAAATATGGGCTATCACTGCCACCTTTCCCAACAACATCATCATCTTCAAGGTCACCACAATATGGGTCATTGGTTCCACTTTGGCCAGCAGAGTCATCATCTCCGGGTTCACCATAATATAGGTTGTCCCGTCCACCTGCACCGTCATCATCTACAGGTTGATCATCATATGAGTCATCAGTTCCACCTTGCAACGCAACATCATTATCTTCAGGTTTACTATCGTATGTGTTACCGTTTCCTCCTTTCCAAGCAGTGTCATCATCTCCACGTTCACCATAATGTGTGTTATCAAATCCACCTTGCTTAGCAGCAGCATCATCACTAAGTTCACCATGATAAGGGTTTTCAGTTCCAGCTTGGAAAGCATTCATCGATTGACATCCCTTTCCAAAATCTCGAGTTTTGCCAGCATATATGTTTTCACTTTGACCTTGCCGAGCTTTCACCCCTTGCTTGCCAATTTCATCATCTCGAGTTCTATCAGAATCTGGATGTGAGGCTTCATCATCAAATTGCTCAGATTTGATTTTTTGTAAATCAAAATCGTCATCTTTCCAATCTACATCATCGCATTGCTTTAGTATATTCATGTCAAACTTAGGGTGCACATCAGAAGGGAATTCCAAAGCTCCTTTGAAAAGTTCTTGCAAATTAGGGTGCATCTCTCTTGTTTCATCATTATAATGTGTCTCGACATACTTAGTTAGCACAATCCAAATTGTGGTGCTTTTTTCACCTTTTGGCTCAATTAGATCGTTTCCAAGTAATTTTCTTTCCCAATAATCCATGCTTCTAGAACACAAATCAGAACCCATTTTTACTAGAGCTAATGGAATGCCCTTGGTGAAACGTACTACAACATTTACAAGTTTCATGTAATCCGGGATAGGCTTGTTTCTTTTAAAAGCATGCCAACTAAAGAGTTGAATAGCTTCAATTCGATCCATTGTACTCATCTCATAGGTTAATTGAACGTCCTGATTATCCAATAAATGTTTATCTGTCGTCGTTATAATTATTCTACTTCCAGGACCAAACCAATCAAGTTTTTCTGCCAATTTTTCTAAAGGGTTTGGATCTGTATCCTCCACACCATCAATCACAATAAGTACCTATATATGGCAAAGCCTTTCCTTAATTACAGTGCTTCCTCTATCCATATTGCCCAATTCCAAATCCTCTCCTAAGATCTCATGAAGAAGCAATTTTTGTAGTTTGACAATTTGATACTGATCTTTAGACCTATCTCTAACATCCATTAGAAAGCAACAACGATCAAATTGACTAGCATGCCAGTTATATATAGCTTTCGCGATTGTTGTCTTTCCGATTCCTTTACATCCATAAATCCCAACCTTGCGAACTTCCTCTGAATGATCAATATCCAAAAGACGGTTGATGTTTTGCAAGTGAGGATCTATTCCAACCGGATGTTTAGCAATACTTATATTTGTACTGTTCAATTTTTTTTCCAGAAATATCCTTAACAATTTTTTGGATAAACTCAGGTTCATCATCCCTGTCAACAATAGAACAATGAAAAACGTATAGTAAGTTAGACCTAGTGACAAAAATACATATCACAATGAACTTGTTTTGAGAGAAATATCACAATGAACTTGTTTCACAAGTTTCTCAAAAAAAAAAAAAAAAAAAACCTTGTTTTATAAAAACATATTTTAATTTCTTCTACATAACAAAAATATTTAAGTCAATTAAGTTAGTATTTACATTCGTTAAACCATTATTTTGTTTCATCCAGTAAATTTATAAATCACGAAATTGGGAAATAGCTTTTAAATTATATCACTCGAGATTAATATTCTTTAAATATTTTAGATCAAGATCTTTTGTCAAACAAACCATAGGTTATACAGTGAGAGCATATAGATAGTTTTAAATATATTGAAAAATATGAAATTCAATCAATTTTAAGTAATTTAGAGAATAAACGGTACTTCACACGCCTAAACATATCCAAGTCATTAAAAGAAAGACATTACAATAATAAAAACAAATGGAAAACCTTATCTTTCATGCATAACAAATGCAATAATGATCTCTTACTCATAATCACAAAATCTACCGTTGTCATTCTTCAAACGATAAAAGCATAAAGTCCGTATCTTTAATTCTCTTAATGCAATTTATAAAAAAAAAAGTTTTTCTTTTCAGAAAATAAAGAATGCGTCAATTAAATAGATTTACTTACCTATTTTTAGGAGCAGATATATATATATATATATATATATATTGATAATCTCTATCTTAACGAGCTATGTATAATATAAATGTAATAAGAGTAATAAGAAGAGAAAATGGCACATTACTCATTTAAATAAATTCATATATTGTTCCTCAAAAAAAAAAAAAAAATCATATATTCATAGGAATATATTCCTTGAATACATTTTTGTTTCATGGGCTATGCATACTTTTAGAGTAATAACAGGAAAAAAAAAATAATGCAGTACTGATTTACATAAATATAATACAATTAAAAAAATAATAATTAGGGGGAATTATCTAAATTTTTTATATAAATTCATTATTTTTTATAACAAATATTGGGGTGGGAGAGGATTTTAAAAACTCATAATGGACCCTGACCTAGAATTTGACTCCATGAGGGACAAAATTAAATATACAAAGATGGAATTGAGAGTGTGTCTATATATATATATATATATATATATATATATAACTTGAGAGTATTATGAAATATAAAAATCCATTCATGTTTGTAGGAACGTGTTCCCTAATTCTATGATTTAGGATACTAGGTAACACACGTGGTACAATTAATTTATGTTATGGGTTGATATTGATCCACAATGGGAAATTTGGACAAGAACATGTAAATTATCAAATATCTTCATTAATTCAAGTATGATGTGTTACATGGATCTCTCTTGAGTGTTTTTCTTATTGTTTTCTCTCTTCCTATATTTTGTGTGTTGTTCCTCTTCTCTTTCTTCTTTCTCTTTTATATGAGTCATCCCTTTCTTCTTCATATTTTGTCTTTGTCCACCTGGATAACTCCTGGTCTTATCGAGCTCTTCTTTTATGGTTTTTCATCATAAACGAAGACTTTTGAAGTCTTCCTTACTGTTCAGGAGTCAACCTAAATAACTTCTGGTCTTATCGGGCTCTTCTTTCTTGGTTTTTCATCATGAATGCAGATTTTAGGGGCTTTTTTTATTGTTAAGACTTGTCCTTCTACATTAAATGCAGTGATGCTAGGCAGGTGACCTTCATTAATGTGGAGACAGTTGTGGAATCATCAAGAAACATCAAAAAGCTACCTCGAAAAAAAGTACCTTTTTTGGGATTTACCTCAGTAGTATGGATACGGTTCGGACAAGGTCTCAGCATTGGGCCTGTAAGGTCACTAAGCCTGAACAACAATCTGAGGCCCACGTACATTGCCAGTATAGGCCAATTAGTGTTGGATTTGTTTCCACTGTTTGGCCCTATGTTGAAATGGACCTAGTATTTATCTCGTTACATTAAGGTCCAATATTTGTCCCATTACAATAGCCCCCTATGATCTCGTGCCCATTAACTTCATAGGATGAGATCATGGTCTTATCTTGGGGGTTTCCTCGAGATCTTTGTCTGACATTGATGAGAATGCAGCCGTTTGTGCATTAAATAATGTTAGGACGTATGTGAATCATGTTAGGAACATATGTCATTTAGAATTGGCTAATCCTATTGTTAAGACATATGTGTTTCACATGTTAGGAACATATGTCACTATTTTATGTAATTGGCTAATTCTTTGACAAAACTCACTTTACTTGTAATCGAGTAGATCTAGGATGTGTTTAATGCTTTAAGAAATAAGGTTTCAAGTTCAAGTGTTAAAGCCATGCAAGTCTGTCCAAGAACCAAGCCAGAAAGTGTTATTCATTAAAGCTCGACAGCTAGCATCTATCGAGGCATAAAGAGAGTTGTTTCAGCCCGAGGCTCAACAGCTGCTCGATAGATAGGTATCTGTTGAGGTTTATGAAAAACAGATTTTTCAGATCTGTTTTCATCCAATCCGTGAATATATGTTTGGGCTTTCTTTTCTCACAACTCTAAACATATATAAGGATTATTTTAATGGTCATAAAAGGTTACAGAAGTTGCACAAGAGCACAATTGCACAAGTGTAAAGAAAAGTGTGACCAGAAACCTAGTTTGCCCTAGTTATTCGTTCTTTTCAAGAAGCTGCTATGTTTTGTAAACCTTAGGGTTTTGTGACCAAGCAACTTCATGATCTTCATCGTCTAGGTGAACTAAAGAACGTTGCAACTAACATCCTTTTCTAGTTGGTAATCAAGTCACGTACTAGGGTCCATGCAATTAGTTAGTCACGTACTGGGAGCCGTTCATTGAAAAGGAGAGATTGTCACTACAGAACAAGTCCAATTGGGTATTGGGGTAAAGGTTCAACTGTAGGTTGGTATAAGGTACTGGGATTTCTTTACTTGTAACCGCTTGTTTTTATAATAGTGGATTCTCGGGAGTGGTGACCTTAAAATCACCCGGTGGGGTTTCTGCCGTGTAGGTTTTCCCCATTCATAAACAAATCACCGTGTCAATTTATTTTCTGCTGCATACTTTTAATTGGTGATTTGTTTGTGCTACCATGTACATTGCATGTTAAGTTGATTAATTAATAAATTTGGCTAATTAATCAATTAATTCATCACAAGGGGTCAATACGTTTTTTGGCCTATCAAGTGGTATCAGAGCAGACACACTCTGATTAGGGTTGCAATCGGCTTGAAGAGATCTTTGTTTTCAAATGCATTTGTTTTTCTAATCTCTACTTGTTTGAGTGTATCAGAAAATACAAGTCTAAAAGTTATTTGAAGTCTATTATGATGACTATTAGAAAAGATCTCAGTTTGGCAAAGAGGAAACTAAATTTTCTCAGAATGAAAATGTGCAAAGGAGTTCGTCTGAGAAGAGTGAAAGTTAAAGGTTTAGTTCATAAAAGGCAGATGAGAGAAAATACGATTCCCGCTGATCTGTCATCTAAGCATGAAGTGTGCTTTATGATGAAGTTTGCATTTAAGGTTATGGACACGTGTTTGTGGTACCTTGATAGTGACTGCTCAAGACACATGACTGGAGACCAATCTCTCTTCAAGGTTTTCAAGTCTAAGAAAGGTGGTAATGTCACTTTTGGTGATGGGAACAAATCACAGATTAAAGGAAAGGGAATCATCTCTCTATCAGGACTGCCAGACATTGAATATTCTATATATAGAGGGTCTGAGAGTGAACCTATTGAGCATAAGTCAGATATGTGATCAAGACTTTATGGTATTGTTCTCAAAGGGAAAATGTCTTGTCATGGATGAGTTTGGAAAGAAACTCAGAAACTCATAAGTGGTGTCTACACTCTAGACAATTGTTATGGCTTGGTTCCAGATGCTGATATTGTGTGCAATAGTATTCGTTTACCAAATGAAGATCTATGACACCAAAGGATGAGAAATGCTAGTTACAAACATCTTTCAATTGTATCTAAGCATGAGTTAGTTTTAGGGATACCTAAGCTTAGTAGAGTAAGCAATATGGTGTGTGGACCATGTCAACTTGGGAAACAGACTAAGGCTGAACATCCAAGCACTCAGACATGTGCTACATCCAGACCATTGGAGCTATTACATCTGGATCTTCTGGGTCCAATCAGAACCGAGTCTCTGGGTAGAAAAAGATACATCATGGTTGTGGTAAACGACTTCACTAGGTACACTTGGGTCATTCTCCTACGATCCAAGTCTGATACCCCTGAGCACATTGAAGCTTTATGCACAAGATTGCAGAATGAAAAGGGCCTGAAGATTGATCGAATTCGAAGTGATCATGGTAAAGAATTCGAGAACTCATATATGAAATCCCTTTGTACAAGATCAGGCATATCTCATGAATTCTCTGCTCCTATTACTCCTTAGTAGAATTGTGCAGTAGAAAGGAAGAACGAGGTTATTCAAGAGATGGCTAGAGCAATGTTACACAACAAGGATGTGGCTAGAAACTTGTGGAGAGAAGCCGTCAACACTGCTTGTGATACAGTTAATAGGGTATACTTTAGACTCGGTACCAAGAAGACTCTATATGAGTTATGGAAGGGAAGGAAGCCTAATGTTAAGTATTTCAAAATCTTTGGAAGTACTTGTTTCATTCTCAAGGATAGAGAGAATATGGGAAAATTTGACTCTCGAAGTGATGAAGGAATATTTCTGGGATACTCCTCTACAAGCAAGGCTTATCGGGTATACAACAAAAAAACCATGAAGGTAATGGAGACAGTAAATGTTGTTATTGATGAATCTTCAGATGCTGGTTCTGAAAATTTTGGTGAAGAACTTCCCAAAGAAATTCTTCCTCCCGAACCTAGAGAAGTTCAAGAAATTATTGAACAAGAGCCTGTATCACCTAGTACTCCAGATACTCCAAGTGTTGTAGAAGATTCAATAGATTTGTCTAGCTCACCTGATTCTGAAACCCATGAAAAGAAAGGACCTTCCTCTAGGGTCAAATTGAATCATCCTCCTGAAGTTATTATGGGAAACATGAATGAACTTACACTATGAAAGCATACAATTGATAAATGTGTTACTAACTTTGTATCTTATTCTTGTTATTTGTCACAGGTTGAACCCACTAAAGTTGAAGAAACTCTTCAGGATAAAAGTTGGGTGGAAGCTATGCACGATGAACTGCTTCAGTTTTAGAGGAATGATGTCTGGACTTTAGTACCTAGACCAAAGGATGAGCACATCATTGCACAAAGTGGATATTCTACAATAAAACTGATGAGGAGGGTAATGTGATTCGCAACAAGTCTCGTCTTGTAGCTCAAGGATACTCACTAATGGAAGGAGTAGACTATGATGAGACATTTGCCCCAATAGCTCGTATGGAGTCCATCAGAATTCTCCTATCTCAAACATGTCACTTGAGGTTCAAGCTCTATCAAATGGATGTGAAGACTGCATTCTTGAATGGGCTTCTTAAAGAAGATGTCTATGTGGCTCAACCAAAAGGATTCATTTGATCCACACTTCCCGAATCATGTGTTGTACCTCAAAAAGACACTTTATGGGTTAAAGCAAGCCCCCATAGCTTAGTATGATCGTCTCACACAATATTTGGTGTCACATGGGTTTAGAAGAGCTTGTAAAAGCAGATCAAACTCTCTTCATAAAAAGGGAAGACGGCGAGTTGATAGTTGCTTAAGTTTACGTTGATTATATCATCTTTGGATCAACTAAGGATGAACTTACCCATAGCTTCTCAAAACTCATGCAAGTCGAGTTCGAGATGAGCATGATTGGAGAGCTGACTCACTTCCTTGGATTGTAGATTCGTCAACAAGATTCAGGTATATTTCTATCTCAATCTAAATATGCTAAGAATCTTGTAAAAAAGTTTGGTTTAGAATCTACTAATTCTATTAGAACTCTTATGAGCCCAAATGTTAAACTCACTGTTGACTTGTTAGGAAAAAGTGTTGATCCATTTCTTTATAGAAGCATAATAGGTAGTCTTCTTTACCTTACTGTTAGTACACCTGACATTAGTTACAGTGTGGGAATGTGTGTTGGATATCAAGCTAATCCCAAAGAGTCTCATATGATTGCTTTAAAAAGAATCATAAAATATGTCAAAACCACTGCCGACTTTGGTGTGTGGTACAGCAAGGACACAAATGCTATCTTGGTTGGGTACTCTGATGTTGATTGGGCTGGGAATGCTGATGATAGAAAAAGTACATCAGGGGGTTGTTTCTATATGGGTAATAATCTTGTCTCCTGGATGAGTAAAAAGTATAATTCCATTTCTTTATCCACTGCAAAAGCTGAGTACATCGCTGCCGGTAGCTGTTGCACCCAACTTCTATGGATGCAAAAACTTCTCCATGATTATGGTATTTGTCAAGAACATCTTACCATTAACTGTGACAATACCAGTGCCATCAACATCTTTAAGAATCTGGTTCAACATTCTCGAACTAAACACATAGAGATTTGACATCACTTCATTAGAGAGCTTGTCGAAGATGGTACTCTTACTCTTGAGTTTATTCACACTAATAATCAGAAGGTTGATTTGTTCATCAAACCTCTTGACAGCAAATGATTTAAATTCCTTTGCCAAAACATTGGTGTCATGTCCATGGATTGATCTCTTCTTCTCCTCCTCCTTCTCCATGCATTTGCATCTAGTTTTATGCATTGCTTTGGTTAATTTGTTTTTGTTTGTTTTCTTTTCAGTTTTGTTTATTTTGTTTTTCATTTAAAAAAAATGAAAAATTGAAAAATGCAAAAACAGTGTATGTTTGTGTAAATTGAAAAATACACCAATCCGTGTATATTTGTTTAGGCTTTCTTTTCTTACAAACCTAAACATATATAAAGATTATTTTAAGGGCCGTCACAGCTGATGCAACTTAGTGCAAAAGTTTTTACAAGCATATTGTGATCGGAGACATCTGTCCTAGTTCATCTTTCTCTTGAAGAAGTTGCTGCGTTTATACGCCATAGGGTTTTGTAATCAAGGAGTTTCGTGATCTTCATCATGTTGATGAATTGAAGAACTTTGTAGCCAACATACTTATCAAGTTAATTGTTAGTCATGTACTTGGATCCATGCATCAATTGGTTATTCACGTACTGTGAGCCGTGCATTGAAATGAGAGATTGTCACTACAGAACAAATCCAATTGGGTATTGGGATAGGGTTCAATTGTAGGTTAGTATAAGGTACTGAGATTCCTTTACTTGTAACCACTTGTTTTGATAATAGTGGATTCTTAGGAGTGGTGACCTTAAAATTATTGAGTGGGATTTTTGCCTTGGAGGTTTTTCCCATTCGTAAACAAATCACCGTGCCGAATTTAATTTCCGCTACATTTAATTATTTGATGATTTGTTTATGCTACCACGCGTATTGCATGTTAATTGAATTAATTAATTAACTTGACTAATTGATTGATTAATTTATCACAGTGGGTCAATACATTCTTGGCCTATCACATGGGATGTCAAATGTCCTTTCAGTTTTCGAACTACCACGCCACTTGTCAGCATCCGTGCGGTGGATGTTGAAAGATGGAGCGTGTAATGGAGGGAAACCCAAGAGGTAGAGCAAAATTTTTCCTGCCCTTCTACTATTTAAGACCCCTTTTACCCATTTTTTGTCACTTTCACTCCGCTTCCTTCCTTTCTTTCTCTGAAGAAATTTTGCCTCTCTACGCTTTGGTCAGGCTTTGATACTTTGTTTTCTTGTAAGTCCCTTAGTTCTTATTCTTTTTATTTCCCTTTTTTTATTTGGCTTTCGTTTCCTTTCTTCGTTTTCTTAGTCAATACTATGAGTAAGCTTGCCCAATTAGTTAGTACCTCTGAATGTATTGCTACTTTCAAAGTTAGGTATAATAGACCTGAAGATGAAGAAATTAGGCCATGTGAGGAAAGTGATATTGCTCAAAATAGAGGCTTTGGGAGGGTAGTTATCCCATTGATTGCTTTCGTAAAGGGAGGGTTCGGATACCAATGAATGATCTTTTAGTAAACTTTCTTAGATATTTTAAACTGTCCTAACCAGTGTGTACCTAATGTTTTTCGGGTAGTCAGTGCTGTAGATACACTGAACAAACAATTAGGCTTGAATCTTACTCTCCATGACATCAATTATGTTATAACTTACAAAACAGTCGTAAATCTGAGGCCCCTAGATTGTGCTGGAATCTCAAGGCCCGCCATAGGCCAGTTAAGATATTCTCCTGCCTACTTGACTCTAACAAACTCACAAATGGGGGCTACCTCGTTATCTCGAGGAATTGGCAATCTGATAATTTCTCTTACCCTACTAACATCAGTAACCAGGTCTGTAGGATTTTCATTCACTCATCATCATTTTTTTTCTTTTTCTTTTTTGTTTTTATATATCTATTACTATTATTATTAAATTTGCAAATATGTTTCCTTCTTTGCAAACCTGCATTCCCACGAGAAAAACATCAATCTTGTTGAAGTTAACCAACTCAACAGGTTGCTTTGGTCTAAGATCTACATTCCTACAGACGGGCAACTCCGAGCTACTCATCTGATTCTCGGATACAGACCCATGTACCCTTGTTTTCAAAAAGCACAAGACATAATCAGAAATGGTGATTATCGGCTGCCCCATATCGGCGTCCGTCTAAAGAACTTCTATCCATCACCAGTGGAGATTGAAGAGATGGAAAAATGTTCATGGCGTAGTGATTCCCCTCCTCCCTTCACAAACATGGATCTCTAAGTATCCATGGTTTTACCAATCTTGGTTCCAATTATTCCAGAAGCCCCTCCAGGATTTACTCTCATCATTTCTGAGGTGATTCTCCATGAAAGTCTAGGTTTGGAGATGTCTTATCAAATGGTGATTTCAGACATTTTTTACCTCCTTGGAGCTTTGAGAACCAAAGTTTTGAGGGCTTCTTCTATGGCTACTCCTAAAGCTAAAAGGCCTCATGGGGGTTCCCAAGGTGATGTCCCATCAAAGAATGGCAAAACTCTTCATACTAACGTCCTGATGGCCTTAACAGTAGCACCAATTCAGCCTCCTACTTATCCTTTGCAAATAATGAGTATCAAAGATTCCTCGGATGGTGAAGGGTCATCTGAGCCTGATCCTCCCCCTTACTCATGTGATTTTGTCGTGGAGGGAGCTCCTCTTCCATCTACCAAGGGTGTTAGGCCCTAGGCAGACAGGCATGTCAGCAAGGAGGCCGATTGAATGGGAAATGCCCTTTTTCTTCCTACAAATATGGAGAACTAGAAGACAATGGAAGGGTAGAGAATGTTCTTAGCCTTGAAGAGGAATGTGGTACTGGTTGGTATTAATTAGGCTAATTTCATTTTATCTTATTTTTCAATTGTTGTCCTTTTTGCTAATATTTCTCATACCACTATTATTATTGTCATTTTGTACACTTCTGATGATGATTGTTATTTGCAAACTTATCAAGGCATGGAGGAGGCTAGAGATGCAGTTAAGAAGTCATTGGAGGCCTAAAAGGCCTTGGAAGAGAAAAATGTCGAGTTGGAGGGGAGGATCATTACTCATGGTGATGAACTTCAGAAGGCCTATTGGATGGTCAAGAGTTCACCAAGGAGTATCTCCGGCCTTTGGTCTAAAAATCTTTTTTTCAAGCGTTTGTGGAAGAATGGACTAGTGCCTCGGACAAACAAGAGGTAGCTACTGATTTAGTGCTTCGGAATGAGGAGGAGATACCCATTTTGAACAATTATCTTCCCGATGTGTTAGCTATCACCAAAGGTGAGAGGAGGGGTTTGGTGGCTAAAGAGGAAGCTTCAAATGCTCGAGATGAGGATCCAAAAGTTCAAGGTGGGGGCGCCAAGGGGGGGTTAGCCTACTGCATGATAGTTCTTTTGATTTTATAAATTTGTAAAATTTTTTAAGGGTTTATAATTTATAATTTTTGTAAGGGTTTTATGTTTGTTATCTTGTATCCATTTGAAATTATCTTTACTTTAATGAATGCAGTATCTTTTTCGTGGTTAAATAATTTCTATGAGGTTCAATTTTGCCAAGTGTTATCTTATGTTTTATTACTGTTTGATGCAAGTATGAATGCTTATGATTTATGGCCTTAATGGGCTTGAGTGTCCATACGTTTGGCCACATCCTAATTTCCCTTTTCTCCCAAACCCTGGAATAGAATTTAGTAGACAGTTCTATTTAGGATACACTCGAGGTAAAGACATGGTCTTGTATCCTAGGGTTTTCATGATCCAAGCTATTGTTTTCCACATCTTTCCGTAATTTTGGGGTATGGACGGAAAGAAAACTCACTTGTACAAAAGGAAGAAAACTTTATTAGTAAAAGTACTTCCTTAATTTATATACATTCCACAGTCAAAGGACCGGGTTTTCATCTAAGTATTCTAGTCTATAAGCTCCCTTTCTATCAACTAATGTGACCCTATATGGAACTTCCTAAGTTGGACCCAACTTTCCCCAGCTCGGATATCTGGTGTGCCCCATAAATTTCCTAAGTACCAAGTCTTTAGGGACAAAATTTTGAGCCTTCACATTCTTGTTATAACCATGACTGATCATTTGTTGGTATTCAACTAACTTGATCATTGCAACCTCTCTATTTTCTTCTACCATGTCCAGCTTCTTGGATAGTGTTAAGTTGTTGCTCTTCTGTTCAAAATCATTTGTTCTAGAGATTGGCATTCTAACCTTTGTAGGTATTACAACTTCCAATCCATAAGTCATAGAAAAGGGGTTTTTTTTGGTGGATCTCCTTGGGGTTGTTCTAAAAGCCCATAGCACACTTGGAAGTTCCTAAGTCCACCTCCCTTTAGATTCATCCAATCTCTTCTTTAGACCATTAACGATTGTTTTGTTGGTAACTTCAGCCTATCCATTGCCCTATGAGTAGGCTGGGGTTGAGTATTGGTTGGTGATTCCTAATTCAGTGCAATATCTACAAAACATTTTGTTGTCAAATTGCAGTCCATTGTTTGATATCAGGGTTCGAAGGACTCTAAATCTAGTCATTATATTCTTCCACATAGAGCATTTTACATCAGAGTCTCTAATATTGGCCAACAGCTCAGCTCAACTCATTTAGTGAAGTAATCAGTAGCTACCAACAACCACCTCCGATTTCTCGTGGCCCTAGGGAAAGTTCTTACTATATCCAGCCTCTATTAGGTGAAAGGCCACAGACTTGTCAATGGATTCAGAAACCCACCTAGCTGGTGTATGTTAGGAGCATATCTTTGGCACTGATCACATTTCTTGGTGTATTCTTGGGAGCTCCTTTTAATGTTTGGCCACCAGTATACTTGGGTAATTACTCAGTGAGCTAGAGTCTACCCTTCAGTATGACTACCACAAATTCCATCATGTAGTTCTTAAAGTAATTCTATTGCTTCTGGATGAACACATAGCAGGCACGGACCGGTATACAAGCGTTTGTAAAGCTTTCCCTCCCTTAATAACAAATATTTTGGAGCTTTGCGCCTGATTTTTTTTGCTTCAAAACTATCTTCAAGGAGCATCCCATCTTTAATATATGCCATGATAGAATCCATCCAATTAGGGCTAGGATGGATACCCATTACCCGAGCACCATTTAAGTGGTCCATGCTAGGTTTAGTTAAGGACTTCACGATGATTACCCGAAGTGATAAACTTTTGACCGAGAAGACCAAAGTTGCTAGAGAATCTGCATGATTGTTGTTTCCTCGAGGTATCAAAATAACAAAAACTTGCTCGAACTGTTTTTGTAATGCCTTCACTTCGGTCCAATATTTTACCATCCTTTCATCCCAAGTTTCAAACTCTCTGTTAACCTGATTGGTTAATAATTGAGAGTCATAGAATATTTTTATCTTGGTAGCCCCCACTTGTTTGGCCATTCTTAATCCGGACAGTAGTGCCTCATATTCAGCCTCATTATTAGATGTTGAGAACTCCAATCTTATCGATCATTCAAGAGAAATTCCCTTGGGGGAGATAAGGACCACTCCTAGTCCGGATCCTTGAGAGTTGGATGCTCCGTCAATGTAAATTTCCAACAATGGATTTGAATCCGAGATCACACCACACACTTGGTTCAAGCTGAGATTCTTTCCCATGTTGTCCAGGGTAAATTCAGCCATAAAATCCTTTAATTGACATGCGGAGCTAATACTTGATATCATAGGCTCACAAAGCAATTCCCTATAAAGCAATCCTACCAGAGAACTCTTCTCTTCTTAAAAGTGCTTGTAGTGGGTATTCAGTTAGGACGATGATTGTGTGGGCATGAAAATAGTGTGACAACTGTCTGGTTGCATGCACCAGAACTAGGGCGATCTTTTCCAAGGGAAGGTATCTCACTTCAGCTTCAAGTAATATTTTGCTTACGTAATACATTGGTTTTGAAACCCTTCTTCTATTCTAATAAGGACTACGCTGACAGCATGGTCTAATACTGATAGATACATGTACAATTTTTCTCCATTCTCGGGCCGTGAGAGTAATAGGGCCTTTGTCAAGTATTTTTCAGTCCTTGGAATTCCCCCTCATATTTAGGTTTCCATATATAGTCTCTCCATTTCTTTAGGAGCTGGAAGAATGGCTTACAACGTTTAGTTGATCTAGAGATGAATCGGTTCAAGGTAGTGACCATTCCTGTAAGGCGGTGTACCTCTTTAGGATTCCTTGAAGTTATAGACATTGTATCGCTGTGAATTGATGAGAATGAGGAGTTAGAGTGAGTGGTTAATATAATATAATTAGACCAAACTCATAAATTTAAGTTTTTGAGTTTAGTGGTATCTTATATTTTATATAACCACTCAGTTAGAGGCTCCCCAAGATATTCTCTCTCCAGCAAAATAAAATAGGTAAAAATATAAATTATATCATTTAAGTTTAATCAATTGTTGTAGGTTCCAGTTATCTCAACTTGTAAAGTCTCTTCTCGTCGAATGACTAGTTTGCCCAAACTCAGGCTTCTATGGGCCACCAACCCGATGAACTTCTGGTAGCGAAAACCTAGCTCAATAATCATTGCTACCATACATGTCATGATCGCTGTGATTACAACCAGTGAGGCCACCACCATGATGGAGCTTGAAATCAATCTCAAGAAGGGCTTTAATTGTGATGCCCCAATTTGATTGATTGTGTGATGTGTGTGGGTGTATGATGAGTTCCACATCGGGTATTTACTAGATAAATCTAGGCTTTATTAACAACTACAAGAAGCCTTAATTGTGACTAGTCCTTTTGAGGTATAACGCAGATGTGACTAGCACTTTTCTTTGAGTCGTTACATATGGTATCAGAGTCGGACCGATAACCCGTGTGGGCTCGGAGATACTAGTCCACAAAATGGGCCCTAATGAGGATGTTAGGGATTTAAGTGGGGGAGATTGTAATGTCCCAATTTGATTGATTGTGTGATATGTGTGAGTGTGCAATGAGTCTCACATCGGGTATTTACTGGGTAGATTTGGGCTTTATTAACAACTAAAAAGAGTATCAATTTTGACTAGTCCTTTTGAGGTATAACGTAGATGTGACTAGCATTTTTCCTTGGGTCGTTACATTAATTCTATCAAAGTAAACTCTCTATGTTCTTTTTCTTTCTCAGCTTATGCTCTGTTTGTTTCCTTGGAATTATTTTGCTTGTCTTTTCTTTTTTTATGCAGCATTGCAAGTTCTACCTATTTTGTTGGTTGAATTTTGTAATTTGATTATAGGCTTATACAGGAGATTTACCTATTCACGGTGAAGCTTCTGCAAAAATGAGCTTGGAATGGATTCGCCTTGCTTAACCAACTTGTTTGGTGTCCAAAGATCCAAAAGTAGCTTCCATTTTTTTTCCCCATATTCTCTTTTTTTATTTCTCTATTTATCATAACTGATCCGTTTCTCTTGGGTTTTATTATTTCCTAATTCCTATTTGAGTTATCTTGACTTTTAAATTTTGGGTAGATGTAATTCTCTTCAACATTGCAAAAATGGTATAACGGAGTATTTTGAGTTTTTTCAATTTGTTGGGTAAATCTGCTGTGTGATCAAATTGCTGGGTGTTCCATAATCTTGCCTAAAATTACTATTGTTGATGTTTATGATTTTTTTGATAAAAATTAATAAATTTTTCATATTAAAAATGTTACTTTTTAATGGTTAAGGGTAGTTTATGACAAAAAGACTAACATTGATAACTAATGCAAAGTTAACAGACTAAAATGATAAAAATGAAACTTAAGTGACTAAAATAATAATCGGTCAAACTTAAAAGGTGTTATTTGCATTTTGCCAATTAAAGAAGATACTATAAGACTCCAAAAATATTGAAAACCTAAATAATAATTATATCATTTTTTTTTTATATAATCTAATTATAACAAATTTTAGTTGGTAATGACATCCATTCTTCTCCATATTAAAATATATTTTTTGGGATAATTTCCATATTAATAGTTAAAAAAATAAACATTGATCATTAATTTTATTTTTTGGATATTCTAGTATGGGAAAAAAGTATTTATAAATTATAAAATAAACCTCTATTAGCGCTTTTGATGCTAACCAGTTCTAAAATACAAAGCATCTTTATAACGTTGTCTTTTGTCACTTTTCGCTTCCAAAGCAGTTTTCTCCTTTTGATTATCAAACAAGAATAAAAGATCCAAGATACTTCAGAAATGTATTACTAGTTATTTTTTAGTTTTAAAATTGTTTTTTTTTTTTTTTTTTTTTTTTTTCCTCCATAGGTAGATAGTATGAGAAGGAAAAATAGATTTTCAAGCTCAAACATATTGCACGGCAAAAAAAAAAAAAGTTATTACCATTTTGATTATCATTTTAATACTTAATAGGATATCAACAAATGATACAAGAGAGAGAAAAACCAAAACCAAAATAAAATGTTTTGAGAACACATGGATTAACTTGACTCGCAAAAATTTTAAGAGGCCGAGTATATGTAGATAATTTTTCAGAAACTAAACATATATTTTAACAAGGGCAGATCTACCTTCCCCCCCACTCCCAAAAAAATAATTTTAATTTTCCATAATGTATATATATTTTAATAACTTTTCTTTGAAATATTAGACCTAAAAATAAAATTTGATCACCAGAAATTAGAGTTACTCTCATCCCAAAAAATATATTTATTTTTTTAATTATTCAATAAGTGGTTGTATGTGAAGGAATTTAAATTCTAGATATTTTTATTAAAAAGATTAAGAAGTGTCAACTAATTAGCTTAGAAAGCTTTTAGCCCGGCCTCCTAAAAAGAATTGAACAACTAGTGATCTCCAAAAAAATAATTGCTCAAATGCCCTCTATAAAATTTATAATTAAAAAAAAAAAACAGTTTAATATATGAAAGCAAACTGTCCACTACCAATAACATTTCTCATTTTTAACTTTTGCCTCTCTTGTATGATGATGAGTTCTAGTTGTTGACTTGAGTTCAAGTAATGACTTTTAAATAAAGCAATTTTCTCTTGCACCTTTAACTTTGAATTTCATTTGTGGCTTTGAGGACATTATTAGATTTAATGGAATCTTTTATCTGACTATAACTTATAAATATAAGTTTGATTTATAAATATGTAATATATGGAATTGTAGAAATATTTTTTTATTTAGATTTATGTGTTTTGTTGTTGTTTGTTATTGTTAAATTTAATCGCCTATTTATTTATTTTTTATTAAGACTCAAATATATTAATGAAAACACTAGAGGATATTTAATGTTATGAAATGATAGTACTTAAAAGAATAAAAGAATTTTTTTTTAAAATAAAAAAGAACAATAGAAAGATCAAAGTAACTTAGAGGTGAACAGGAAATCTGATGACCTGGAGGCATAAAGTAAATGTTTTCCTTTACAATATTTTCCCCTACAAGAGTTGTTTAAAGGGTTACTATAAATTTGTTTCTAGAATAGAATCAAATCTATTGGGTTTTATAAATATCAATTTTGGAGAATACGCACAAAATTTCTTGTGTTTCTAAGAGAAAATCAAGAGAGAGATTATTGAAAATGAGAGTTACAATCACTTATTTTATCATGGGTAAAGTGTTATAATTGTAAAAACTAAAAAAAAATAAATAAATAAAAAAAGTTTGAAACATTTTTCTAACACCCACAAACGTTTATATTTCAAGTGGTACAACCTTTGGCCACAAAATTGCAGAAAACGCAATTTTATATAATCTCAGTTGACGTTTGGTCTACATTTAGTCAACCGAACTTATGTATAGGGACATATAGAGAGTGTCACCTCTCTCTCAGTTGATCCAACTCTCAATTAACACTTGGGTCGACCCAGCTCTAAGTTTTAACTTCATCATTTACCTATTTTCCACTTGTTTACTACGATTTCCTTAACTCTACCTTCACTAAAGAGGTATTAACATTTTTCACATAAAAAATAGGGATTAAAGATTATTTTTCCACTACCAAAGTGGAATCAAACTTGTATTACAACCTATATTTTGTATTTTTCCTAAATTATGTGCTTTAAAATATATCATAAAAATGAATAATAAAGGGTTAAGAGTGGTTACCCATTTCCTAAATGCCATCCAGACAAATTGGCTGCTTCAGTTAGAGCATTCCTCCATTTTTGAACAATTTCAAGGTTAGATTGGAATCTTTTCTCATGTTTGTCAACCTCTGCTTCAAGATTCCCCTTCTGGTAACGAAGGTCCGACGGATCAACATCATAAAAAATGGGATGCATAAGGTGACCCTTTGATTTCACAGATTGAAGAATCTCAACAAGTTCGTTCAAGCACCATGTAGATGATACATAGTTTCTAGAGAATATGACAAGTGAGAATCTGGATTCTCCGATTGCTGTGAGAAGAGCTGGAGAAATTTCTTCACCCTTCTTAAGCTTCTCATTATCTCTGAAGATGTTAATACCAGAACGAAGCAAATAATTATGTAAATGACCTGTGAAGTTATTACGGGTATCCTCACCTCTAAAATTCAAGAAAACATCATACTTCCATTTACGGTGATTCGTTGAGGAAGCCATAGTCATGATAGATTCACTCATTTGTGATGAGCAAGAAGCACAAATTGCATTGTCCTCGTCTTTATAATATAATAATAATTGAACCTAAACCTATGTACGTAGTTTATCATTCTTCTAATTACTTACCAATAGAATCTTGCATACTTTTACTTTTTCTCCTAAAGCTATAGCTTTTTTCTTTCCTTTTTTATTTATAAGAGTTTAGAGGGCCGGACAGATTTTCCACCAAACAGATTTTCCACCAATCTCTTCACACCACACACACACCGTACATGCTAATGTTTGTGCTGTGGTGTACTCGAAGTGACGGGTTTTTCTTTTCCTTTTGTGTGTGTGGCTTTTTTCTTTCCCTTTTTCTTCTAAAGCTAAAGCTTTTTTCTTTCCTTTTTTTATTTTTAAGAGTTTAGAGGGCCGGACAGATTTTCCACCAATCTCTTCACACCACACACACACCTTACATGCTATGTTTGTGCTGTGGTGTACTCGAAGTGACGGGTTTTTCTTTTCCTTTTGTATGTGTGATTGTCAGTAGCACAAACACATCCACTTTTTTGCCTTTTAACTGGGCTCCGAAGTCCGAACTCCCATGAGAGCCACGAGAATGACTGGCGGTCCAGTCTCTTTATTTTTTGATGGTCTGGCGGTCCGGTCTAAATAATTTGAGAGAGAGAGAGAGAGAGAGAGAGAGGGAGAGGGACAAAGAGAGAGAAAAATTAGAAGAATGATAAAATAAAAAATAGGTAATTGGAATCTCGCACAGAGAGGCAGAGACAGACGAACAGACAGAGATTCGTCATGTAATTTACATTTTAATCATTAAAATAATTTGCTTTAAATGTAACTTTCATATGAAAGTCCTTCCCTTGTTAAAATAGTACTCTTAGAGCATTCACAGTAATAAAACTAAAAATTTAGTTATTTCATTCTATCAAAAGTTACTTTATCTATTTTATCTACACACATATTGCAGCAGTGGATCTATTTTAACTTTCAATACAATAAAATAATATAAATATCATAATAAAATAATATAACCACTACAATAAAATAATATATTTCACTACCAAAAAACATCCACAGTACCAACCACAACCACCTCTACCATCAGCCACAACCACAACCATAGCCACAACCACCACTACCACCACCACCACCAATCCACAACAAGGAAAAAAAAAAAAAAACCCAAACCTCGAATCTTTTTCCTCAACCTAGACAAAACAAAATCACCAATCACAAACAAAATAAAAAATCACCAATCACAAACAAGCACAACGTCGGTGAGCTAGGTCGGCAGAAGGGATGGGTTGGCGAGCTCCATGGGTTTCCCAGTCAGGTACCCAATATCCACGAGCAAGCACTCCAATCGGCGGCGTGAGTCTGAGGCAGATGACGGCGTGGGTCTGAGGCTGATCGGCGGCTTGGGATGGCTAGTGGGTCGGTGATGTCGAGCTTCGATGGTGGCAACATTGAGGATGAGTCGGGCTGGCGGCGATGAATGAGGGAGCTTGAAAGAGTGACGTTGAGAGAGTTTGCTTGAGAGAGTTTTGAGAGCTTCTGGAGTGACTAAGAGAGAGAGAGGCACAGAGAGACTGAGAGAGAGAACCACTGTTTATTATTTTAATCCACCCGGGAGTAAAATAATAATTTTTTTGTTTAACTCTCATGAATAGTGCACATCTATTTATAGATGTGCACTGTAGCAATGGAGCTTAAAAACATAGATTTAACTCCATTATTGAAGCATGATTTTGGTGTTTAAGGAGCTAAAATATAACAATATACCAATATAGCACCACTGCTGTGAGTGCTCTAAGTGTCCGTTCAGAATTAACTTATTTTGTTAAAATTATTTTTTTTTTTTTACTAAAAGTATTATAGATAAAGGTAAAATTTGGTTGAAATAACACAGTGGGATCCATGAATAGTACCAAAAAATACAATAGGACCCATGAATAGTAGCAAAAATAAGCTAAATAGTAAAATAAGTTGACAAAAATAATTTTTGCCAAACTCACACTTATTAAAAATCTATTAGTAAAATTCAAGATATTTCAAAAATTATCACTATTTATATTAAATGATTTTAAACTTATGTCGTTGATAAAAATAAAATACTGTATGACATGCTTAATTAAAATTATTATTTAATTTTAGTGATCTTAGTAAACCTATTCTCAAGTAAATAAATAAATATATTCATTATTAACCGGTGGTCCATATGGACATACTGCCAATTGATTAATTGTGTCAAATATATTTTATAAATTTGATATGTAATTTTTGAAACTTCTAATTTTAATTTGTTAGTTTTGAAATTTTAAAGCTTAATTTATTACTTTTTAAAAATTTAGGGTCTAATTATTTGTTAGTGTTTTTAAAATTATTTAATTTTATATTATACTTTTTAAAATTTTATGCTCTATTTTGTTACCTTTGAAATCTTTCCTTTTAATTTGTAAAACCCCTACACTATAAGACTTAAATGGTAATTATTTCAATAGCTCTTATTCCTTATAGGAAAAAATTTAGTTACAAAATTGATTGTAACCTAAGACTATATACTTACTCAATATCTTTTTATTGAAGGTAAATTTTGACAAATCCACCATTGGATTACATCTACTTCTTATATCTTCCATGCTTACAAAATTTCTAGAAAATTAAAAATCAATAGCTATGTCATTAATAAATTGTTTAAATTGCAAGTTTTTGTAGTTTAAAATTATGCATAAAATATAAACTTATAGATCATATAGTAAATAATATCCAATTGATATAAAATTTGATATGTATATTAAGAGCGTAAAGAATATACAATTCAACGGTTGGATTTTCAAAATATGTAGTAGTGTTTATTTTATTGAATAAGGTTGTATGTTTAAGTTACAACCAATTTTGTAACTAAACTTTGTCCTTCCTTATATTGCCCTTAACTTTTTCATTTTTTTATTTTATTATTTTTTTTAATTAGGAATTTTATCAATAACAGTTTTACGTCAAGGTAAAGTAATGCATGAGGAGATTTGATCTCTCCCCTATTCAAACAATAACAGTATTTTGGCATACAAGTAGGGCAAGCACAATTGCTCTTGTAATAAGCACCATGAAGCTTTCCACCCTCCGAAGATAAAAGTTTTCATACTTTGATTTTTTTTTTCTTTTCTTCTTTTGACAGATAGGATAAAATTCAAATCTATAGTGTCTACTTTATGATAATTGCTCTTATCATATGGTGTCCATCATCAGGCTAACACAATTAGTTTTTTTGTGTAGGCATGGTTTGAGCCATAAATCTTTTATTCAACAAGAGCCAATTAAACTAACTAGAACCCACGTAATTTAATTGTTAGAAACTATGAATTAGTTCCTTTGTTCCATTATTATAATGATATAAAAAATTTATTTATTGTTAATTGAGATTATGGAGAAATCTTGAGCATAATAATGAGTTCAAAATATGAAAAAACACCGAAGGTTGTTTAATAAATTAAACTAAGTATGAAAAAACAAATTATGGTTTGCTTTTATATTAGATTTTAAATGATAATTACAATTGTTTATTTACTTCATTATAAATATCAGTTAATTTTTTTTTTCCATATTGGCTTTTAGTTAAAACACTAAAATCATTTAAGGAGTAATTACACTTCCCTCTCTTGAGGTATGGAGAAATAACACCCCACCCAAACTTAAAAGAAAAAACACTTTCTGCCCTTAACGGTTGATTAACTAAACTTTATTCAATTAATAAAATTGTTAACCTGCACTTTGCTTAGTGGAAGGTTTTTAAAATTATCTTATTTCATAATTAAAATTCAGTGCTTTTAATTTTTAATTAAAGTGTTAAAATATTATTTGTGAATTTTCCTTATTAATTTTTCTTCTAGTTTCAACGGGTTATGGGGAGATTTGTCGTTGCAAGTGTTTTGGTACTTCATAAATTTTGCATTTTTATTCTAAATTTAACAATTATTTTTTTACTAACCACAGTTAAAATTTTATAAAGAAATTCTTAAAAATTTAGAATATTTTATTACTAATATAATCAAAAGTAGGGGGAGTGTTAATTTCCTCAAATCTCAAAGGAGGAAAGTTTTTTTTTTTTTTTTTTCCAAGTTTGGGGTGGAGTGTCATTCCCCCAAACCTCAAAGGAGAGGAGTGTAATTACCCCAACATTTAAAATTGTGTAATTAATCTTTGATCATTTTTTAATAAAATTCTCATTAATCTTTAGGGCTAGCCACATTCATCATAAAATCTGAAAGATTAATTATGGAAGACAATTAAGCACTAATGGGAAGATATTTCCTAAAAGGTAATAGTATTAAATGCATTAAATGCTAATAGATTTCTCATAAAAGATGATAGTCAATTAGGTTTAAATCTCTAATTTGAATCTACTTCATTTTGATAAGGAAAATCTTAATGTTCTAATTGAATATTAAAATCTTTCTGATAATCAAACTTTAATGACGTAAGATAACTAATTTGAATCTGAACTTGGAAGTCAATTAAGTAAAAGACAAGTAATTAATGAGATAACTAAATGCAAATCTTTCCTAAAAGACGTAAGGGTTTTAATTCTAAATAGTTGGCATGATAAGACATTAATGATTGAGAATCAAGAAATCATATTGCCTAATGGATTGAAAATAATTGAATTTGAATTTAAAAGCTGACTAGGAAAGCACAAAACACTTAATGACTTTATTAATGTTATGTTCATTTCTAAAGACTTGAATATCTGAATTCAAAATAAATTGATATCTAAGATAATAAAGTTTTTTTTTTTTTTTTGGTTGAGAAGAAAGTAATAAAGGTTAATTGAGTGAAGAGATGTATTGAAAGGGAAGAGCATACTTTTTGATACAAGATAGAATTTCTACTCTACTCTAATCTAAGTTACATGTGTATGAAGCTCCCTCCAGAAAACTTGAATCTCGGCCCTTGTCTCCCACACCTCACAAGCATTTATTTGTGGAGTGACCAGGGACGGAGCCAAAGTTTTGAGTCAAGGGGGGTGGCTTTACTGTTAGCTGTGTGCAGCGGTTTCAACTTTTGACTCTGTTACTATTTAGTTGGTGAGATTTTTTTTTTTTTTTTTTTGGTATAAACAAAATTATTTTTATTTATAATTTTTTAAATGATAGGGTTGTTTATTTTGAATAAAATTGGTTAACTGAGCTTAATTTTTTTTTAAGTTTTATTATTGGTAATTTCTGTTGTTGAGCTATTTTTTGGGGCTTGCATATTTTGTTTTAGATTTTAAATCTATAAATTTTTTTATAGTCACTAAAATGAGGAAAATACTAGTACTACAAAAATTTTTATAAATTATTGATGTAATAAGTGGTAACTAGTAAGTAAAAAGATGATGTGAATGGTAGGTCCATATGCAAACCAATAAGAATTTGTTACCAAAATAGTTTGTAAAAAAGTTTGTGAGTATAGTATTGCTCTTAAAAGAATCAATGATATTGTTTAGGGGAAAAAATGTAATTTTATAGAACAAAATTGCTAAAATTAGTACACACACACATATATATAATAATACTTTTTTAAAAAAAATTTAGGGGGGGCCATTGCCCCCCCTAGTCCAAAGCTAGCTACGTCCCTAGGAGTGACCATCGCACCAAGGGAGAGTGGTGGAAAAAGGGAAGAGTATACTTAAAGATTAAGAATGCATTTAATAATTAATGATAAGTTTATTAACGGAAATACATTCAAGGCCTAATGACTAAAACTTCATTTCAATTAAGTGTTACTCCTTCATAAGACTTAGTCATTAACTTTCATTAAGAATTAAACACTTTGTTTGATATCCACATGCATGTGCATTCATGCATCTGCATTGTTGGATACTCACATGCTTACACACTTGGATGATGACATGTTTATATGTTTTAATGCTTACTTGCTTATGTGGTTGGATGTTCACATATTTGGATGTTTGTACGCTCTCAAGCTTTGAGGACCAGGATTAAATGATCATGCGTTTGGATTGTAACATGTACATATACTTGGATGTCCACATGCTTATATGCCTACATGTTCACATGTCTTCATGCTTGGATGCTTATGTGTTCTCATATGCTTGGATATTCACATGTCCATATGTTCACATGTTTGGATAATCATATGCTTTTGTGTTCACGTGTTTGGTTGCTCACATGCACACATTCTTATATGCTCATAAGATCACATGTTTGGATGTTTACATGCTTATACGTTCACATGTTCATATGCTAGGATATTCACATGTTCATAGTCCCTAAGCTCACATGTTTGGATATCCACATGCTTCGATGTTCACATTCTTGGTTGTTCAAATTCTCACATGTTTAGATGCTTACATGCTCACATATTTGGATGTTCACATGCTTGGTTGTTCACATGCTTACAATTTTGAATGTTCACATACTTCCATGCAAACATGATCAGATATGCATATGCTCATACATTCCTTTGATCTTCACATGATTGTTTTTCTTCCACATGATCCATATTTTTCCTTTTGATTTATCTGATCCACATGCAAGGATAGAGTCAAGACTTGGAGTTAGGTGCAAAAGTATAAAAAGAATTATATATATATATATATATATATATCATTATGAAACTCCAAAAAACATATGACTATGCAACCTGGGATCATGTTTTAATTCCAACAAACTAATATCAACCGTTTGAAATTTGGTTTGAGAATTTTCCTCAATTAGGACATTGACATTTTCCTCAATTGGGATGTCATGATTTTTCTCAATTGGAACATCGGCATTTACCAGAATGGGAATCTTAATATCAGTGGTTGGTAATGTTGCACCACTAGTATTTGTTTCTAAATCATTTGAATATTTCCTTTTGAAAAAATCAAACAATGTAGTTAACTTTCCCATAATCTACAAATCAGATATAAGTTGAATATATCATCTCATTATATGTTCAATATTAATCTACAAAGTACAAATTATTGCGGCATTATGAAAACAACACAAGACTACAAATCAACTAAATTTATTAAATCTCAACAACTAACCATTTAATTTTAAAGTTGCAAATAGTCTCAACTTTATTTATTATTTTTTTTTTTTTGAAGACACTAACAAGCGAATACAGACAAAATATCAAATGCACAGAAAATGGGATGGGTTAGTCAATTTTTTTTTTTTTTTTTTTTTCTGTTTTCTTTTTTTAAAGTTATTACTTTAATGGTTTAACTTTATTAAAGAGAAAAAGATGGGGAATTAGTCATTAGATGCTCCCTATCACTAAATTGGGCACTAATCATAATAATAGTGGAAGCATTATTGTGTCGAAAGGATTTCCACTACTAACAGAGAAAGCCTCCCAGATAAAGACTTGAGGGCACCACAACAAAATACCCTAAATTTGATTGAATTTTTTGAATGTTTTGTGTGGCCATTTGTTGAGTCCTACATTTGTGGTTTATTAGGTATATCTTGAATTTATAAATGATTAACTAGTTCTCTTGAGGTATAAGCGTAGATGTGGCTAGCGTTTTCATCAGTTCATTACATTAAAATCCTCATGATCTGTACTTTTATTTTTATTTGTGTACTAGTTTTACCGTTAGTAAGTTAATGGTAAGGACCAATTTGATTGTAAGTTGAAAATAATAGGAACTAATTTGACTACTACCAAAATATAGAGACCAAATTGATTATGACCCCAAAATTTAGGAGCCAGACTGGAGTTTTCGCCTTTATTTCAACACTAAAAGTAGTTGAATAAAATTTTGTAATAGACATTTTTTTTACGTGTACTAAGTTGCTTTTTATTTTTTATTTTTTTAACATTTAGTAATATAATTAAAAAAAAAAAAAGGATAGATGGACCTTTTTTTTTTTTACATGTACTAGATTTTCTTTTTTTTTTTAGGTGTAGTAATATAGTTTAAATATATATATATATATATATATATATATATAAAAGGATTGTAATCAAATTAAGAGTTTTATCAACTTAGAAATTATATAAGAAGAAGATAAGAAAAAAAAAATTATATCTATTTTTTTAAAATTTAAAAAAATAATAATTTCTACAATTTGGTGAAGCCACTTAGACCAACCATAACTTTTAAGCCCAACATTTATTATATAGCATATGATGATATGATGTAACTCAATATTCTTCTAAAAAAAAAAATTATGTAACTCGATATTATTTTAAATCCAAAAAATCATTACGATTAATTCTGTAGCAATTTTGCTTAACTTTAAAGGCATCGGATATCTTAAATTCACTTAGGGTATGTTTGGTACACTGAATGTGGATTACAACAGGAATGGTAATCTTTATTACTAGGAATAAAAAGTGTTGTAATGGAGTAACTAAATCTATTCATTAGTTTGGTTGTGAGTTGTAACATTAGAATAAAACTTATGATCTATTTTAGGAAATATCTCATTCATACAATTATATTTCCTAGAAAATAATATATTTTAAATTTTAGAGAGATTAGTTATTTTTCGATGATTTTTTATTTCCATAATTGTTAGGTGGATATGGAAAGTTTATTTATTTGGAAATATATTAATGTTAGAAATTATTACATCTACTAAGGAATAGCTATTACAACCCTTTTAGAGAGGAATAGTTATTCCTCATTTTAAAGAATAACTATTCATAAGGAATAACTATTTCATGTAATAAAAATATAACCAAACTATTGAATAATTAAACCATAGGAATAACTATTATATTATAGTGCCTATTACAGTCTACCAAACGTGCCCTAAATAAACAAAACTATGTTGTAATATCCTATATACCACCTACTTCCCAAATCATATATATATATATATATATATATATATGTAGGGACACTGAAATTAGTCCCGAGGAACACTTCTCAGAATTCTTTTATAACGACCCACACAATTAACATACAAGTAAATAACAGGGAATAAACACTCTACAATGGGAAACATAAACAATGGATTTCTTTGACCATTAATATGGTACCTTTCCTATTACAAATGCTAAAATGACTATTGGAAGCTTTAATTGTTATTCCCGTGGTGTCACACTCAGTGCTTCTCTCTCTTACTTTGTTTCTCTCCTCAGACAGATTTTTCTCGCCTCCCTTTTGGATCCCCTTACCTTTTGCCTTCTCCTTCCTTTTATAGCTTTAGTCCTTGTTCTTATCACTACAGCTGTCCTGTTCCCATTCAAAGTCTCAGGGATATTCTCCTTGACTTTATTGGTTTCCTCTCATTCTTATCTTTGAATTCTGACTGCCCAGAGGTTGCGTGTACTGTTCAGGCCGTCTTTTTTGCAATTAATGCGGCAGAGGTTAGGTAAGAACCCCTTCATTAATGCAGAGGTAAAAAATCTTCTTTCTTATTGCACATTCCAGAAACTTCCCATGGTTACTAGTGTCTCCTGGAGGTCATACATTAATTATCTGTGCTCTATGCCTTGGATAAGCTAGTGCTTTCCCTTTTCCACGGGAAGCTTTTATTGTTATTCTCGTGGTGTCACACTCAGTGCTTCTCTCTCTTACTATGTTTCTCTCATCAGACAAATTTTTCTCCCCTCCCTTTGGGATCCCCTTACCTTTTGCCTTCTCCTTCCTTTTATAACTTCAATCCCTGTTCATATCACTACAACTGTCCTGTTCCCATTTAAAGTCTTAGGAATATTTTCCTTGACTTTATCGGTTTCCTCTCCTTCTAACTGCCTAGAGGTTGCGTGTACTAGTGTCTCCTAGAGGTCATACATTGATTATCTGTGCTCCATGCCTCGGATAAGCTAGTGCTTTCCCTTTTCTGCGGGAATGGGTTAACCATGTTACCAAACTTTGTCCTCAACATCTAGGATGATCCAGCTTTCAGTTCTTTCATGGATTATCACCCTTTGAGCTTTCTTCTGCACAAAGGCCAGGCCCAACTACTTTCCCGCAACCCAATAGCTTCTTGGGCTCTAGGTCTGAGTAGAGACTTTTCCACTCCCCACAATATATATATATATATATATATATATATATATATATATATATATTTTTATATATATATATATATATATATAAGATTGGGTTCAAGTTACACCTAGTGCAACTCTAAGTAATATTACACTGCCTAATAACTTATTATTGAATTAATATTTTAAAAATCCAACCATTGAATTACATGTTCTATATGTTCTTAACATGCATGCCAATTTTCATATCAATTGGATGTTATTTACCATTTGATCCATAAACTCATTGATGACATAATTATTAATCTTTGATCACATTGAAAATTTGCAAGCATTGAGAATATGTGAAGATAATTGAATTTAATGGTGGATTTGTCAATATTAGTATCTAATTAAAAAATATTGAGTAGTGTAACATTGCTTAAAGTTACACCACCCAATAACTTGTTATTGAATTAATATTTTGAAAATGCAATCATTGAATTACATGTCTTATATGTTCTTAACATACATGCTAATTTTCATTTATGGGTCGACTTGAAATGATAGGTTTGGAGATCGGCAAGATGTGAAGTTATGGACACAACGGGGAGTCACCACCTAGTTTTTGCAATGGTCTAGGAACCATATATATAGTGTCCTCTCGAGGAAGGAAATTTTGATCTTACTATCAGATATATGGGTTCTGAGTTAAGGTATGATCTTGGAAAGGTATTAGGCACCCAAAACTGCCCAACCCTAAGGTTGGCTTCCCTTCATTGTGTCTTATGTCTTTACCCTATTAAAGGCATACTTAGCATTGCATCTATACTCACACACACACTATACATCCAATCACATAGCATGGTATCAATCATCCCTAACCATACATCTATCATGACAATCAAACAAAGCCTAACATGCATCTAATCATGGCACATCACAAATCCTAGCATACATCTGACATGGCATTTCCTATCATATTACATTTTCTAAGGCAGCAACAAAGCAAGGCATAGATACAAACATGAAAGATTCAAGAAAACATGTGATTAAGCACAACTCATCAAACAAGCATGTTCAAATCCATTGTTAAGCAAAATCATATTCAAATATGCATGTTCATATGAATGCATGACTTACCTCATTTACCTTGCAGCAACTCAGCACCTATGACATTATGCATGGCCATGTGAATACGTTTTCATAGCATTTAACAAAGAAAAGAAAGCAAACCCTAATCTAAGCATGTGAAAGGCAAATAAACAAACAAACATGTGAAATAGAAACTCAAGCTCATATACAGATACATGGAGGATCAAAGCAGGGGTTAACATGTGAAACAACATAGCAAAACATAAATTAGGGTTTCTAGACAATGGCCTGCGTACGCAGGCCAAATACCTACGTGTGCAGGGTTGTTCAAAAATCCTAACCCAAAAAAAGGCAAAAGCAGAAATAGGGCAAAAATTAAAACTATAAATCTAACACCCTAACATGCTTTAAAACAGAAACAAGGCTAAACCTAGGCTAAATAAACATGTTATAACATAAACAACACAAAAAACAAGATTAAAACACAATTTAAAGGTAGAAAAGAAAGAAAATTTTGAAATATATACCTTAAAGCAAAAAGCCCCTAGGCTTGATTTTTGACTGTTCCTTTCAGTCAAATCTATTCACAAATCAATAAATGTGTGATTAGTAATCTTAAAATTCAAAGATCAAAGCCAGAAAAGGCTCTAATCAAATAAAACTTGAGAATGTTTTGTGAAAAACTCCCTCTCTGATTCACTATTTTTAGTGAATTTTAGTGTTTTCCCGTGGGATTTCTATGTGTTTTGAAAACGTACCATGTATGGCTATTTATATTGTGAAAATGAGGGTTTGGAACGGCTCCCAGGCGATATTGGATTCACTCCAAACCTCAGCATTGATGCAGAAAATTTGCATTTCTTATGCTTCTAAAACCCTACCTATATGCCCAGGTTCGTGCCTACGTACTTAAGTTCATGCCTACATATGCATGCCTAGGGTTTCTTTTGATCTTTATTGATAGGCCAAAAACGAATTGACCCCCTGTGATAAATTAACCAATTAATTTAGCCAAGTGAATTAACATGCAAATGCGTGGTAGCACAAACAAATCACCAATAAACTAATTATGCAGCGGAAAATAAATGACATAGTGATTTGTTTATGAATGGGGAAAACTTAACGGCAAAAACCCCACCGGGTGATTTTTAGGTCACCACTCCTGAAATTCCACTATTATCACAATAAACGGTTACAAGTAAAGGAATCTTAGTACTTTATACCAACCTACAGTTGAACCCTTACCCCAATACCCAATTGGACTTGTTTTGTAGTGACAATTTCCCTTTTCGATGCACGGCTCCCAAGTATGTGACTAACCAATGCGCAGATCCCAATACGCAACTTCAATCACAAACTAGAGAAAGTTGTTGGCTGCAAAGTTCTTCAATTCATCCCAACGATGAAGATCAAGAAGATGCTTCATCACAAAACCCTACGGTGCACATACACAGCAACTTCTTCACAAGAATGATGAATTAGGGCAAAACTTTGTCTCCGGTTACAAATTGCTTGGACAAATTTTTCTCAACACTTGTGCAACTTGTGTACACTTTAACGGCCCTTAAAATAATCATTTTATATGTCTAGGGTTAGAAGAAAAGAAGGCCCAAACACATAATCACAGATTAGAGTTAAAACAGAACTGAAATTTTGTTTTTCATAAAGCTCGACAGATAGGTGTCTGTCGAGGTGCTGTTGAGCCACGGGGCTGGAACAGCTTCTTAAACTCAATGGATAGCTAGTTGTTGAGCTTTAATGAACAACACTTCTTTAGCTTGAATCTTGGAAAGACTTGCATGTCTTCAACACTTGATCTTGAAACACAGTTTCTTGAAGTATTAAACACATCATAAATCTACCCAAATACAAGTATAGTACGTTTTGTTAAAGGATAAGCCAATTACGTAAAATAATGATATATGTTCTTAACAAGTGAATCACATATGTCCTAACATTTATACCCTACGGTGCACATACACAGCTACTTCTTCACAAGAATGATGAACTAGGGCAAAACTTTGTCTCCGGTTACAAATTGCTTGAACAAATTTTGCTCAACACTTGTGCAACTTGTGTACACTTTGACGGCCCTTAAAATAATCTTTTTACATGTTTAGGGTTAGAAGAAAACAAGACTCAAACACATAATCACGGATTTGAGTCAGAACAGAACTGGAATTTTGTTTTTCATAAAGTTCGACAGATAGCTATCTGTCGAGGTGCTGTCAAGTAGCTGTCGAGCCACGGGGCTGGAACAGCTTCTTAAGCTTGATGGATAGCAAGCTGTTGAGCTTTAATGAACAACACTTCTTCAGCTTGAATCTTGGATAGACTTGCATGTCTTCAACACTTGATCTTAAAACACAGTTTTTTGAAGTATTAAACACATCCTAGATCTACCCAAATACAAGTAAAGTGTGTTTTGTTAAAGGATAAGCCAATTACGTAAAATAGTGATATATGTTTCTAACAAGTGAATCACATATGTCCTAATATTTATTTTTCAAAAATAGATTTTTTGCTCAATAAAAGTTATATTTTCCATCTTAACATCTCTTAAGTCAATTTGTAATCTGATTGGGCCTTAAACCAACCTTAGATCTTAGAATTTCAGTATCATTAGGGAATGGAGGCCCGAGTTGTAACAGGTATAAAATACGGTGTCTACAGAAGTGAAGCTGGTTAAGGTTGGATATAGTTTCTTAGTTTCATTTATGGGTTGATTTGAAATGGTAGGTTCGAAGATCAGTAAGATGTGAAGGGGAGTCAATTTTGTCGGAGCAACCACTAGGGATGACAACGGCAGCACCCGATGAGAGTCTAATTTGGGTGGCTATTTGATTGAGAGAGAGCAAACGGGTTTGGGTCTATTGTGAGTAGTGATTATGTGTGATACCACCTGTTCATTGTTTTGTAAAATGTTGATGTGTCATGCTATGATTGGAGGATGTAAACTAAGGGTTTTATACTACATCCTTATCAAATTCTGACTCATTTTTCAATCTCGAAATTTAAGCATTTTCTAGTCAAGAAAAAATAATCATTAATATCAATCTAAAATATTTCTTCGATTTTGAAAATTAATTCTAGAAAGAGAGAGAGTAGAGAAATGGGGGCAAGATCCCCTTGCTTCGGCTAGCATGTCCAGTAGTATTTAGAACCCAGAGGTATTGCGTAATTATTCATTCCTCTTGGAGGACCACGTCGTCAATTTCCAATAATATTATGCAATGTGCCAAAATTAATTGACTAATAAGTGTCCTTTTCCTCTGGAAAATAAAAATAAAACAAGTACTCACTCACATCTCACCTACAACAACCCATTGTAGTTCTTATTTATTTAAAAAAAAAAAAAACCCTTTGTCCTCACTGGTGACATTCCTTAATCATCTTTTGATCAAGGCCTTCTATTAATAGTGGCAAAGTCATCAAGAACAAACAAACTGTGGTTAAAATCGCAATCAACCAAGTGTGTTTTTGGCAAAAATTAAAAAACTAGTTTATTTTACTATTCAGGTTATTTTTGCTACTATTTATGGACCCCACTACACTTTTTGGTACTATTTATGAGTCTCATTGTACTATTTCAGCTAACTTTTACTTTTATCTATAGTACTTTCAGCAAAAAATTTTCAATTTTAGCAAAATAAGAGAATCCCAAACAGACCCCAAGAAAGAGAAGTTGTACATGACAATAGCTCAAAAGATTCTTGTTTGATTTTTATCAATTGGGATTTCTGTATTGGGTAGTGTGGGTAACGTTAGAAATCAACACTAACTCTCGTCTCTAGAAATTTCTAGAGTTTCTCTTAATCTCTCTCCCCGGAATTCTCTAGAGCTACCCTATATTATTTAATCTCAGCCACATATTCTTAATGGGTGTAGAAGGTTGGTGAAAGAAAGATATTTTTACTATTACTAAAAGATAATAATGGAATGTGTTGGAGAATTCAAAGTCAGTGAGTTAACCGACTTTAACCCATGTATAAATAATATGAAGCAAGTGTGAAGTGTGAGCCTGTGAGGTGAAGCACCGGTGAAGTGTGTGTCATAAGCACCGTGACTAGTGTGAAGTGAAGAAAATAAAGTCAAGAGTGGTTATGTCATAGTGTTAATAGCTAGGTGTTTAGAAGTAAGGTGTCAAGTGTGTGCAATTGTATTTGGTGAGTAAGTGCCATGTGTGCAGTGAAAGAAAGGTGTTTTGTATGTACTAGCGTTAGTGAGTCAAAACATTAGTGCTTGTAAAGTGTTGTAATTCAAAGATTCTAGTGCAGAAGCGTTTCTGATAATTGTGTGGATTTTCTATAGGAAGATGAAGATCTAGGGGTTATAATTATGAGTTGCATCTTTGATGAGTTTGGCCTATTATTGCCCAATAGTTTGGACATCTCAAAGCTTCTGCAAAATCTTAATTAATTAATTTATTTCTTATTACATAGTATTTCATAGTATTGGATTGCCATAGTCACCGAAGTTCAAATCAAATTCACGCTTCAATGAATAGTACACTTAGTCAATTAATTTTGACACAGCAAAATATTATTGAATGGAGAACCATTGGACATTGACGACATGGTCCTCTAAGAGCATTGAATAATTTCTCGTTAGATAGTGACAACTCCATTAATTTCATTTATTTACACATTTTCACAATTTTATATATGCAAGGAGCACATACAACTGATACAAGGGTTACCTTTGCACTCATGTGTGTCACCATTGATTAATGCTCATACCAATTATAGGTATTTATTGGGTTGGAAGTAGGGGTGGAAATTTTTATCCATATTTATGAACTCACCCATTATTCATCTAATTTGGATTTAACCTAACCCATTTGAATATTTGAGTTAAATAGGTAAAGACCCATTAGGTTATTTAATTATATGGATCCTAAGAGTATCAGCATTGGACAATGCTAATGCCAAATATTAGGAGAATTTGGCATTTTAAGCCTTAAAGTGTTCTGCATCAGGGAATGTTAAACATAGGTATTGCAAATTTTTTTGCAATACTGCTATAGTACAATTCTATTTTTAGAATTGTACTGTAGCAGTATTGAAAAAAAAAAAAAAATTTAATCAACTTTCCCCGACATTTCTCTCTCCTCTCTCATAATTTCTGTTCTCTTCTCTCTCTTCCTTATCTCTTTCTCATCTGCTCTCTCCTCTCTTCAGACCCAAACATCATCCACCTCCCAACATCTCACAGTGGTTCATTTTTTCTAGTGAGTTGCGATACGACGGGTTCTGTGGTTGTGTTTTTTTTTTTTTTTTTGGCTGTGATCGGTGCTTAAAGGAAGTGGTGGGTATGGCTGAGGTGAGTTGTGGGTCACGGAGATCGGAGTGGGCTGAAGTGGGCCACGGCGTGGGTCACGGCATGGGTCGCGAAGATCGGAGATCGGAGTGGGCTGAAGTGGGTTGTGGGTATGACTGAAGTGGGTCACGGCATGGGTCACGGAGATCGGAGATCAGAGATCGAAGTGGGATGAAGTGGGTTGTGGTATGGTTGAAGTGGGTCACAGCGAGGTCAATGTTTCTGGGTTTTTGTTATGAGGCTGGGTTTCTGTTGTGACGCTGGTTTTTTTTTTTTTTTTAATATGGGATTTTTGTTCCGGTGGAATTTTAGAGGAACTCCTTTGTACATGTCGCCGGAATCAGTTAATCACAATGAGTACGAATCGCCGACGGATATTTGGGCTTACTGAGTTGTGGTTGTAGTGAGAATATTTTTATATTATTTTTATTTTACTTTATATTATTTTAATGTGTAGTATGGTAAAATAGAATTTTGGGATGCTGAAGGAATTGTAAAATGGTATGACATAAGTAATAAAGTGGCTTTTTGAGATGGTAAAATAGAGTAGGATAGAATTCTCTGATGTTGATGCTCTAATGGACAAACTCACTAATACCCATTAAAACCCATCTAAAATTTAAATAAACAACATAAAATCTAAATTTCTAGAAAATGACTAAAATACCCCTGAAATCTAAAAAATGACTAAAATACTCTTAAAACCCAAAAAATTACCAAAATACCCCCAAAATCCAAAAAATTACCAAAATACCCCCCAAAACAAAAAAAATGACCAAAATACCCATCGAAACCTTAAAAATGACCAAAATACCCATCGAAACCTTAAAAATGACAAATATACCCCCCAAAATCTAAAAATTACCAAAATACCCTCAAAACCCAAAAAATGACTAAAATACCCCCGAAATCCAAAAATGACCAAAATGCCCCCAAAACCCAAAAAAATGACCAAAATACTCTCGAAACCTAACAAACGACCGAAATACCTTCGAAACCTTAAAATTACCAAAAGCACCCCTAAAACCTAAAAAATGACAAAAATATCTCTGAAACCTATAAAATGACTCAAACACCCCCGAAACTAGAAAAAATTACCCAATTACCCTGTAATAAAAAAAATGACTAAAAGACCTTCGAAACCCATAAAATTACCAAAACGCCCCCTAAACTAAAAAAAATGACCGAAATACCCTGAACCTAAAAAAATGACTAAAATACCCCCCAAAACCTAAAAGATGACCAAAATACCCCCCCAAAACCTATAAAATGACTAAAATACCCCCAAAACCTAAAAAAAAGACCGAAATACTCCTAAAACCTAAAAAATTACCAAAATACCCCATAAACCTAAAAAATGACTGAAATATCCCCGAAACCTAAAAAATTACCAAAATACCCTAAAACCTAAAAAATGATCGAAATACCCCAAGACCTTAAAAATGGCTAAAATAACCCCAAAACCAAAAAAAAATGACTAAAATACCCCAAAAACCTAAAAAAAAAGACCGAAATACCCCCAAAACCTAAAAAAATTATCGAAATACCCCTAAAACCTAAAAATTACCAAAATACACCCTACACCTAAAAAATTATCAAAGTACTCCCTAAACCTAAAATTCGACCAAAATACCTCCAAAACCTAAAAAATAATTGAAATACTCCCGTAACCTAAGAAAATTACCAAAATACCCTAAAACCTAAAAAATGACCGAAATACCTGAAAACCTAAAAAATGACCAAAATAACCCCAAAACCTAAAAAAAAAAAAAATGATCGATAAAAACCCCTAAAACCTAATTATGACCAAAATATCCCTAAACATGTTAGATGACCGAAATACGCCTGAAACATCTAAAATTACCGAAATAGAGGTTTAGGGTATTTTGGATGTTTCAAGAATATTTTCGACAAATTAAAGGTTCTAAAATTATTTCAGTAATTTAATAAGTTTCCAGGGAATTTCAGTACTATTTTAGGTTTCGGGGTTATTTTGATTATTTTTTAGATTTTAAGGGTATTTTAGTCATTTTTTAGGTTACGAGGGAATTTCTGTCATCTTTTATGTTTTTGGGTTATTTAAATAATTTTTAGATTTTTTTTGGTTATTTAGGTAAATTTCTAGGGTTCAGAAGTATTTTGGTAATTTTTAGGTTTTGGGGTATTTTGATAATTTTATAGGTTTCGGGAGTGTTTTGGTCATTTTTAGGTTTCGAGAGTATTTTGATCATTTTTTGGGTTTCGGGGGTATTTTGGTAATTTTTTGAGTTCAGGGGGTATTTTGGTCATTTTTTGAGTTTTGGGGGTATTTTGGTCATTTTTTAGGTTTTAGGGGTACTTTGGTCATTTTTAGGTTTTAAGGGTACTTTGGTCATTTATTAGGTTTTGGGGGTATTTTGGTCATTTTTATAGGTTTTGGGGGTATTTTGGTCATTTTTAGGTTTCGGAGGTATTTTGGTCATTTTTTGGGTTTCAGGGGTATTTTGGTCATTTTAGAGATTTTGAAGGTATTTTGGTCATTTTAGTGGGTTTTGAGCATATTTGGTGATTTTAGAGATATCGGGGTATTTTGGTTATTTTAGAGGTTTCGTTGGTATTTTACTCATTTTAGAGATTTTGGAGATATTTTTCTCATTTTAGAGATTTTGGGGATAATTTTGGATATCTAAGGGTATATTGGTAATTTTGGAAGTGTAGGGGTATTTGTGTCATTTTAGGTATTTAAGGGTATTTTGGTAATTTTGGAGGTCAAGAGGGTATTCATGTAGTTTTAGAGGTATTTGGGTCATATTGAATTAAATGGGTGGGTTACTAATTAAATGGGTTGGATTGGTAATAGATAATTAATTTATATATAAACGGGTCATCAATGGATAAATATGTAATTATACACCCAACCCATTTATGACCCAATCCGCCCATTTGCCACCCTTAGTTGGAAGTTTAATATTTGGGGTTCGGGGTTGGGGATTTAGCATTAATAGAAGGTTATTTTTACATTATCTCTTTCATTTTTGTGTCTTTTTGTTTCTTTCTTGCCACCAACACGTTTTGTTTTATTTATTTATTTATTTATTATTATTTTTAATCGTTATTTAATTTCTTACTTTCTTTCTTCTTCTTTTTCTTTTTCTCATGTTGTTCACCGTCAGTTTGTGCTTTTTGTTTTTTTGTTTTGTTTTTTTTTTTTTTGCACAGTTTACTTAAAACGATATATATAAATAAATTAAAAGATTCAAAACTATATTAATATAATTAGTTACTCACATTATGAAACACATTAATGTTACGACATATATATAATTAATACATACATTTAAATCACTCTTTATGAGCATGGTGTTTAATATATAAATTTTACATATTCAAACATAAAATTATGATTTACAATTAAAATAAATATTAAATTTGTTTTAAATTACTTGAAACTTTTGCTAATAGAATCTTAGATGAAGTAGAATTTTAAATTTCTTATATATAGTTTAGAAAATAGATTGTTATTCATAATAAATTATTGGTAAAATGGTTTAATCTACATTAACTATCAATTGTCACTATGGGCCTGTTTGGATAAGCTGTTTCAAAATGTGCGTTTTTAAAACTAGCGTTTTTAAAACGTGCGTTTTGAAAACTCCATTTTAAAAACCACAGATAAGTGTTTGGTAAAAATGTGAAAATATGCGTTTTCTATTTTTAAAATCATATTTAAGCGTTTGGATAAGCTGTTTTAAAAATAGCTGTTTTGAGTGTAAATTCCAAAAAAGGGCTTAACTATTTTTTGAAGGTTATATTGTCATTTTTCCTATGATCAGTGTTTTTTTATTTTTGAAAATATGTAATTAAGCTTAACAATTACATTAATAATAACAACAATAATAATGTTTTCGTTGTTGAAATTCATGGAGAGAAGTTTATAAAATTTAAAATATTAAAAATAACTCATCAAGAAAAAGATATTAAAATGATTAGGAAAATAATTATATTAAAATGTTAATTGCCAACAATATCAATACTAGACAATCCATTATAATAATAAAAAGGTTCTTATTTGAAAAATCAAAAACCAGAACACCAAAACAGAAATAATAAAAATATTGTTTACAACCCACAAATGGATCGAGCTATTTTGTCACGAACAAATTTCATCTCCTCATCTTGTATATTTTCAACGTTTGCTTGTCTGCTACTACCTTCTCCACTACTATTGCTTCTTGGTCTGTCCAAGTCATGTTCATCCCAATTGAATCCCTCATCTTCCCTATCATGTTTTCTGATAAAATTATGCAAAACACAAGTAGCAACTATAATGTTTCTTTGGTGCTTAATGTCATAAGGTGGCATTTGCTTCAAAATTTTCCATTTATTCTTCCAAACTCCAAATGTTCGCTCAATTGCACTTCTAAGTGATGAGTGAACATAATTAAACTTCTCTTCTATGTGATTCCCTCGACCAGCTCGTCGAAAATCTGAAAGATGATACCTCTGTCCCTTATAAGGTGGCAAGTATCCTTTCCTTAAGGGGTATCCAGCATCAACTAAATAATATTTTCCTAGTAAAAGAAAAAAAAAATGTAAGATGTACATAAATAATATCCTTCATACATATTTAATATACAAAAATTTATATACCTGGTGGTGGTTTTGGAAAGTTGACAGATTGTCGACGGGTAGCATCTAAGAAAATACGTGTATCATGTGCTGCACCCTCCCATCCAGCCATAACAAATGTGAAAAGTAAATCAAAATCGCATGCTGCCATCACATTAAAAGATGTCACGCCCTTTCTATTATAATATGCAGCTTTCTTTTCATCTCCAACAACAACTTGGATATGTGTACCGTCAATGGCACCAATGCAGTCCTAAAATAGAATATAAATTTTAGTTACTTAGGAAATAATCCTAACAAATATTATAAACAAATTAGAATGTATGAAATGAATACCTGAAAGTGTGGCATGTACAATGGATTCTTTTGTATATGTCTTGGAACTACACTAAATGTAGGATCAGAAGGCTTGAAGATATCCATTGACATTATGTTAAGGCGTTTCAGAACTCTATGAAAATGTCTATGTATAGTCTCACCAGAATGTTGGAATCTTTCTTGAACCATCCTATAACAAGTTCCTTGTCCAAGTATCATTAAACATATACCTACTGACTCTTCAAGCCTAATATGCCTAGTGTGCTGAAGTCCATATGTATGTTGTAAAACATTACACAATTGAAGGAAAACATGTGGCTTCATTCTAAACATTTCGTAACATTTCGTTTCATTACCCGTCAAACAATCCATCAACCACATATAGCCAGTTTGTTCAGAATCTCTACAAGGTTGTTTATCAATATATTTTATATAATATGTCACTGCAACATGACATCCAGCAATAGCAAGATCATATAATTCCTCATCATCATATTCATCGTTTTCAACATCATAAGAATGATCTTCATCACTATTATCAATATGATCATTGTAATCCATAGGAATGTCACCTAAAATATTATAGCAACAAATTAGATAAATCACAGTAAAGAAAATGAGCAAAAATTTAAAATTACATAACTGGATAAATCAAAATAAGTATCTATCATACAACAAAAGCCCACAAAAGTACCTACCTAATAGTCATGACTCCCCATAGTTAGTCTATGACAAAAACCCCCTACGTAGACTTAAAGACAACTTATCTTAAGTGCACCGTACAGTGGATGTGTTCTTAAGTAAAAAGTACTTTAGGAGCACCTTATACAAAATGGCAATAATACTTGGCAATAATACTATTGTCAAAGCCTCCCAATAATACTACCTTATAGAAAAGTACTATAAACTTAGTTTCTTATAGGCCAAATTCCTTAGGACTACATATTGGCAATAATGGTACTGTCAGAACCTCTAAAGTTGAACCAAAGCATCAAAGAAATGTGTCTAACAATCATGTCAGTACCTCCCATGTTAGTACCTCCCATATAGCAAGAACAATCATGTCAGTACCTCCCATGTTAGACCAAAGAATCAGGTTCATGTGTCTAAAGTGGGTTCCGCCACTAAGAAATGGAGGAATCCAGTGGATCCCCATGTTTGTGAGATGTACTCATGATTGGGAGCTAGAAATTTTGCTCATTTTTTTCCCAAAGTCTGTATTCATTCCAGCTCCAAATAGGAGTGGAGGACAAAATGCTATGCTTATGTAATTCTACAAAAAATATGGGTATACAACCTGCATACTCCTTAGATTCTTCTTTTGTACATTTGTTTCTTTGTTAACTCTATAAAAAAGGGAGGGGTGGAGAAAGAGAGAAATTCCATTTAAGAGGTTTTCAGCATATAAACATAGATTCCACGATATATATCCATAAGCTGCCAACCCAATACATGTCCTTTTTTCAGGCCTTAAATGAGTTGTATTTTATAATGTTACTCAAAAGGCCTACTAGTTTCATTATTGAAGACAAAACAGCAGCAATGAAACTATTTATCTGGGCAAACAATGTTCTTCTCTCAGCAGAGCTAGTAATTGTTGCAGCAATTATGCTCACTTTCTGCAGAAGCAGAAAATGAATACAAATTCAAATTCATAATTACAAGTGTAACAGTGGTTGACAAATTAAGCACAGCAAATTCAACCCAACTGAATTCAACCAAAGTGTAGATCCCAACTGAAAATCAAGCACTAAGAGCACAACTTTGGACATGGACAGGAATTCCTGTATAGACACACATCCATATCTGGTGTGGGTTGCTTGTGCATGAAAGAAGACATGTCTTCTTTTTAACAGATTAATATAATATGTGCTAGCTATTATAATGTATGGTAATCAATAACAATAAAAGAGAAAACATAAAAAAAAAAATGTAAATGGAATGAGAATTTGTTACAAGATTCAATCATTGAATCCATATCAGCTAAATAAACGTAAGAGCTTCTTATAGCAAGGTGTAATTGGAATACATTGAGCATCAACAGTCAGATATTTTGGATGCAAATAGCAAGAAGCAGACTCGTAATTTAGACTGTACAACAGATTTTTGTATGCTAATTTTCAACATCAAACAATTGAGGAAAACCCAATTTGTACTTTTGCACAAAATCAGCTACTTGGTTCAAAGAACAAGTACAAAATTAGTACTGAAATTTGCAACTAGTCTTTACACTATTCATTGCATTAATTGCAACATGGGTGATCTAGAGCCCTATCTGGGTGATCTAGTGTCCAAAATTGGTCACATGCCCTATCTGGTGATCTAGTGCACCCTCGCAATACAGAAACTTGTATCACAAATTCGCAAAAGGCGATGTTCAGAAGTCATTTTAGATTCTAAAAAGGAAATATTCCAACCAGAGTTGTCATCACTGTCAAGAATCTCACAATCAATTTAATACAGGTTACAAAGCACATTAAAACTCCACGTTAAAGGAGATTTTAAAAGTCATTACATAAAGCATAAGGCATAACACAAATTCTAGAGTAAGGAATACAATAATTAATCTGAAACTCAATTTCTTGCTTCCTTCTCAGCTGTTGAAAAGAAGAATATATGCACTTTCATTGTTACACCTTTCCTCATACTAATTATAAGGATAAGAACCATGTTAAAAATTAAAAATACACACCCTAGCTACCAAGTACAGGCTAATATGAGTCAACATAGTCAAACACTCAAACTGGCTTGCTGTATATATCGAGAAACCAGGTGATTTGATTTGATATGTAGGGGCTGTATACTTCTGCATCCTACTGAGCTGTTGAGAACACAAGGAAATCATACTTGTCCCCACGGTTAACTATGCAGTAGGTAATTTGGAAGCTCAATAACAGAGGCTAACATGAGTCTTGTTTAAATTTGTTTTTCCCTTTATGGCAACTAACATGAGAGTTAAGATTAAACATCTAATTCCACCACTATTTAAGAGAATTATTTAGGCATATAAATAGCTGAGCATGATAGAATGACCATATGTTTAATCTCCCCAGGACTGCATTGGTGCTGTGAACAGTGACTGTATTATGGCTTAATCCTCACAATCTTCTATATATTTACTCTTAGTAAGTGGTAAACTATATATATATATATATATATATATATATATATATATATGTGCATGCATTAAACAATCAAACATATTAGATAAACTGAGGACCTCTAATCAAATTCAGAAAGTTCCATAAGATTCACTACAAAAGCACCATATAAAAAATTACCCTCCATGTAACACTCTATCTTTGTAATTCAAACACCCTAACAGCCCAACAAGTTAAAACACCCTAACAACCACATTATTCGAAGGATAAAACAACAAACCATGAAAAACATCTCTCTCTTCCATAAAACATTATTCAAAGGATAAAACATAAAACGCCCTAAGTGCCAAAGTAGTGCCCTCCTAACAATCTTGCCTCCTCTTGCAGAAACTGAAGTTGTAAATATGGTTCTTCCATCACGACAAACATCTCTCTCTTCTCTCGTTTCTGAAAAATACGTGCTGCCATAAGGTAGAGTTCAGAACCCTTCTCAATGCCATCTAAGGTGCACACGCGTTCCATGACATTACGAATAGTACTACTTGGCTCCACTGAAAAAGCTGAGTTCCTTAACTCCACAACATCACAGATACGACTAAGTTGTTGTGTCAACTGTAATGCCGTTCCTCCTTTCTTCCCTTTGCTCTGTGTGGATGATGGTAAAACTCGCTTCTTTCCTTTTTTTTGTGTTGGGTTAGGTGGTTGTGTGGGGTTAGGAGTCTCATCTTCATGAACGTCATCGTCATCATTTGGAGAAGATGAGTCAGCAGAAGTATCACCTAACCCCTCCTTAGGTGTCTCAAGATCATCAGGTAACACACCTGAAGTGGGGGCCCATGCTAAATCTCCTGTGGCCGCAATGTCCTTAAACATAATGTCTAATAAGTCAATATTCTCCAAACCTTTCTCTCGAAATTTTGCAGCTTCAGGAACCTCCTACAATTTTGAATAGTTTCATTAATAACTCAAATAGCATGGTTTATCTACTAATACAAAATATGTACAATGGATTATACAAAACATACCATTAGTTTCCTCTCCCACCACTCATCAGTTGCAGCTATTGTTCCTTTGGCTGCATCCCATCCCAATCCAGTTTCACTTCCCTTCAACTTATTCCAAAGTACCCAATCTTTCTTCAAACTATCCCATTTATGCTTATACTTCGACCTAGGATATTCCTTTCCAGTTTTCTTTTCAAAAGTTGCTATAATATTTGTCCAACCCTTTTTACTAAAGTGGGTATTAGGTCGATTACCCTTAAATACCTCATCCACACAAGCTTCGCAAAAGATAGTTGTTACTCTTGATGGCCATTGAGCTCTAACATTTGAGCTATTTTGGGATGGCTTACCCATCTAAAAAAAACATAAGTTTGTTAATATTAATGTTCAGCCAAATAATCAAACAGTTTCACCTCAAGTTTTAAGGACAATATTGTGTTCCACAAAATAGATGTTCTTTAAGAAAGACTAGCACAATCTTGATACCTTATCAGTTATAAACATAGAAAAGACGTTTAATACAAATGATCTATTTACAATAACTGTTTCTGTGTGATAAAATATGGTTAGTACAAATGGTCTATGTGATAAAATATAAGCTCAAAAGCTTTGATCAATAGAGAATGGTGACAAAGTTGAAAATGGAGAGAAATTCTTTGGCTGTGTTTTGTATTCCTGAATCAGACAAATTGATAAGTTGGTTGATGAGTCAAGACTAAGATTATATGAAAATGTGATTATTATTTCCAGTACTATTAGCAAGGGAAGAGACATGTGAAGATGATTGCATAAGATTTAGAGCACACAATGGCAACAGGACACCAAAAACTTCAACTTATGTTAACAACAGAACCATAAAACTCTAATTTTTATCACAGCCACTCAATGCACAAAACCCAACTGAATTTCTCTAATAATCACTTAAAAGGAAAAATTCAACTGAAATGCAAGACAGGGTAAGCAATGCCACATTAGAATCTAATATATCACTACAACCACTAAAATTTGAGTGTCCAAGAAGAGTTATAAGATCTGAGCAAAAGACAGCATAAGAATTTTAGTTCATTTTATCTTTTCTAAAAGATTATTCTGAGGCAAACATTCAAAAACTAGCAAACCACAGAGGGCAGTGTTCCAACATTTTCTTCTGAGGCAAACATTCATCATACTGTGTAATTGTTATTAACTAATGCTAAGAAGATAGAATCCATATCTCCTTTGAACATCAACTAGAAATTTTCCCTATCTACTAAGATTTTGTAATTGGTGGATCAGAACGATGATAAACGGAGTAGAGCGAAAACAACAACAGCAGCAACAAATCTCTGAATTCTAATATTTTGAGTTCAAATAGTGTAAACCAACATGCCAAAAGCCCAAATCTATATCATAATTTCAAAGATGGGTAATGGAGAATAGTTACCTGGAAAGGCTGGAATTGCGATGAAGAACGTCGATACACGGAGCAGAGCAAAAACGTTAAAGAGAGAACCAATCCTTGTGAAGCTGATGCGTTGAGGCAGAGGACTGAGGATATATATGGTGAAGGGAGAGGACTGGAGACACAACGGTAAAGGGAGAAGACTGAAGGCTATTTTTGGTTTTCAGCAAAAATTTCTGGCGGAATCACGATTTGCAAATCGCGCGATATCGGAATCGCAACGGGAAATTGCCTTTCCTGAAACGCGAAAATCTGCTGATTCAAAAACGCAATCCCACAAATTTCGCCCAGCCAAACATCTGCTAATTTCTGCGATTTGATAAACGGGCGTTTAGCTCTCTCAATACGCCTAAACAAACGGGCTCTATATATATATTTTTTGAAGAGATCAATTGTCACTATATTAATAATTAATGACAGTATGCACTTAGTAGTATAACCTATATATTACCAAAACGCTTTAATTATGAGAGGAAAAAATTGAAAATGAATGGGCATTTTGAGGAGATAAAACATGGCATTTGAGGCTTATGAGCATTATTTTGACTTTCCCAATGCATAATGTAAACAAAGAAAGAATAAGTGTTAAACTTACGTGCGGAGTAAAGTTACTTGAGATGATTATATATGAGATCTTTACATGTTTTGTAACCAAATTCACAAATAAACTCCTCATATGAGTGTCATTAAAAAGTGAAATAAATACTAAACTAAAACTCTTAACTCATGAAAAAAACTGAAATTTGTTAAACTTAAAACTTTTTCAAGTGTGTGGATTGAAAAATTTAAAAGTAGATAAATTAACACTTAAATTAAAATTGATGACAAAAAAAGTGTATTGACAAAATAAAAATTGTGGATAATTCATATAGTGATGAAGAGGAAAAAAAAGTTGATATGAACAAATAAACTTTTAGCTAATAGAGTTTAATCTCTAGAAAACTGTCTTCATAAGAGTGTCATTAAAAAGTAAAATCAATACTAAACTTAAATTCAAACTCTCATAATTTGTGGAGGTGTGAAGCTAAAATTTAAATATTTTAAACATCGTGCTTTTGCTCAATTATTCTCCTTTTTATTAGTAAAAAATTTACTACTCAAGAAATTAATTTAATATAATAACACACATATAAACATAACACAAATACAAATGGAACCCTTGTTGTAGGAGAGAATAAAAAATTTAATAATTCTTAAATAATAAATAGAAAAACATAACTTTATCCAAAAAGGTGATTTATTTACATTTTTTTTTGAGTTAAAAAGAATTGATGCAATTTGAATTATGAAAAAAGAAAAAAAAAAGTCATAAGAATAATATGAAAGGAAAAAAATGTTGATATGAACGTAACATAAAAAAATAAAGAAAAAAAGAAAACGTGATTGATGGTTGTAAGGAACTACGATAGATTTAAAAAAAAAAAAAAAAACTTAATTATCAATTAATGTAGAAATTAAAACCTAAAAAAAAATTTAAAAAAAAAAAAAAAACACACACACACACACACACACAAAGAAGAATAGTTTGTTGCCAACATAACTTTATCCAAATAAGTTGATAAGAATTAATAAGATATTACAATAATTATCTAAAATAAAAGTCACATGTGTGAAGAGGAAAATTTTGCTGTTGAATACGTTGTTGTTTTTTTTTTTAAAGGGTATTTTTTTTTTACATGAAGTAATATAATTCAAATAAAAAAAAAAGAAAAAGAAAAAAGGAATAGATGAAGATTGTTGCTGATTTTTATTTTATTTTATTTTTTACATGTAGTAAATATAATTTAAATAAAAAAAAGGAGTAGATGAAGATTTTGAATTGTAATCAAATTAAGATTTTTTTATCAATTTAGAAATTATAGGAGAAGAAGATAAGAACAACAAGAATTATATATATATATATATATTTAAATCTAAATTTTTTTTACAATTTGGTGCATCCACTTGGATGCAACCACGACTTCTAAACCCCACTTTTATTATATAGTATATGATATACACACACACACACATAATAACAAAAAAAAATAAAAAAAAATAAAATAGTATAACATGTGTAATGTGTTAATTTTTATAAGATGTAATTTTATTAATTTTAATTGATTATAAATAACATTTTTCTTATTTAATGTAATAAGGATAAAATAGTAAATTTATTAAAGTTACATATTCCATCCTCTCGCTTTTCTCCTCAACCAAATAAAAAAGTTTTTCATCTCTTCACTTTTCTATCCTTTCAATCAAACACATATAAGAGAAAACTAAATCTTTTTTATCTTTCCAATTTTATATCACTTTTCTACTTTCTATTCTCCCACTTTTCCACTCCTCCAACCAAACAGAACCTTTAAAATTTTATGTTATAGGTATTTTGGGGTTTGTGCCTTTGTGTTGGGAGGTACACGGCACCTAATAGAAGTCCAACCCATGTAGAATGAGTGTCCAAGATAATGAGCTTGCCATGCAAGCATTGATGGAATTCTATTCAATTAGAAATAGGCGAACATGGTTGACAAGTCCTAAAATCCTACTCCAAATGTAATTCATATTATGCTAGGAAAAGAAGTCTAATGTGGCTAAAGCTTTTTTGTGTATAAAAAGCATGTGGGTGTGCCACATATTGAATAGAAAGTAAAGAAAAAGAAGCCGCACAAACAGAAAAGAGAGAGCAGCTAAGAGAGAGCCGCTTAGAGGAAAGGAAGACATCCAGGAGAGAGAGCTGTGCGTGGAGAAGAAAATAGAAAGGAGAGTGCAAAGTGTTGCCACCTTTGAGAGAGATAATTTATGTGTGTAAGAGCAAAAATAAATAAATAATAATAATAAGAGAGATTTTTCTTTAGTCGTGAGACATACACAAGAATTATTGTAATTGATTTGATAATAGTGAAATTATTTGGAATTTGTCCAGTGGTTTTTCCCTTCAAAGAGAAAGGATTTTTGACGTAAATTTTGTATTCTTGTGTGTTGTTGTTTTGAATTGATAGTTTTGGTGATAATATTATTTAGGACCCAACAAGTGGTATTAGAGCTAAGGTTGAGTCAAAGTGATGGCCGAAGAAGAAGGCAAGGCTTCAGGAATTGAAAAGTTTGATGGAACAGACTTTGGATATTGGAGGATGCAAATTGAAGATTATCTCTATGGGAATAAATTGCATCTGTCTCTTTTAGGGAAGAAACTTGAAACTATGAAGGAGGAAGAATGGAACCTTCTTGATAGATAGGTATTGGGAGTTATTTGATTAACTTTGTCAAGATCAGTTGCACATAATGCTGTGACGGAGAAGACCGCATGGATTTGATGAAGGCTCTGTTTGGCATGTATGAAAAGCCATTGGCGAATAATAAGGTGCATCTGATGAAGAAGTTGTTCAATTTGAAGAAGGTAGAAGGCACTCTTGTAGCACAGCATCTGAATGAGTTCAATACGATCACAAATCAATTATCCCAATGGAAATTGAATTTGATGTTGAGGTTTGTGCATTGATTCTTTTGGCTTCTTTACTAAACAGTTGGGAAGCCATAAGAATAACAGTGAGTAATTCTGCAGGGAAAAGTAAAATCAAATATGATTATATTCAAGATTTGATTTTAAGTGAAGAAGTTCGCAAGAGAGATGTGAATATAGACAATGCACAAGATCAAGTTTTTGTCATGAAGAACAAGAGCAGAGGTAGAAGTAGAGGTCCTAATGATCGAAAATTAAATAATAGGTCACAATCAAGAGATAGATCTTAGCTCAAGGAAACTAGAGAATGCTTCTATTGTGGGAAAAAAAGGGTCACTTAAGAAGAGATTGTTGGCATTGGAATAAAGAACAAATTGAAGGCAAAGATAAAAAGAATGATAATGAGAAAAATACTATAGCTGCTGTGATTGCTGAGGAAGTTGTGGTGCTCTTTGTTGAAGAGCAAAAGTGTGAGCATGTTGCTAATAATGATATTGAGTGGGTTGTTGATTTGGTAGTCTCCCACCATGTTATCCCTAGGAAAGCAATGGCGATGCCACGTGCAACTCAGGGTGTTCCTAGGAAGACCCTAACCTGGAAAAAAAAACCTGAATTTTTTTTTTAATTTTTATATTTGCTTTGTATTAGGAACACCCTCAATCACAGAATTAGGAACACCTTCAAATTAAAAAAAAAAAAAAAAATATATGTTCTACTTTCAAGCCAAAAAAAAAAAAAAAGCCCAAAAAAAATTGAACTAAAATTTGAAAAAAAAAAAAATTGTAATAGAGGCAGCCCACGGTAAGCCCAACAGATTACAAACCATGGATTCTCCAAAAAAAAAAAAAAAAAAAAAAAAAAAAAGAAAGGAAAACAGAGCAACGCCTAAGTCCTTAAAGGTCTAAATCAGAAATCACTAAAGGCTTTATCAAAAAAGAAAAAGAAAAAGGAAACCACTAAAGGCCTAAAGCAAACCTAAACTCAGTCCCTCAGAGCAACGCTGCTTGAGCCTCTAGCCAACAAACGGAGATCGAATTAGTCACAGCTCACTCGTCGGAGATCGGCCCAGTCTAGATCGTCATTATCGCTCGCTCACCCCTCCACATTGTCGTCGCTTGTCGCTAACCCTCATTGGAGGATAGAGATCGGCAGGTTGCTCATTGCGACGTCGCCTCGTCACTACTTCAGCGGCCTCAGCCTTCAGGCCTCCCTGCTCGGCTGCTCCGGTGCTCCCTCCCTCAAGGTATTTCATTTTCTCTCTCTCTCTCTCTCTCTCTGAACTGAACTGAACTGAATATGAAATTAATTAAAATTTGAAATGAATTAAACTCTCTCTCTCTCTTTATTCTTTAATAAGACTAACTCTCTCTCTCTCTTTTGATTGGCCGAACTTTAGCTTTATTAATGTTTTGTCATTTTGTCTGTTTTTGACTTTTTTTTTTTTTTTGATTTGATTTGTGTTTTTGACTTTTTGAATTTGGATTTTATTAGTTTATCTTATCCGTTGGTGTTGGTGTGTCTAGTGTGTTGGTGTTGGTGAGATATTAATTGTCTTTTAGTGTAATGTGTGATTGTGAAATTTTCTGATTGGCAGGGGGCATCACTCATCAGGCATGAGGCGTGCTTGTTTGTTGAGTGAGGTGGGGGTAGATGGGCACATGGGGGGTCGGGCTGCACATTACACTGCGTTAGTGCTTTAATTATTGTGCATTTGTGTTGCACATGGGATGTGTTACATGTGTAGTGTGCAAATCAATGGCTCTTTTAGTGTAATGTGCACATGGGGCTAAACAATATAACAAATTAAAAGCAATATAATTAATGACAAATAAATTAAAGCAATATAGTTTATTGTTAGGCTAAACAACAATAATTAAAGCAGTATAATTAACCAATACATTATAAAAGACAAACAAATTAAGTTATGTTAAACTAAACAATAATTAATAATTTTATAATTAATGAAACAACAATATAATGAATTATAGTTTATAAAAGACAAACAAATTAATGAAACAACTAAACAACAAGAATTAATAATTTTATTAATATTTCAAATGAACTTATAGTTTATTATTTATTCTTTTACTAGAATTATGGACAAATATTTGATAAGAAAACCACGTGCCAAAAAAAAAAAAAATTTCTTGAGAAAAATTTTTAGGAACACCTTGGGAAAAATTCCTGGAGTTGTCACTGTAGGAAAGGGTTGTTTACCATGTACAAAGCATGAGACTTTGGTACCATGAAGATAGGTAATTCTAGTTATTTGAAAATTGTTGGAATTGATGATGTGTGCATTGAAACCAATGTTGGTAGCACCATAAGGTTGAAGGATGTGCAAAATGTTCTAGATTTAAGGATGAATGTGTTTTCTACATTGGCTATGGATCGAGCGGGTTATTGTAACTACCTTGGTAATGGAAGATGAAAACTTACTAAGGGGTCATTAGTTGTTGCAAGAGGACATGCATGTTGCAGTATGTACAGGACTCATGTGAAGACCAGTAAAAAGAAGTTCAATGAGATTAAAGATTTTGAGAAGACTCCACAGATGAGAGTTGGCATTAATGGTGTTGATACCAAGAGGGAGAAATTCCCATTGCCTAATAGTGCTTTAGATGAGGAAGTAATAGATGATGAAAAATGCAAAGATGCTAAGGCTACATGGGATGATAATGAAGTGAAAGACCTTGGAGGTCTTGAGCAGGGAGAGCAATATCCTCTACTAGAGATTGTTGAACCTCATAAAAAGAGGTCTACTGGAGAACATCGAACTGTTAGCTTCAAGAATAATTGGGCTTTTGATGAGAGGGAGCCAAGAGATTGGATTAAGGAAATCCAAGATTAGATAAATTCTTTAAGAGTGAAAGATATTGACGTTGATGAGGTGTTCTCAGTGCTAGTGAAGATAATGAAGAAGGTCAAGCTTGAAGTTGGCTTGACCGACATGGATCTGAATTAAAAAGCTAGATTGAAGATCTCATTCCTTGATGGGCTGGTGGGGGAGATTGTTGGGAGGTGCACAACACCTAATAGAAGTCCAGTCCATGTAGCATTTGTGCCCAAGATAATGAGCTTGCCATGCATGCATTGATGGAATTCTATTTCAATTAGAAATAGATGAACGTGGTTGACAAGTCCTAGAATCCTACTCCAAATGTAAGTAGGAGTTGTGTTTAATAATTAATACTTGTAAGAATCCTAACTCAAGTCAAGTTAGGAATTCATATTTTGCTAGGAAAAGAAGTCTAAGGCGGCTAAAGCTTTTTTGCGTATAAAAAGCATGTGGGTGTGCCGCATATTGAATAGAAAGGAAAGAAAGAGAAAGCTGCACAAAGAGAAAAAAAAGAGAGTAGCCAAGAGGGAGCCACTTAGAGAAAAAGAAGGCAGCCAAGAGAGAGAGCTGTGCGTGGAGAAGAAAATAGAAAGGACAGTGCAAAGTGTTGCCGCCTTTAAGAGAGATAATTTGTGTGCGTAAGAGTAAAGAAAAAAAAGAGAGATTTTTCTTTAGTTGTGAGACATATACAAGAATTATTGTAATTGATTTGATAATAGTGAAATTATTTGGAGTTTGTCCCGTAGTTTTTCCCTTCAAAGAGAAAGGGTTTTCCACATAAATTTTCTGTTCTTGTGTGATTGTTGTTTTGAATTGATAGTTTTTGTGATAATATTATTTGGAACTCAACACTTTGTGGAATGAGGCTTGAGATTTGAGCATTTGCATTAAAGGTTTCATGCTTGGGTTTTACTTTATAATTTTTTAACTAAAATGTAAAATTCACCCGTTACATTTCACCAAAATTCATTTCAATTCTTAAACGTTGTTTTCATTTATTTCAATCCTCTAAATTTTAAGTTTATTAAATTAAGGAATCTTTGTCAATTTCCGTTAAATGTTGCGATTAATTGTCCAAATTTTAAATTTTTTCTTCAATTTTTTTTAATTAAAAAAATTACAATTAATGATTAAAAAAACTTAGAGGATTGAAATTAATGAAAACAAAGTTACATAACTAAAATGAATTCTAGTGAAACTTAGAGAGTGAATTTTGCATTTTAGCCTAATTTTTTTTGGTTATTTGAGTTTGTAGTATGAGGCACTAGCTATGTTTGGTTTGAGCATCACTCAAAACTAATGGCCTGTTTGGAAGTTTAGAGAGGGAGGAGAGTAGTGGGGAGGAGAGTAGAGGGGAATGGTTATCCTCCACCTTGTTTGGATGTTTTTAAAATTAGTAAGGGAGAATGGAGTAATTAGTCATTCTCCCTTGTTTGGATGTTTTAAAAATTAGGATAGAAATGAGAGGAAATGATTAAATATTTTTAAATAAACAAATTTACCTTTATTTGAAAATGGACTTGTAACGTTGGTCTATGATTAATTTGTTAGATTAAATAATTATGACTATAGCATGCAATATTTTTTTTGATAATTTTTTTTCTTGATGTGAATTAAATAATCAACATTGGTCTATGATTAAATATTTTTTCTCCTTTTTATTATACTAAAAAAAAAACTATCCTTAATTGATAATAATTAAAATAAGAAAAAAATGTTTGGTTTATTTGTTTACTGAAAAAAAATCAACAAAATATTGAATTTTGAGTGTTTCTTTCATTTACTATTATTATTTTTAATATATATATATATATATATATTTTATTTTTTTATTTTGCTTAGTATGTAAATTTAATTTTTTGAGGATTCGGAGAAGAATTGAGACCCAAAAAAAACAAAAAAGGATAGGGAGAGTGGCTCTATGAATTAACTCAAAAAATAGGATCCTACTATGTAATTTAAATTCAAGTGTTTGCCCACTTACTATTAAGAAAAGAAAGCAACTCAAAATTCTCAAGAGAATATCCTTGCTAACTACTAAGCAATAGCACACAAATTTCAACCAAAACACATGACAATAATTTCTCAGAAAAATGCAAAATTTCACACACTGAAATTTTTATTTTTCATGACCATACTTATCCGTTTAGGGACCAATGCCACTTTGAATCATGACGTGAGATACTGGAATTTGCCAAACATAGAGCCTATTAAGAATGCCTCGTCCATCTAATTAATAAAGCAAAATCTCACTTGAACCGTTCATTAAAAAAAATTAAAAAAATTTAAAAAAAAAAAAAGAAAAAAAGAAAAAAAAAAAGCTCACTTGAACCAAGGCAGGTCAAGACAAAACCAGAAAAAATAGCACCAATGAGGTCAACATAGCTTCACTCAGATGTGAAATGCATAAAAGATGAATGTAAGCAGACAAAGTATAATATTTCTCGTTCTATGAACTGAGTTAGGAGAATAATTTACTTTAAAATAAGAGGTTTTTTATAATAATAAAAAATCCAGAATGATATCTGTCATTATTTATTCTTGCAATATAGAAACATAACCATTTAGGAAAAGTAATTTAGAACATGAACAAGAAAGTTACACACAAAAAAAGAAAAAGAAAAAAAAAAGGCGTTTTGTCATGAGAATCAAGTTCAACTTAGTAGCGTAGCTCCTCAAACACAGGATCAACATTTTTTCCCCACTTTTCATTATACATCTGCAAAAGCTTCTCAACTGGTTTCACACCTGCATTAATTAAGAAAATCATGCATGTATAGCATATTTTCAAACTAGAAAAGAATACATGAATGCTTTACAGATTAGTTACCTGTTATAACATCCTCTGCTAGCTCATTCAAGTACATTGATTCCCCAATGCCTCTCCTTTCCAAGCCATCCTATAGAATAATAGATTGGTTTTAAGATAGTCAACTACAAGACGGCAATGACATTGATCTTATCTTGTGTAGATTACCCTCGCCCACTTTATAACGCTTTCAGCTACATCCTTTAACAAGCCACCTTGAAATGTTGTGTTTAGACCTGTCTTAGGAACCTAGCAAAAAAAGAAAAAACCTTAATTTAGATTTGCCATCTTAGCTCCATAGAAAGATGTAATTAAACTAAATCAGCATTGGAACTAAAATCACCAAAAGACATTGAACTTTTCCTTGCCTACAGCCCCCCATGCTTGGCTCTATCTTTACATTCTTCTCAGTACTCCAACATCAACATTTGCAATACAATCCAAACTTTCCAACATGCCAAAAGTATACACACATCTACAAGTGTTAGTTTGTGCTTGGACACTATTTCCCTAATATGTTAGCATCTACTAGTAAAACAAATTGAAGAAACATGACTAACTTTTGATTTGGAAATTTCTCCTATTAGAACAACACCATATACTAACAGATGACCACCAAATAATCAAAATGTGTATACGCACCAAAATAGTACCATTATCCAAACAAGAACTCTCACAAACAGAAACAGTAGTTGCAAAACAGTAGTACCAATATATACTACTTTCAAAGACAGCCCGATAAGCTAGCAGTTGAAATGCAAACAAAAATATTAATCCACATAAAATAATTTGCATATCCTATCAATCAATCAACAACATAATTATCTCCATAATATATATAGCCAAGAAGCGAGTAGGAAATGCCGAACCGGGAAGTAAATAGAGTGAGGAACAGAAGAAATTGAATAAGCCTGGCATATCTCAGGTTGTGTTTTATATGTCATTAATTATATAGAGCAGGGCACAATCTAATCATATGAAAATCTTTCATGATGTTGAGTAACTCCCGATAACTCATTGTTTAGTTTCAATCATTAGATTCCTTCACGATGACATATATATATATATATATATATATATATATATATATATATATATATATATAAAGGCAAAGAGAGAGACAACTACACAGTGAGATGCTGCACAAACTCATGTGAGTTTGATCATACACAATCAAACAAGCAATTTATTGAACACATTGTGAGCGACTCTTTGAAACTTTAAAATTCTAGTAAAAAAAGAAAAAAAAAGAAAAAGAAAACCCCAAATCAGAAACCCATTCACAGAAAACAAGAAATTACCCGATAAAAATCACAAACTCAAACCAATAATTAAAAACTTGACCATAAAATCAAACTTACACAAAATAAACAATCACAAAGCCTAGGTTTAACCATAGTTCATCCATATATCATGAACTAAAAGGATTGCAAGTGTTTAGATAAAAAGAAACAAGAAACACAGATCCATATATAGCTACAATATACAAATTTATGCAAGTTCACAATCTAGACTCACTCAAGTACTTTATCAAACACGTTATGAGCAATACTTTGAAACTTTAAAATTTGAGCCAAAAAAAAAAAAAAAACAATCAGATTTGAAACCCACCCACAAATAACATGTTATTACCTCATAAAATCACAATTAATAAGAAATCACCCAATAAAATCACAATTTTAAGAACATAGTTATTTGATCCAACTCAAAAGAAGCCCATGAAATAGAAATTAAAACAGAGTTTACCTTTGTGAGAGAATGCTAGGCGTGAGAGAGAAGAGTGAAAGACAGTCCAAGAGAGAGAGAGAGAGAGAGAGCTTGAGAGAAATTGTGGGTTACAAAGCTGAGAGAGCTTGAGAGAAATTTGTGGGTTATATATATATATATATATATATATATATATATATATATATTTTTTTTTTAATGTTACAAAACATTGTAATTTTGTTAATATAATAAGGGTATATTAGGTAATTTATTTGGTCAATAATTTATGTACTCTATTCTCTCTTCAAATCTCTCCAATTTGGGAGAATTAAAAATGAGGGGTTAGAGGTAGTTGAAACCCCTCCAAACCCCTCCCCCCCATTCCTTAAAAAACTTCCAAATAAGGTAATTGAATTACTCTCCCTTTCTTTACTCTACTCCCCCTCCTTTTTTAAACATCCAAACAGAGCATAAGTTCTCAAAATTTAATTCCCATCACTTAAAACTCTAACCCATATCTCATATTCTCTTGAGTAGGGCTGTAAACAAGCCGAGTTTTGTCGAGTAGTGAATGTTCAAGCTCGGCTCGACATCAAAAGTAGAATGTTCAAACTTGGCTTGAGTTTGATACGAGCTTACAAATAATGTTTAAGCTTGAGCTTGTTATAAAGTATAAAAGCTTGAGCTCAGCTCGGATTGGCTTGATTCAATGAATCAAGCCAAGCTCGAGCTCAATATCAAGCCCAAACTCAAGCTCAATATCATGTTTTTGACCTTGAGATCCAACACAAATATATTATCAAGCCTATATCAAGTTTACTCTCTAGCCTATTTGGTTTGGATGAGTGGTCTCAACTTATAATTAATTAAAGTATTAGAAGGATATGAGTTTACTTGTCAAGCTCATATCAATTTTATTACCAAACTCATAAATAAGCCTAGGCTCAACTTGTTTTGTTACTTTTGTATCGAGCCTTGGTGTTCACAAGCTTGTTCATGAACAATATTTTTTACTTGGGCCCGGCTCGTTTATTAAACAAGCCTAAAACAAAAGCTTAAGTTTGGCTTGTTTATAAACAAACAAACAAACATGAACGAGCTTTTTATCGAGCCAAACTTGAGCTGCTTATGAACGACTTGGTTCATTTACAGCCTTACTCTTGAGTTGCCCAATAATGTGTTTGGCTCAAATATTTGCTTTAGTTTTCAGTTTAGGAACTCACCTTTTACTCAAAAAAGTGGAGCCGACACATCATTTTTATTTTTTATTTTTCTAGAATGGTAACGGTACTCTTGTTGCCCTTACCTATGTGATATTTTCTCTTTCCCCCACTCTTCTTTTGTTAGGACATATGTGATTCACTTGTTAAGAACATATGTCACTATTTTATGTAATTGGCTAATCTTTTGACAAAACGCACTTTACTTGTAATTGGGTAGATCTAGGTGTTTTTAATACTTCAGGAAACAAGGTTTTAAGATCAAGTATTGAAGTTATTCAAGTCTATCCAAGAAACAAGCTGAATAGTGCAAATTCATTAAAGCTCGACAGCTGGCTCGACAGTTGCATCTATCAAGCTTAAGAAAGCTGTTTCAGCCCGTGTTCTTGACACCTGCTCGACAACTACTTGACACCTCCTATCTGTTGAGGTTTAAGAAAAACAGATTTTCTATTCTGTTTTCTTGGAATCCGTGAATGTGTCTTTGGGCCTTCTTTTCTCCTAACCCTAGATATATAAAAGGATTATTTAAAGGACCATCAAAGAGTTCACAAGTTGCACAAGTGTTGTGCAAAGTTTGTTCAAGCAAATTGTAACCGGAGAAAGAGTTTACTCTAGTTCATCGTTCTTGAAGAAGTTGCTGTGTATGTGCACCGTAGGGTTTTGTGACCAAGTATCTTCTTGATCTTCATCGTTGGGATGAACTAAAGAACTTTGCAGCCAACAACTTTTTTTAGTTGGTGATTGAAGTTGCATACTAGAATCTGCGCATTATTTAGTCACGTACTTGGGAGCCGTGCATCGAAAGGAGAAATTGTCACTACAGAACAAGTCCAATTGGGTATTGGGGTAAGAGTTCAACTGTAGGTTAGTATAAGGTACTGGGATTCCTTTACTTGTAACCGTTTGTTGTGATAATAGTGGAATTTCAGGAGTGGTGACCTGAAAATCACCCGGTGGGGTTTTTGCCGTTAGGTTTTCCCCATTCGTAAACAAATCACCGTGTCAAATTTATTTTCCACTGCATACTTAGTTTATTGGTGATTTGTTTGTGCTACCACGCATTTGCATGTTAATTAACTTAATTAATTCACTTGGCTAAATTAATTAGTTAATTTATCACAAGGGGTCAATTCGTTTTTGGTCTATCAAGTGGTATCAGAGCAGGCACACTCTGATTTGGGTTAATCTTTGTTGTGTTAATCCATTGACCCCTGTTTGTCATGGATAGAGGACAGTCTTTAATCATACCTCCTTTATTTGATGGCACTAACTATGCATACTAGAAAGTACGCATGAGAGTTTTCTTGCAGTCCTTAGATAAGAAAGTATGGCAAGCTGTGGAAATAGGCTGGACTAAGACTACAAAAGTGCTGGTCGATTGGGATGATGCCAAGATCAAGGCGGCAAACTTCAACAGCAGGGCATTGAATGCTTTATTCAGTGCAGTCACCAATGAGGAGTTCAAAAAAATATCTTTTACTGAAACTGCTAAGGAGGCATGGACCATCCTCTAGACAACCTATGAGGGAACCAAGGTTGTCAAGAATTCAAAACTACAGAGGCTCACTACAAGCTTCGAAAAGATTAAGATGGAGGAGGATGAGTCATTCGATGAGTTCTATGCCAAGCTTAAAGACATAGTGAACTCAGCGTTTAATCTTAGGGAAATTATTCCTAAACCCAAAATTGTGAGAAAGGTGCTCAAATCTCTGCTTGAGAGATTCCATGCCAAGATCATGGCGATAGAAGAATCAAAGGATATTGACAAGATTCCTTTGACTGAGCTGGTTGGTAATCTGTAGACCTACGAGCTAGGGTTGACTAGGATTGGTAAGTCAGGCAAGAGTAAGAGCAAGGCACTGAAGGCTAAGAGTAGTGAGACAGATGAGTCTTTAGATGATGAAGATTCTAAGATGAAGTCCTACATCACTAGGTAGTTCAAGAAGTTTATGAAGAATGCTAATGGAAAGGGCTTCAACAAGGATCGTAGGCAATCCAATTCTTCTTAGTTCAAGAGCCAAGACAAAGGGAAGAAGGATGCAAGGGATGGCGGTCAGTACATTGTTCCCACAGGACTTAAGTTCTTTGGGTGTCAAGGCTTCGGTCACATAAAACAGGAGTGTCCTACATATCTCAAAAGCATTGGGAAGAGCAAGGCACTTGCTGCTACTTTGAGTGATACCGAGCCTGAGGATGATTCCGATAATGAGGATGATGGAATCTTGAATGCCTTTACTGCCACTGTCAATCCTACTGATGGGATTGTTGAAGATGTGGATGAAGAAGAGGAATTGGTGGAGTTCAAGTTTGAGAAGATGGATGATCAAGATGATATCCATACAGCCTATGAGAAATTATACAAGATCTCTGAGAAACATGAGAAACTATATAGGCTGACCACCAAGAAGCTCAGTGATGTGGAACTTGATCGTGAAGAGCTTTCCATAAAGTTTGATGAGGTTAATAAGACTATTAGAGCACTGAGGTTTGAGAACAATTTCTTGACTGAGAAGACTAAGAAGCTTGAAGCGGAGCTGTTTCAAGTCAAAGCTCAATTGGAGAGGACTTCAAGTGCAAAGCTTAATGAGATGCTCAATCTTCAGAAATCTGCTTTTGTTCGAACAGGTTTAGGGTATGGTTTCTCTTCCTCTAATATTGCTTCAACTATTACTACTATTTTTGTTCCTACTAGCAATAATGTTGAAATTGATTTAGCTAGTGAGAACTTAGACAAAGGTAAATCTATCTTAGGAGCACCCCTTATGTAAGATAAGAAGGAAGTTAAGAACCCTAGGGCTAAGATGGCTAACTCTCAAAAGCCTAAACAAAAGAAGCAGCATATTTATCATCATTATGGAGTTGTCGGTCATACTCGACCAAATTGCTATAAGTGGCTAGCTACTCAATAAAGCAACGGCATGATAGCATCTGGGAACCAGAATTAGCTTCAATCTCTCTTGCTCCTTTTGGAGATCTTCTCAAAGCCCTCATATTCCTTTCAAACTTGAATGATTTCAATTCTTCCCCCTCACCGCTGATTCAAGGGTTCAAAGGAAATGTACTTCCAAAGTGTGGAAGAAAAAGGACTCCAAGTGATTCTATCACTTTTCTCTTCCTCTCTTCTTGTTTTTATTCTTGCATGACTTGTGTGTTTTGCTTTTGTTTTAAGTCAGTCTAGTTTTTATGCTTTGCTTTGTTTAACATGTTTTTGTTTGGTTATTTTTCTGTTTTGTTTTGTTTTGTTTTTCATATAAAAATAAGATTTTTTTTTTTTGAAAAATCAGAAAAATACAAAAACAATGTGTGTTTGTGTACATTGGTACTTGTGTACCTTGGATGACCATTGAACACAAAGTTTTCTAAACTTTGTATCTTCTGTAGCTTAGATGAGCATCTCTATGCATACTTAAGCAAGTGAGCTTTGTGGCTCTTGTTTGTGATGAGTAAGATTAAGTTATCTCTTGTACTTAACATTCGTATCACTCTTTTTGACAGGAAGGACTAAAAAATCCTAAAAGAAAGGCATAAATAACCATCTCACCACTGTTGCTCGCCAATCATGAAATGACATCTGTGTGGTTCGGCATAGCAAAAGTGTGATGTCAATGACATTTGTGTGCTTCAGCATAGCAAAATTGGAATGTCAAAAACTTAACATAATTGGGTATTTCTTTTCTCTCTCTTATATGCCCATGCATGATTTGCTTAAAAAGAAAAATATGTAAAGAAAACTAAAAAGCAAAAAGATCAAAAATACTTTTAAATATGATTGCAAGCGTGTATTCTAGGAGATGTGGGAGTTATAGTATATACCTCGAAGGCGATAGTCCTCATCAAACAGTTACAATTATGTATGAGTTAAAGTGATTTTCTCATATCTTAAATCGTCATAACATGTATACACTTATACATCTGTGTGGTTCGGCATAGCAAAAGTGTGATGTCAATGACATTTGTGTGCTTCAGCATAGCAAAATTGGAATGTCAAAAACTTAACATAATTGGGTATTTCTTTTCTCGCTCTTATATGCCCATGCATGATTTGCTTAAAAAGAAAAATATGTAAAGAAAACTAAAAAGCAAAAAGATCAAAAATGCTTTTAAATATGATTGCAAGCGTGTATTCTAGGAGATGTGGGAGTTATAGTATATACCTCGAAGGCGATAGTCCTCATCAAACAGTTACAATTATGTATGAGTTAAAGTGATCTTCTCATATCTTAAATCGTCATAACATGTATACACTTATACATCTGTGTGGTTCGGCATAGCAAAAGTGTGATGTCAATGACATTTGTGTGCTTCAACATAGCAAAATTGGAATGTCAAAAACTTAACATAATTGGGTATTTCTTTTCTCTCTCTTATATGCCCATGCATGATTTGCTTAAAAAGAAAAATATGTAAAGAAAACTAAAAAGCAAAAAGATCAAAAATGCTTTTAAATATGATTGCAAGCTTGTATTCTATGAGATGTAGGAGTTATAGGATATACCTCGAAGGCGATAGTCCTCATCAAACAGTTACAATTATGTATGAGTTAAAGTGATTTTCTCATATCTTAAATCGTCATAACATGTATACACTTATGCAATCTTGCGATGTTTTTCACACACAACACGCAATATTCTTTGCTACTCTTGATACATGTGCAGGTACAATGTGATTTGTCAATCACAAGGTTTTTCATGTGTTAATGTATGCTCACTAAACTGTCTTGACTTATTTTTGAAATATAAAATTGGTTAGACCTGTTAAGTGTGTGTGTGTGTGTTTTTGGGATCCATGTGCTTAAAATTGCTGTTGAGAGATGATTTTGAGAGATTAATATGGTGTTTGGATCATTGGTTGAGTTTCTTGCTTGATTGCATTCATGTCTGTGTTTTTCTCTTCTCGAAACACTGTTTTTAAAAGCTAGCTTGACACTTCTTCGACACCTAGCTATTTGTCGAGCTTCCAAGCTTTTTCTTATTACAATCTCGACACCTCCTCGACACCTAGTAGGTCGATCGAGAAAGTTCCTGTCCCCTCGATAGCTTCTCGACACCTGGTGAATCGATCGAGCCTCATCTCTTGTGTTTGATGTTTTGTACCTCGACACTTCCTCGACACTTGTATCTGTCAATGGCCAAATCCTTGACACTTGGCTCGACACCTTGATAGACACCTCTCGACACCTCCTTCTGTCGAGATTTACTGAGGTTCTATATATTCTCCTCGTGTGATCCGACCCTCATTTCTCTCGATCTCTCTCTCGATAGCTCTGTCTCTTCCCCTCCCAAACCTCTCTCTCTCACTCCAAACCTCTCCCCAGTGATTCTTTAAGCTTTTTCAAGCTTTCCTTCACTTGGTAAGCTTCTAATCTCCTTCATTTACATGCATTTCATGTTTTGAAACCTAGGTTTTGGGGATTTTGAAAATTTTGGGGTTTTTCAAAATTGATGAGTGTTTGTTGAAATTTTGGGATGAGTTTTTGCTTAAATGAGTTTAAAATCTCATGCATTGCATCACATTAGCATAATAACAATATTATCATGCATTTTAGATGTGTGCAATTGATTGTGTATTGGTAGGATTGGATTGGGTTGAGCTCATGATAAAATTTACTTTGCATGTCACATGTTCATGCATTTCCCATGCATACATACTCCATTTCAATATACTTGCTATATTTGAATTGTTTTGGAGCTTTTCTGATTGTTTCTTTTTCTCTCCCTCTCTTTCTGTTTACGTTAGTCGTGTCTATGACACCTAAGCGTAAATCTATTCCGGCTTAGAACCCTCTTCGTTCCAGAGCCTCTTCATCATTTGATTCTGCTCCTATCTCTCTTCGGTTCCGTGATGATGATGCCCACAAGGCATTCTCGGAGAACTTTTCTAGACGCAGCATTCATTCAGAACGCCAAGTCATTTTAGCGGACTTCGCCGACACCAACCTTCCCGAGGTCATTCACAGTCGGGGATGGGAGTCATTGTGTGACGTCCCGGTCACCTATCCTCTCATGCTTATCCAGGAGTTTTACTCCAACATGCACGGGATTGATTGTTCAGTACCTCTTTTCTTCACTCGTGTTTGAGGTACATGCATTCCTGTCACATCACAGCTTGTTACGGATATGCTTCGGGTTCCTAGGGTAGAGTTTCCTGACTACCCTGGTTGTGAGCGTCTGCGAACTGAGTCCAAGGATGAGCTCAAATCCACTTTTTGTGAGCATCCTTCCAAGTGGAGTGAGCGCTAGTTTACTTACTGTTCGGGCTTTACAAAAGGCCCTAAGTTTTTGAACATGGTGATGACCTTTGTACTCCATCCTCTCTCTCATTATAACTCCATTACAAGGCCTCATGCTCAGTTTTTTTTATCCCTCCTTGAGCATCTTACTATTGATTTCCCTTCTCATTTTATTTTTTCCATTATAGAAGTTTATCTAGATTCGGCGTCCTGTGATAAACTCATCTTTCATTCCGCTATCATGAGAATATTACACCATTTTTCCGTCCCTTTTCCTATGTCCGACCACTTCACTCATATTTGTGCCATAGACTATGCTACTATGAAACGTAGCGAGGCATAGTTCAGGTCGCAACAGACGAATTCAGTAGCTCCCACCCATCCGGCTCCATCTCAATTTGCTCGATCCACATCCGCTCCCTCCTCTTCCACGAGCGATGTGTCACCAGGAGACATCATGGCGCAGTTTTAGCGCATGGATGCTCGCCTAAATACACTCTCTACAGAGTTGTATCAGGTGAATGTCCATGTTGGCTGCATTGCTAAAAGGTAGGCGACTATGGGCAGTTTTGCTCCTGAGGCTTCTCCTCCACCTCCTCCAATGGCTTTTGATTCTAAGGATAAGGATGATGATGATGGTGATGATGATGATGCTTTTGATGATGATGATGATGATGGAGATGCTAGCTCTACCGACGAGATATCTACTTGACACTTTTACCATTTGTCACTCGTGACAAAAAGGGGGAGTAGTTTTGGGTATATGAGAATAGTCATACTTAGGGGGAGAGTTAGTATAGGACATTTTTGTTAGGGGGAGTGTTGATATCTTGAGGGATGTAGTGAGGATTTTATGTATCTTTTCTTTTCTTTCTTTTATAGATACATTGTTCTTGTACCTTAGGTCTTGTGACCATTTATTAACATACATTGTACTTATTCTTCTCTATATGTGGATGTATGTTTTTTTTGTTTCACCTACCCTCACATGTGTTGTTTCTTTTCTATATTTATACACATGTTTCTTATTACTTGTATGTAATCTATTATTTTTGTTTCACACAAAGATGCCTTGATGAGTTTTGTTTAAAGTGTTTCAGAAATATAGGTCGTTAAAGTCTTCTTGCCATAAACTCTCTTTTTGCAAAATTTTTCAAGAGTTTGTGTTAGGATAGATTTTATTGTATTCAACAAGTGGATATGAGTTGAGTGATTTATGACTTCTCTCATATATTCATTTGTTTGTTGTGGTTTTGTCACAGATTGCCAAAGGGGGAGATTGTTAGGACATATGTGATTCACTTGTTAGGAACATATGTCACTATTTTATGTAATTGGTTAATCCTTTGACAAAACGCACTTTACTTGTAATTGGGTAGATCTAGGTGTTTTTAATATTTCAAGAAACAAGGTTTCAAGATCAAGTATTGAAGTCATTCAAGTCTGTCCAAGAAACAAGCTGAATAGTGCAAATTCATTAAAGCTCGATAATTGGCTCGACAGCTAATCTATTGAGCTTAAGAAAGCTATTTCAGCCCGTGTTCTCGACACCTGCTCAACACCTCCTATCTGTCAAGGTTTAAGAAAAACAGATTTTCTGTTCTATTTTCTTAAAATCCGTGAATGTGTCTTTGGGCCTTCTTTTCTCCTAACCTTAGACATATAAAAGGATTATTTTAAGGGCTGTCAAAGAGTTCACAAGTTGCATAAGTGTTGAGCAAAGTTTGTTCAAGCAAATTGTGACCGAAGACAGAGTTTGCTCTAGTTCATCGTTCTTGAAGAAGTTGCTGTGTATATGTATCGTAGGGTTTTGTGACCAAGTATCTTCTTGATCTTCATCGTTGGGATGAACTAAAAAACTTTGTAGCCAAAAACCTTTTTTAGTTAGTGATTAAAGTCGTGTACTGGGATCTGTGCATTAGTTAGTCACGTACTTGGGAGCCGTGCATCGAAAAGAGAAATTGTCACTACAGAACAAGTCCAATTGGGTATTGGGGTAAAGGTTCAACTGTAGGTTGGTATAAGGTACTGAGATTCCTTTACTTGTAACCGCTTGTTGTGATAATAGTGGAATTTAGGGAGTGGTGACCTAAAAATCACCTAGTGGGGTTTTTGCAGTTAGGTTTTCCCCATTCGTAAACAAATCACTGTGTCAAATTTATTTTCCGTTGCATATTTAGTTTATTAGTGATTTGTTTGTGCTACCACGCGTTTGCATGTTAATTAACTTAATTAATTCACTTGACTAAATTAATTGGTTAATTTATCACAAGGGGTCAATTCGTTTTTTGCCTATCATCTTTCATTTTTCCTTCTAAAAAGTCATGCAAACGGCAAAAGGGCAGAGCAAAAAAGAAAGGAAAGAAAAATAAAGGAAAGGAGCAAATCAAACACAAGGAGCATATCACGCTACTTTATACAATTAGTTCATATGCACACACACATCACAAGAGCTAAATTCTGAACTAATACACATAGATACCCACAAATACCCATTTTGAAACAAAACCCAAAACAAAAATCTTTTCTTTAGAAACACCAAACCCCAAATCAAATTCCATTTTTTAGACCCTCAAACCTAAATCAACCAAATCCCCAATCCCACGAACAATTATAAAGGAAGGAACTTTTGGCCCACCGCTGGTAAGTGGTGGCGATGGGTGAGACTTGAACTGAGAGACTTGAGATAGAGAGGGACCCAAGAGTGAGAACCATCTCACGGTGACTTGGTGGCTCGTGGTGATGGCTTGCTTCTGTAGTAGAAAGTAGTGTTTTGTAGAGGAGCTTGGAGGTTTGGAGGGTCGGTGAGGAGCAAGTGGTGAAGAGAAGAAAAAAGGATGAGAATCGCAAAGAAGTGAGATTTTTCAAATGAGAAAAGCAAAGGAAAGCAACAAAAGAATCCAAAGTATATCTGTGTTTGTACAAGAATAAAGGTTGATCTCAGCATAGAGGAGAGGGCTGTTGGAGAGTAATGAATCTAGATTGATGTTGATATGTAGAAGTGGGTCCCATTTGTTTGATGAAAATTATAAAAATGCCATCATAACTCAGTTTCCATTACTCAAAAACTCTAAAAAGTTGTTCTCATTTTCCACAACTTTTACTTAGATTTTTAAGTATTAAGTTATGAAAATTGAGAATGAAAACTAAACCAAACAACTTCACTTGGTGTGGGGCCCACATAATTGAGTGATAAGTGACAAAAACTTTTTAAACCAAACATGGCCTAACGTTTGGGTTCTAACATTATATGTTTTTGTGTTTGGGATTTCACATTATAAGTTTTTGGGGTGTGGGGTTTGGGGATTAAAGTTTGGTTTTTGCATTACAAATTTTAGTGTTTGAGGTTTGAGTTTGAAGTTTGGGGTATGGACTTTGCTTTACAAATTTTGTGTTTGGGATTTGGATTTCTCAAGTTTCTGTGAATTTTGAATTATGTGTTATGTGGTTAGGGTTTGAGATTTGAACTTTGGCGCATAGTTTTAAAAATTGGATCATACACAATGTATTAAAAGACAGTGGTTCCTACTTCCTATATGTTAGCATAGATTATTTATTTAGTTGTGAGCCTAATTATACGTTTACACTTGAATTTACTTTTCATTTTTAACCAATGAGGGAGGCTTAGAAAGACTTTCTTATTGAAAATTGTTATATATATAACTAATGTGACTTTTTCATCTCACATAAATTCATATTATACAATAAAGCAATAAATCCATAAAACTTTTATGAGTATCCCATCCCATGGGAAACAATAACTCTCATGCCCCGAATCAAAAACATGGATTATAAGGACACGAATATCATTTCTCATACAATTCAACTTAGTGAATCAGATAATACATACAATCAAATCATGGTTTTTTTTTTTTTTTTTTTTTTTTCATGATTATAAATTGTATACTATATAATAAAAATTGAATCTTACAAGTCCTAGTTGCAAGAATAACTATTTTTTATTTTGGATAAGTGGCTACAAAATTACTAATTATTAAATTAATTTATCTTGTTAATTATTAGGATAGTTTAATTTAACTAAAACTTTATTACCTAAATTTTAAAAAATTAAAAATTCTAATCCAATTAAAATTCTATTATCTTTTTTTTTATTTTAATAATTCAATGTTGGGGGAGTGGACTAGAACCCTAGATATCTTTGTTGAAAACACTAGGATAAGGCTCCTAGCATCCTATTTATGGTTAGGATAGTTTAATTTAGGTAAAACTCCATTATTTAAATTTCAATAAATTTAAAATTCTACTCCAACTACAAAAATTATTACCAAAATTTTCGAGATCATTTGTCATAATTTTGTATTTTAATAAAATAAAACTTGCACACTACATGTCTCTATGTCAAGTGGCTCGATATATGTATGTATTATGATAGTGTGAGAGATTGCGCCCCCGGCCCGCCTTTTATAGGATGTTGGGCCAAACCCACGTGAATGGGTGGAGTCATGTTATTGCCTCTCAAAATGGAGGTTTGACTAGTTATATTTCCCCCTTTAGATTAAGGGTTTTACAATGGAGTCGCCACTTATTTAATTATTGAAAAAATAAGAAAACCATGAATGAAAAATTCCTCATTTTATTAATTTGAAATTGAATTTACATTGATCATGGGAAAATTACATGACTTTGATCCTAGATACAATCTAAGATAAAGTACATGGCTTTGGTTCCTAGTTACAATCTAAAAATCAAAAATTACATGGATAAGCATTTGATCTACTAACCCTTGATCTAAGCTCGGAGGCTATGTTACAAGGTGGGAAGGTGTTAGGCACCCACCTTGCCCGGTGAAACCGATCTTCTAGACTATGGTGGCCAACATTCATATCACATCATCCAATATGTCAATCAATTTGTATGTTGAATTTAATGTATGTGCATGTGATAAATCCTAATTCAATTTATTAAGCATGACATTTGGATTGAAAAATAAACTCTAGTGAATGTGTGTGGATAGTGATAACCTAGATTCAAGGATTTGAAAGAATTACTAAATAAACATGTTTTTCATATTTTTTATGTGGATTTAAGATTAAATCTAGTGATATGCATGAACATATGATGAACAACTAAGAACATGTGAAGAACACATAAGAACATTCAAACATATTCAAGGGAATTATCATGCTTTAATCTTAAATTCTCATCATGGCAATATAAACAAACAGTTAGGGAAGAAGATTATACCTTCATGCAAGATCCATATAATGGAGGAGGGGATTCTTGATGGAGGTCCTAAGGGTGGAGGAAAAGAAGAGCTAGGAGAGGGAGAGTGAGTCTCACTCAATACTTTGAGTCTCAGGAAGACCAAGATAGGATAAGACTACTCAACTTCACTAGAACTCAAGAGAAGAGAAGAGAGGGGGATTTTTGTGTGTTCTTTGGAATGAAGGAGATGGAGGGTTTATATAGCAGTGGTGGAGGAAATATGAATGGAAGGCCATTTAATGAGAGTTAACAAAGAATCATGAACCTAGACCTCATTTTAGGCTTGGGGGAAATCTGGTGCATTAAATGTGGAGATTGATGAGAGTGAAGAGTAAGCAAAATTCGGTTTTCCCGTAGATGCTGTAACAGCTTGTAGAGCCAACTTTGAAAAATCATATCTGCCTCAATTCTGATCGGAATTGTCTCATTCTTGTGCTCAAATTGAAGCCCCGGATGTCTAGTTTCTGGGAAAATTAACCTTATTCACAGATTCAAAATATTCTGAGAGATATCGATGAAATGGTAAGCAGAGGTCATTTGTTAGAAAATGGTTTCAGCACAATTAACATTAATAGGTCCCCAAATTAGCTCCCAATTAACATTAAATAGCTCCAATCACTCCCATTTCAGACTTAATTGGTTCCAAATTTACTCTAATTAAAAGATAATTGCACAAATTACTCATTGAATAATTAATATTTAACTATCTAGTTAATTAGGTGTGTGCAACCCTATCATAAAATGTAGTTCTAATCAATCAAATTATGACACATCATCGGTCTCAAATTGATTATACTTATAACCAATTGAAATCAATTGTTCATAATCACATATAGTCGGACTCAATTTGTGATAGTGCATCTCAGCTATTAAAACTTGATTTGATGATAACTTTCAATCTAATGGTCCGATTAAGGCTCATGACCAATCGATTTAATCGTTACAACATCAAGATCACTTTGGTGAAATGAGATTAAGGATCTAATGACTAAAATCAAGATGCATATTTTCAATGCGAAATTACCCTTTTACCCTCCATGTGAGGTTAAATACGGGTTGCAAAATAGGGTGTCAACAGAATGCCCCTCATTGGTAGAGCTTGAAAAGCGAATGCCAATGTATGAAAGAGACACCTAACTTTGCAATCAGTATTTAACCGTGGTGAATGTATGATGCATGCAAATAAAAATGCAGACGGTCATGTTCTAGATCAAAATGTGGACCGAATCTCGAGGGAGATTGCCTACGTACCTCTTAGTGGGAGGATCAGGTCTAAACGTAGTTCATGCATGCAGGATTTTTTTTTTTTTTTTTTTGGTATGATTACAAGATATGCTTACCTGGAGGACGACGGATTTGGGCTTTGGCTCATGCTTTCAGAGGACCAAAGGTTCTGGATCCTGGCTCATGTTTTCAGAGGACCAAGGGTTTTTTGGGCTTTGGCTCATGTTTTCAGAGGACCAAAGGTTCTGGATCCTAGCTCATGTTTTCAGAGGCCTAGGATTTTTGGATCTTGGCTCATGTTTTCAGAGGACCAAGGGTTTTTGGGCTTTAGCTCTTGTATTAAGAGGACCAAAGGTTCTGGATCCTGGCTCATGTTTTCAGAGGCCTAGGATTTTTGGATCTTGGCTCATGTTTTCACAGGACCAAGGGTTTTTGGGGCTTTGGCTCATGTTTTCAGAGGACCAAAGGTTCTGGATCCTGGCTCATGTTTTTAGAGGGCCTAGGATTTTTGGATCTTGACTCATGTTTTTCAGAGGTCCAAGGGTTTTTTAGGCTTTGGCTCATTTTTTCAGAGGACCAAAGGTTTTGGATCCTGGCTCATGTTTTCAGAGGCCTAGGATTTTTGGATCTTGGCTCATGTTTTCAGAGGACCAAGGGTTTTTTGGGCTTTGGCTCATGTTTTCAGAGGACCAAAGGTTCTGGATCCTGGCTCATGTTTTCAGAGGCCTAGGATTTTTGGATCTTGGCTCATGTTTTTAGAGGACCAAGGGTTTTTTTGGGCTTTGGCTCATGTTTTCAGAGGACCAAAGGTTCTGGATCCTGGCTCATGTTTAAAGAGAACCTAAGATTTATGGATCTTGGCTCATGTTTTCAGAGGACCAAGGGTTTTTTTGGGCTTTGGCTTATGTTTTCAGAGGACCAAAGGTTCTGGATCCTGGGTCATGTTTTCAGAGGACCTAGGATTTATGGATCTTGGCTCATGTTTTTAGAGGACCAAGGGCTTTTGGGGCTTTGGCTCATGTTTTCAGAGGACCAAAGGTTTTGGATCCTAGCTCATGTTTTCAGAGGACCTAGGATTTTTGGATCTTGGCTCATGTTTTTCAGAGGTCCATGGGTTTTTTGGGCCTTGGCTCATGTTTTCAAAGGACCAAAGGTTCTGGATCCTAGCTCATGTTTTCAGAGTCCTAGGATTTTTGGATCTTGGCTCATGTTTTCAAAGGACCAAGGGTTTTTGGGCATTGGCTCATGTTTTCAGAGGACCAAAGGTTCTGGATCCTGGCTCATGTTTTCAGAGGCCTAGGATTTTTGGATCTTGGCTCATGTTTTCAGAGGACCAAGGGTTCTAGATCCTGGCTCATGTTTTCAGAGGACCTAGGATTTTTGGATCTTGGCTCATGTTTTTCAGAGGTCCAAGGGTTTTTTGGGCTTTGGCTCATGTTTTCAGAGGACCAAAGGTTCTAGATCCTGGCTCATGTTTTCAGAGGTTCTAGGATTTATGGATCTTGGCTCATGCCGATGTGTGTGGCCTTTTACACTAGTACCTGCAAAATAAATGTTTTCAATTAGTAACAGAGTTATTCATTGAAAAGAAGTTGGCATACCTGGCGAATGCCCCTAGTTTTGGACATATTCCATGCTTCGATGAATGCTGAGGGTGGATAGTTGACTTAATGTTGCACCACTGGAAAATGTCGAAGAAGATCATAACTTTCTGTTCCTACTGAAGAATTTAATGATTTTTTTTTTTTTTTGAATTTGGAAAACTTGAATTTTCTTGAAGGAATTGAAAATTTTGATTAATGATTTTTTTTTTTTTTGAAAATTTTGGAGATTTTTTTTTTTTTGAAAATTTTGGAGTGAAATTTTGAAGGAAATGAAAATTTTGATTGATGATTTTTTTTTTTTTTGGAAATCTTGAATTTTTTGAAGGAATTGAAAATTTTTATTGATGAAATTTTTATTTTCATTTTTTTTAAAAGGAATTGAAAATTTTTATTGATGATTTTTTTTTTTTTTATGGTAACCTAAGAAGTACGAGCCCAATGCCCCTAGTCCCAAGGCTTTTTGAAAATTCTCTCTTTTCTTTTCTTCTCTCTCTTTTTTTTTTTTTTTTTGAAAGATATGGAAATCTTCTTTTTTTCCTTTTTTCAAAAAAATTGAAAATCTTTTTTTTTTTTTTTTTTTGAAAATTTTATCTGAAGATGAAGATGGAGTAAAAGTGATGAAGATTTATTCATGATGGTTTTTTTTTTTGAAAAACCTATCCTTTGAATGCTAATAACTTCGGCTGGAAGTTGATGCGGATAGCTGGATAAGTCCTTGCTTAATTCCTGCAAAAAGATAATTTCACTTAGCAATGGATTTATTCATTGAAATGAATTGGAAGTACTTACCCAATGCCCCTAGTTTGGGGCATATTCCATGCTTAGATTGAGGCTGAATTCATCTGATGTTGTGACCATTGGGGAACATGAAAGAAGATCTCGGTCCACCATTCTTGGTTCCTACAAAAAGGCTTTCTTTCTCTAGCTTGTTAGAAACCAATTATCGTGAAAACTTGCACACAATATAAATAGGCTAATGCACCAAGTTTAAACATACCTTATAAGCGCTTGGCACAAGAATGAGTGTACCAAGCGCTTATAAGGCATGAGTGGGGCTTTTCTCTTGCCGATGTGGGACTGCACTCAAAGTCTTCCCATACTTGGTATTGAGAACAAAACCGTGCGGGCTTGGCTCCCCAAAGCGGACAAACAAGCTTGCGGGTGGCCAGGAACAAAATCCTCCCCCACAATAGTTTTTCAATAATATTTGTAAAATAATTTTTCTAATTTTATTTTATTTTATTTTTTATAAATTAATCAATACGTCTCATTGACATCGTGCTAGTATTCAATAATCATCATCGAAATGGGCAAGTTGGTATCTTCCCAAGCCATAAGTAGTTGGGAGGAAGCAGGGGGAGTGGATTTGAGCTACCGAAGTTGCAACATATATATTATGTAAGTATCTCTAACCATGTAAAAAAAAAAAATCAATAAAATTATCCATGTAAAAAGATAAATGAAAGAAATGTTATCTAAAATCATCAATCTCAAAATTTTTAGTTAGATAATACAATATCAATTTTTAAAGGAAACATATTTAATTGTTAAAAAAACTAATTAAATAAATATCACTACCAAGAAATCAGGAAATTCTAGCATTTTCCCCTTATTTTTTAAAATATTTGGCAATATGCCCCTGTTTTAAAACTCGATTTACTCAAAATTGAGTTCAGCGTCGCTATAGGTCCTTAAAACGTCGCTATAGGCAAAAAAAAAAAAAAAAAAAACCAAAACAAACTTGCATGGAACTTGATTTAGAGAAAATCGAGTTTCAAAACGTCGCTATAGGTCCTTAAAACGTTGCTATAGGGCTCCTTAAAATGCCACTATAGGGCTGAACTCGATTTAGAGATAATCGAGTTTCAAAATAGGGGCATGGACCTATATACTTTGGAAACGTGGGCATATTGCCAATTTTTTTACAAAATAGGGGCAAAATGCTAGAATCTCCCAAGAAATCATTAAAATCTCAAACCGCACCAAAGTTCACACTCCCAAAAATATTAGAAATTATTCTAATATCAAATTGATCTTTTGGAATACATAATTTCAAACATAACCTAGGCCTTAAATATTCCAATAACCAAACAGTTGGAGATAAAAATATAAATGAGTACCAAATAACATGAGCATGGGTACATCAGGCTCACAACAATGCAAACAAAACCAACACATACCTCAATAACAAAAGATAGTACAAGAAGTTTAGTCATTCCATAATTAAGACAATATAACAATATTTAGAACTAGAGTTGAAACAAGGCAACCCATTATCGCCTTATTTGTTCCTATTATGTGCTAAAGGCCTATCCTCTTTGATTAGACAGGCAGTTGCATCCAAGAGCCTACATGGTATTTTATCATGCCACAATAGGGTATGCATATCTCATCTACTGTTTGCAGATGATAGCTTTATATTTTGCTAGGCTATTGTGGAGGAATGCCATCACCTCCTTTGGATACCAAGGTGCTATGAGAAGGCATCTGGCCAAGCAATTAACAGGCAAAAGACCTCGATTTTTTTTTTTTTTTCAGCCAAAACACAAGACCAGAAGTTAGAAGAGATATTCAAAGATTGATGGGGGCAAGAGTTATGGAAAATTGTGAGAAATATTTGGGCCTCCCGATGGTTGGGGGTAAATCTAAGGTGAACACCTTTAGGGACCTTAGGGAAAAAATCTCAAAAAGATTCTTCGGGTGGAAAGAAAAATTCATCTCACAAGCAGGGAGGGAAATTTTGATTAAAACTGTGGCTCAGGCAGTTCCTACCTACACTATGGGGGTTTTTAAACTTCCTAAGTCCCTATGTGACACCTTAAACTCTACCGTGGCAAAATATTGGTGGGGTCAGACAAAGGATGAAAAGAAAATATATTGGATTAATTGGAGGAAGTTGTGCACACCAAAACAAAATGGGGGAATGGGTTTAGGGATATCCAAGCTTTTAATTTAGCTTTACTAGCTAAACAAGCTTGGCGGTTAATCCGTAATACCCACTCTCTGTTTTATAGGGTGTACAAAGCAAAATATTTTCCCAATTGCTCTTTCATGGATGCAGGTCTTGGGCACAACCCCTCATATGTATGGCGTGGCTTGCTGGCGGCACGAGAGATTATCTGGGAGGGGGCGGTCTGGAAGGTTGGAGATGGCAGAAAAATACAAGTCTCAAAGCATAGATGGCTGTCCCACAAACCTGTCTTCCTTGGTGAGGAGCAGCCAAATATGCTTGTGAGCGACCTTATGGAGACGAAGACTAAGCAGTGGGATAGGGGAAAGATCTCTACTCTATTCGCCTATAGAACCAGGATGGAAATATTGTCCATTCCGTTGCAGAACAGCACAGCCCAGGACAAGATGGAGTGGAAGGAAAACCGAAACAGAATCTTTACGGTGAAATCCGCTTACAAGGTGGCATTGAGACTTGAGGAAAGCACACAAGCTGAACACTCAAGAGCTGGGTTGGATCGGCCAATATGGAAGAAAATTTAGAAACTAAACATCCCTCCAAAGGTACGGAATTTTCTCTCGCGTGCATGCTCCAATATTCTGCCAACCAGAGAAAATCTGCATAGACGCAGAGTACAGGTGGAGCCATGGTGCGAGTTGTGCGGCCAATGTACAGAAACTGTGGCGCATGTGCTGTGGGAGTGTCCGTTAGCCAGAAATGTGTGGGCACTATGCCAAGGAAAAGTGCAGAAATGTCCGAACACAGTCCAGGATTTTTTCTCTGTTCAAGATGGTGGTTGACAGATTTCCCAGCAAGAGATAGAGCAATGGGCGACAGTGTCCTGGTCAATTTGGAGCGCAAGAAATAAGTTTTGTTTCGAGAAATTTCAGAGGCACCCAGAACAGATTATGAGGGAGGCTACTGGCTTTTTACTGGAGTATCAGAGGCTCGAAAATGCACAAGTATAGGTATAGCCTGGGGAAGTAGGTACTAAATGCTGGCTTCGCACTTCGCTGGGCTATGGGTTCGGATTTGTTTCAGCTCAGTGTAAAGCGTCTTTGGGAAATAAAAGGATGGGTTGTAATGGAATTTGGCTCTGCAAACCAGGCTACTGGTGGGTATACTTTGTATACAAAAGTTTACATCAATGAAATTTCTAACAGTTACCAAAAAAAAAAAAAAAAAAAAAAGCTAGAGTTGAAGCTCTACCCACGAAGAACACTCAGAATCTTATTCCATGATGCTTCCAATCAATCTGAAACCATAATGAAACTCAATAGTGAGACAATGCTCTGGAATTGAGCTTTGGAAAGGAAAACAAATATTGAAACAAGATGTGTGATTTGGATATCAAATCATTATTAAAATCACAAATATCATCAAATTACTGTATAATAAAATTTGTATCCTAACCTACTATGATTATGATATGTGATTCAATGTAAGTGTTACATATTGAATGACATGTCTCTACTATATGATGCATATAGTAGTTTTTTTCTTTTTGAAAGAGTTTCAACCTGTAGCGTCCACTCCTGATGATAGCTCTTTATTATCAGACCAAGACACCAATCAGTTTTTGGCATATAGTAATTAGATTACACTAGTGTGTAGTCCCGTGTATATGAACGGGTACAATTTAAAATAATCACAATTATATAGTTTAAATTAGATATTTTTTATAGAAAATGTTCAAATCATACATGGTATTAGTTTATACTTTTAAAAAAAAATATATATTTTTCTAAAATATATAATGGTTTCTCATTTTACACACACACATATATGATTTAGAAATTCATTAATTTTAGACTCTTTTGTTTTTGCATTTAATAATTCACTTACCACAAAAATGAAAAGCGTAGATGTACATGTGGCAAAAAATTAGACTCCAATTGAAATCCAATTTAAAATCTAATTGGATTTGAACTCTTCAATTTTTACAATCAAGAATACACTTGACAAAAAATTTAAAATTAAATAAGACATGTGGCACAAAATTGAAAATCTAATTAAATTTTCTCTAAATTTTGACTATATATATTAATATACACACGTCTTGTTTAATCTTCCTACCCCTAACCAATTCATTTTATTATATAAATTTAAATAATAAATACTTTAAGATTGCTAACATAATTTTCTCTCAGTTAATCAAACTTCCTAATTAAAAGTTTCAAAGAAGATTTATTGTTAAATCATATAATAATATGTTATAATTTTTGGTTTTGATATATATATGCTTTCACAACGTAACTTACAATAAATTTTTATATTTTATTATTTAATTTCGTTCAATCGGGATATGAGTTTTCATTTTTACCTTACCAAGCTTCTATTGATCACTTATCTTCATTTTCAGCTTGCCCAGCACCTTCATCGCCATCTGCAGGTTCATCAGGATTCGGATTTTCGTTTTCACCCTGGTGGTAAGCAATCCTGGGATACACGGACGCGACTCCGGACCCAGCGCACCCGCGTCCAACGTGGCAGGACGCGGCGACACGGGAGGGATGCTGCAGACCGCGCGTCCGTGCCACGTCATGCCACATGGCTGTTCCCAACTCGTGCCGACACGGCTCAAATCGGGCCGACTCGAGCTGTATCGGCCGTATCGGCCGAAATCGCCAAAATGGCCGGTTCAAGCCGAAACGGCCGAAATGGCCGAAATTCAAAAAAAAAAAAAAAAAAAAAAAAAAAAAAGGTGCAAAACGCACCGTTTGGACTTCACCTAAATACCTAAGACACTCTCAGACCCTCACACTTCATCCAAAACTCCAAACAATGCAAACACCCTCTCTCACTCCGTCCCTCATCTCCCTTCTCTGTGCGACTCTGTGCTCCGTCCCTCATCTCTCTTCTCTGTGCTCTGAGCTCTCTGTGAGTGCTGTGTGCTCTGCTTCAGCCTTCAGGTGTGCTCTCTCTTCTCTTTTCTTGAAATTTTACTCTTTGTTTTTTACGTTTTCTCTCTTTCAAATTGCTTAGAAATGAATTTGTGAATCTGAAAATTTGTGTGCTTGACTGCTTGCTGTGTTTTTTTGCTTGTTTTTTCGGTTCTTGTGGGAGTTAAAGGGTTTTGTTAACCTATGATTTGTGGGAGTTAAAGGGTTCTGTGTTTTTTTGCTGTGAACCTGGTTGCTGTGTTTTTTTTGCTGTGAACTTGGTTTGATTTATCATTAATTTATTTAGTTAATAGTTATTATTTGTAGGTTATTTGTGGGAGTTAAAGGGTTTTTTCGATTCTGTGGTTCTGTGTTTTTTTGCTGTGAACCTGGCTGCTGTGTTTTTTTTGCTGTGAAGTGTGAACTTGGTTTGATTTATCATTAATTTATTTAGTTAATAGTTATTATTTGTAGGTTAAATTGAATCTATTGAATTTGCAATGGACGAAGTTAATAGCACAGAAAGTTCACAAGAAGTGTCAAATGATGAATCTCCTCTTTGGCAGTATGTGACTAAAGTAGAAAAACCAGCTGGTGCATCTATTAAATCGGGTGGAAACACATACTTTAAGTGCAACTATTGTGATATAGTTTTTATAGTTTTTATGGGATCCTATTCTAGGGTTAAGGCTCATTTATTACAAATTTCTGGCAAAGGTATTAGAGCATGCGTTAAGGTGTCAAAGAGCCATAGGTTGGAAATGCAGCGAATGCATGATCAAGTTGAGAATAATAAGTTAGAGAAAGAACAAAGAAGTCAAATTCCCTTACCCCCACCTCCCCCAGGCCATGGGGTACCTATTTCCCCATTTCGGAGACAGGAAGGGAGTGATAGTAGTCATAGTACAAATTCGGTTGATGCTAAGAGGAGGAAGGTGACTACGAATACTACTTTGGAGAAAGCATTCTAGAATAATGCTAGACATGATTTGGATAGCAGAATTGCTAGGATGTTTTACACCGGTGGGCTTCCGTTTAACTTTGCAAGGAACCCACATTATCGTAGTTCTTATGCATTTGCTGCTACTCATAGCATTCCGGGTTATCTTCCTCCTGGATACAATGCCTTGAAAACAACACTTTTGCAAAAAGAAAGAGCTCATGTTGAAAGACTTTTGAAACCAATTAAGGACTCTTGGCTTGAAAATGGTGTAAGTATAGTTTCTGATAGATGGTCAGATCCATAAAGGAGGCCTCTTATTAATATTATGGCTGTATCAGATGGGGGTCCAATGTTTATAAAGGCAATTGATGGGTCAGGTGAGTTCAAAGACAAGCATCTTCACAATTAACTCCATAGCATCCACTTTCACACGTATTCAAGTTTTCATTTTCACCTGGGCAGTAAACATCTTCAGAAACTCCATAACCTTCAATTTCACACTTATTCAAGCCATATTCACCTTGGCAAGCATCTTCAACGACTCCAGGTACATCAAGACATGAGTTACAGTTAATTTTCACCATATGCATAACCACCACAACCATTAAATGAGTTGTCGTTGTATTCACCTTGCCCAGCCATAGTTATGATAGTTTCTAATTGATGTCGTTGAAGGTGATTCCCTTCGTTAATTATGTGAAGTGCAAAAGGCAAGGCCCTTGTCTTTATTTATATAATAATTTATGCAACCTACTATTTATGTACTACCTAGAACTTGCGTAGAATTGATACTCTTCCAATAATCTTCCTCTTGGTCAGTCAATTTTAACCTTCTCTTCCATGAATACTTTCTCTCCTAAAGGTTTGTTCTTTGAAAAAGTTTAGAGGGACAGATTTTTTTTTCAACATTTTTCAGCAACACAACTCTTTTTCTTTTCACACCATGTATATGTTTGTGCTGTGTTGGGCTCAATGTGAGAGTGTGTGAAAGAGGTGAAATTTTATGTCTCATTAGAACAACTCTCTTTTTCTTTGCCCAGTATCTACACTTTAGAAAAAACTATTGAACTGGAGCGGATACGAAGTGGGATGTCTCTGTTTTTTGCAGTAATTAGTCCCACAAGGGCCACGAGCAAGACTGGCCGGCCACAAAATCCCTCTTACGTGGAACTTGCTACGGTTTTGACATTTAAGTCTCACACATAATCTGAAAAATGCTAGTGCCACAAAATAATTCACAACTTTTGTCACAATTTTCCATGTGTCAAATTGTGACTAGTGGTGGCACTATTTTATTTCTACCATTTACAACTTGCCATATGGGTAAATTGTGGCAATAGTATTTCTCTACATAATCCAAATGAAACTGTTTTACTTGTAAATCATTAAATGTACTACATTTAACATACTAGAGAGTTTTTGAGTGTCACATAAAATTGAAATTTTTGAATAAAATAATATCACATAAGGGGTTTGCTTTACATTCAAACATCGGAGGAAGATTATTTTTATTTTTATTTTTATTTTTGAGAATCCTTCTTCATCATATAAAAACTAAAATCAACCAAAGTCGGCTAAAAGTACATCAGAAACTAGTGGTGGAACATCCTCCATCCACACTAAAAAACCATCAATAATTTTTGCAAATTTGGCTAAAAAATGAGCAACTGAGTTCCCCGACCTCTGGGTATGAGAAAAGGAAATGCAATTACAATAAACTAAATAGTGCTTAATGGAAGAAATCAGATGGCCAAAAGAAGAGAAAGATTCCTCTACTTTTCTTAAGGCTAAAATAACCACCTCGGAGTCTCCCTCCACAATAAAAGAGGGTAGATTGAGGTCCATAGCAAGGGTGATAGCTCGAATAGCTGCAAGCGCTTCAACTTCGTCTGATGATGATGGAAGCTTGATCTTTTCCACCAAGGAAGCAAGCACCTTTCCATGAGAATCAAGTACAACTACTCCCAACCCAGCTTCCTCTGTTTCTTTGAAAAGTGCACCGTCAAAATTAATTTTGATAAGTAATGGAGGAGGGGGTTCCCACTTAGAACAAGACCGTTGAGGAGGAAATGACTGCAACGTAGCTGCTGGTTGTGCCTCTTTAAACTCGTGAAGCATCTGCTTAGCTGAAGGGATGACCTGGGCTAATGGGAAGGATTTGTTGCTGGTTCGAAGTTGATTACAGCGAGACCAAATTGTCCACGTGATCGACACAAACAACTCAGGATTTCTATCTTGTTCCAACACAAATTTGGCAAGCTCGAAAAAATTTGAAAACTTTTTAGACCTGCAAAACAACCAAATCAAGTTAGTTTCCCAAATTGCTAAGAGTGCAAAACAGTCCCACAAAGCATGGTAACCATCTTCGGCCTTCAAGTTACAGTGGCAGCAAATGTCATCATCAAGGACCCTTCTGCAAACTAGATTTTTCTTAACTGGCAGAGCTTCCTTACAAGCCCTCCACAAAAAATTCCTGACTTTGTTTGGCACCGAAAGCTTCCACAAATGGCTCCAAACATTTGTGGCTTCATTTGGGGTGGAGGGAGATGGTAGCGGATCTGATTTGTCTTTGACAAGAAACCTATATCCAAACTTCATAGTATAGACTCCATTAGGTACATGAGGCCAAATGAGCTTATCCTCAACCTTAGTTGGGCTAAGAGGTATTCTTAAGATCAAGTTAGCTTCTATAGGAGCAAAATAACCAAATAAAACATCCCTATCCCAGTTCCTAGATATGGGGTGTATGAGACAGTCCACTATAGCTTCCTATAAACCATCTATTACTGGAGATAAAATTCTTGGATGCTCTAAGCTAGGCAGCCAAGGATAGTCCCAAATTTTGATGGTTTCTCCATTACCCATGTAAGGTTGAATTTAATCAACCATCTTGTTGGCTTTATTCCATGCCAAATTTGCTTGTATTTCAGCAATTAGTAACCCTGTGTTTAGGTGAGTTTGTTGTAAGGGTAGTGAGTGAGATAGAGTGTTGAATGCTTAAGAGTGTGTAAGAAAACAGAGTCTCGCGGCTGGATCTCGTGGGTGACTCGCGGCTGCAAGCCGCCAGAAGCAGCACATGTGCCAAGCATGCCAGAAGTTGAAGCGTCATGCTAATTGGAGCACTACAGGACAAAATAGGACAACTAGCCGTTCTGGTATCTCGCGGCTGGATCTCGTGACTCAGTCAAGTCGCGAGGCCAAGCCGCGAGCCAGCCCTGTTTTGAAAAACCTGACGTTTCACATTCCATTCTCACCCTAGTATAAATACCTCTTATACCCACGAAAGAATGAGAGCTTCCAGAGAGAATTTTGAGAGAGAAACCCTAGAGTAAAACAAGATTAATTCATCTACAATCTTTACATAAGAGACTCTTCAAATTCCTCAACTCTCTTCCTCTCCATTGTTAAATCCTTGAGAGGCATTTTACCAAAACTTTTTCTCACCATATCTATTACTATGAGAGGGCTGTTTGGTGTTCTGGGAAGCAATTAGGAAGGAAGCAATTTACATTGGTTGATACTATGGTCAAGTAGCGGAATCCGGGAAGCTAGAAAAGAAATAGGTTCGGCACAACCTCGTTGGAGCAAGAAGCTTGGAGGGCTTAGGTACACTGGATAGATTAGGCTTAGAGGGTCTATTGCTGTTCATATATCCCAACTACATTTTGTAGTGGATTGTTTACCGCTTGGAGGGCAGCGGAGAGATTTTACGCCGAGGGCTTCGGTTTCCTCTTCGATAACACATCGTGTGTTGTCCTTGTGTTTGCATCTCTCTTCCCTTTATCTTTGTCTTTTATCTTCTGCTGTGGATGTGATTTTAATTGGCTTAGATTGTTTACCAATTTTGTATTAAGCTTTGGTTCATGTTCTGCACATTAATTGTTTGATATAAAGCTTGAATTGGTAATTTGTAAATTGGGGGTCTAAACGTTCAAGGGTGTTTTTACACTATTTGAACTTTCAATTGGTATCAGAGCGGGTACACTTTTGTTGGTTTCATTACCATAGTGTGATCCTTGACCCCTTTTAATATGGACCAGCCTCAATCCCTAAATGTACCTCCATATTTTGATGGTAGTAATTATGCTTTTTGGAAGGTTCGTATGAGAGCATTTTTATATTCCATTGAAGAATCTGTTTGGGATGCGGTTGAGATAGGCTGGACTAGACCTGAGGTAGCCAAATCCACATGAGATAAGGCAGCACTCGCCGCATATAATGCTAATAGTAAAGCACTTAATGCTATTTTCTGTGGTGTGTCTCCAGATGAATTTCACGGGATCTCTCACATTATCGTTGCCAAAGAAGCATGGGAGATATTGGAGACCACTTACGAAGGCACGAAGAAAGTAAAAGACACCAAGCTGCAAATGCTAACCACTCGGTTTGAGGAGCTCAAAATGAGTGAGGATGAGTCATTTGACTCTTTCTATAGCAAGATGAATGAGGTGGTTGTCAGCAAGTTCAATTTGGGGGAGAAAACGGAGGATTCTAAAATAGTAAGGAAGATCCTTCAATCATTTCCGGAAAGCTTTCGTGCCAAAGTAACCGCAATTGAAGAGAGTAAGGACCTTGATGACATCAACGCCCAAGAGCTGGTTGGTTCTCTTCAGACTTATGAAATGTCGCTGCCAAATCAACAGAGAAGCAAATCTCTTACTCTTAAGACCATTAATGAGAAGGTAGAAGTCCATGACTCATCGGATGAAGATGTGGTTGACAAGGATGTTGCATACCTTGTAAAAAATTTTCGAAAATTCTTGAAATTCAAGAATAATGATAAATTTGGGGACAAAGGAAAATTTCAAAGTTCAGGAAGGGAGAAAAGGGAATTTAAAAAGAAAGATGGAAAAGAATCCCAATCTACACAAGGTGTCACTTGTTTTGAATGCAACGGGCATGGACACTTTAAGAAAGAATATCCAAATTATTTGAAATCAAAAAGCAAGGTGTATGCCACAATACTGAGTGACTCGGATTTATCCAACTCTGATTCTGAGGAAAGCTGTGATGGAGAAGGGAATTACTCCGCTTTTATGACTATTGCTCATGTTGATTCTTCAGACGAGTTGAATCTGCTTGTACAAGAGCTTGGAGTACATAGTAATGAAGAATCATTTGGAGCTGTTGAGGAATCAGATGTAGAAGAAGATGAAAACACAGCCAATCTTCAAGACAATTATAACTCACTCCTGGAGAGGTCGGGTGAGTACACAATGGTGGCAAAGGCAACTGTGAGAAAGATGAAAAAGGCAGAGGAGGACTATAAAAGTCTCCTAATTCGTTATAAGGAGGCCAAGTGTGAGATAGAAATACTGAATGGTGAGCTGTTAGAATCCTATACAAAAGTGAGATTTCTTGAGCAAGAGGTTGTGCAGGCAAATGCCAAGATAGAGAGGGTCTCCGCCAAGAAGCTAGATGATGTTATTTCATCTCAAAAGCATTTTTCAGACAAATCCGGGTTGGGATATATTGGAGGGAGTAGCTCATCTGGAAATGTCACAAAAGAAGTGAAGTTTATAAAGGCCAAAAAGCCAGTTGAAGTTGGCCCTACTGCTGAGAAGCCCAAGATAGAGGAGAAGAGGAATGTGGAGAATGAACGGTTGTTGAATCCTTGTAATCAATCTGTGGGCAAGTCTGAATCCCGAGCCAAGTCTCGTCCACGACCACAAAGAGGTCCTAGATCAAATTATGTGTGTCATCACTGTGGACTTCAAGGGCATACTCGACCAAATTGTCAAACGCTGAGAGCAATGAATAGTGCAACTCCTCAAAGGTCACGAGGACCTAGAAATGATAGGAGAAATTGGGTTGGTGAACTATCAAGAGATCAAAACGATGATCCCGGAATGATGGACATGATGAAGATGATTGGTGCATTCACCAACTGCTTGGAAAGCTTCACACGAAGATGGCTCCTTCTTCCCCAAAGAAGAAAACTCCTGCCAAGAAAGCAGATAAGAGAATGAAAATGGATCCGAATCTGTTTAGGTCTGTTTCCCATTTTGAGAGATACAAGGATTTCTTCTTAAAGGCAGGAATCATACAAGAAAGGTTTGTGGATTTGGGGGATTTGAGAGACACCTTTATCCCTAGTTGTTTTGAGGGGAGAGGATGGGAAAGACTGCTAAGTGATTTCCCAGCTGTATGTGAACCTCTGGTTAGAGAGTTTTACTCCAATGCTGTGATCAGGGAAGATGAGCTGAGCTACTGGGTTAGAGGTACAAAATTCACCTTAGATGCACATGACATTGATGATGTGCTAGGTCTTGAGGGGTTAGAAGATCATGAGTTTGTCAACTATAAGGATAGGATGCTGTCTATTAAAACTATACAACAGAGGATAGGTGGACAAAGAGAAGGGAAATGCCTGAATACCACAACCTTTCTAGTGGACATGAGGTGTCTTACTATTATCATGATGTTTAACCTGTATCCCATAAGGAAGTTGACTACAATTAACAATGTGAGAGAAATTTTTTTGATGGAGCTCAAGGAAAAGACCTTCATTGATATCAGTTCCCACATATTTGATACTATTGTGGATGAGACTAGAACCACTTCTAAGCCTAAACTGATCTTCCCTAGTCTGCTTATGAGGATTTTCAGAAAGAAGGATGTTGCAATCCCTCGAGACATCAGGCCAGGGTGTCCCAATGGAGACTGAGGCAGAGGCAACAGGCCAGGCATCAACTTCAACACTCAAAAGGAGTGGCAAGAGGACTAGAGCATCAACTTCTTCAGCTATACCTCCAAATGCATTTCAGGTCATCTTGGAAAGACTTGATGGACTCAGAGAGGTCCAGACAGCGCAGTCTGAGAGGATGGCAGTCATGCAGGATCAGCTTGATATTCTCTTTGCAAAATTTGACAGCTTCACCACACATCATGGGCAGTGACCCTTTGGCCATTCCGGTCAAAAAGGGAGAGAAATTTTTGAGAAGCAGACCTTGAGGGGGAGCACTATGTTGAGAGGGAGCAGTCAAAAACACTTACTTATTTTGTTTATGTTTTGGATAATTTGTTGTTATTATGGGTTTGATACACTATGGCTTTGGTGTATGTTTGTTTCTAACTCAGGAATGGTTTTGAAACTTGGTTTACTATATATATTGTTGATGTTTTTCAGTATATATTGTAGTTTGTACCCATGTCGCTTTTGTAAGCTTTTAGGGTTACTTGTAGGCTTTATGGTTTGTACCATGCTTTATGCAGCCTTTATGTTTTTGTTAAATCAGTACTTCTATCTAAATGTCATGCATTTTCTTGTTAAGTACTGTCACTCTTGTGCTCGTGTAGGATTGTTCCTAGATGCATATACTTAGTGTATTATGCATTGGTTGAGTGTTGGGCATACAAGTAACTTGCATTGTTCTTGTTAGCTTGTATGTTCAAGTATTCATTCCAAGTGTGAATAAGCATTGTGATCACTACCTTGTAGTGATTACTTGTTTGATCAAGCCATGATTTGTTTCTTAACTTCATCTTTGCTTAATCACTTTATGCCTGTTTCATATGCATTTCATGTTTTCTGCATACAATGATCATGGTGTATTGTTGTGTTTCAGGAGTTTCATGTTCATATGATTCAAGTGCCTCACAGTTTCTAGAATCAGGTGTGAATGAGTTTTGCTCAACTGTTCCCAACTCACATGTTAAGTCTAGAGTCTGTTTTAGGGTTTTGTCACGGAATAGCCAAAGGGAGAGATTGTAAGGTTGAATTTAATCAACCATCTTGTTGGCTTTATTCTGTGCCAAATTTACTTGTATTTCAGCAATTAGTAACCCTGTATTTAGGTGGGTTTGTTGTGAGGGTAGTGAGTGAGATAAAGTGTTGAATGCTCAAGAGTGTGCAAGAAAACAGAGTCTCGCGGCTGGATCTCGCGGTTGCAAGTCACCAGAAGCAACACACGTGCCAAGCATGCTAGAAGTTGAAGTGTCATGCTAGCTGGAGCACTACAGGACAAAATAGGACAACTAGCCATTCTGTTATCTTGCGGCTGGATCTCGCGACTCAGTCAAGTCGCGAGGCCAAGCCGCGAGCCAACCCTGTTTTGAAAAACCTGACGTTTCACATTCCATTCTCACCCTAGTATAAGTACCCCTTATACCCACGAAAGAATGAGAGCTTCCAGAGAGAATTTTGAGAGAGAAACCCTAGAGTAAAACAAGATTGATTCATCCACAATCTTTACATAAGAGACTCTTCAAATTCCTCAACTCTCTTCCTCTCCATTGTTAAATCCTTGAGATCAAAATCTTTTTTCACCATATCCATTACTGTGAAAGGGTTGTTTGGTGTTCTGGGAAGTAGTTAGGAAAGAACCAATTTACATTGGTTGATGCTATGGTCAAGTAGCGGAATCCTGGAAGCTAGAAAAGAAATAGGTTCGGCACAACCTCGTTGGAGCAAGAAGCTTGGAGGGCTTAGGTACACTAGGTAGATTAGGCTTAGAGGGTTTATTACTGTTCATGTATCCCAACTACATTTTCTAGTGGATTGTTTACCGCTTAGAGGGTGTCAGAGAGGTTTTACGCCGAGGGTTTCGGTTTCCTCTTCTATAACACATCATATGTTGTCGTTGTGTTTGCATCTCTCTTCCCTTTATCTTTGCCTTTTATCTTCTGCTGTGGATGTGATTTTAATTGGCTTAGATTGTTTACCAATTTTGTATTAAGCTTTTGTTCATGTTTCGCACATTAATTGTTTGATATAAAGCTTGAATTGGTAATTTGTAAATTGGGGGTCTAAACGTTCAAGGGTGTTTTTACACTATTTGAACTTTTAACCCACTCTCCACCGGGCCCCTTTCCACAATACTTCCCTACCCTTAAGAATACTATGCCAAGCATATGAGCCACTTGGATTATCTGGGGTTTCCATAAAAGAACAATTAGGGAAGAATTTACTTTTAAAGACTCTATGCAAAAGCGAATCTTTATTGTGAAGAAGACGCCAAGCTTGTTTGGCTAACAAAGCATCATTAAAAAGAGCCAAATCTTTAAACCCCATGCCCCCTGCAGACTTAGATTAAGATGCTGATGAGTCGAACCCTTATAAGATGTCTAGAGCAAACAGGCCAGTGGGGTGTGGAAGGTGTCAACAGGAAGGGCACAATGCAAAGGGATGTAAGGCCAATGTCACTGGTGAGACACCATGGGAAAGGAGGCAGAGATTGTAGAAAGAGAAATTTGTAAGTTTTTACAAACTTTTTTTATTCAAATGCAAAATGCCAATAACTAACACTGTAAAAACATTCTCATATTTGGTTGCAGGGAAGTGGAAGGCCTTCTACACATAGACAAGGATCCCAAGCCCCATCTTCATCACAGACCCAATCCTCAGCTCAGCCCCCACCAACACATCAACCTTACACTATGGTCTCATCCTCATCCAACCAGGCAGTAGGGTCATAGTCATAAGCTCTAACTCCACAACCACAAGCTCCATGGTTAGGGCCACCAACTCCATGGTCACAAAACCCAAGTCAGTGGTACTCTTCAGACTTCAAATACACAATTAGAGGAGCTCCTTGGTTCTCTTCAAGCCAATTAGCACCACACACCCCTGCAGAAATATGGGACAGTAGAGCACTATCATCATAGGTATTGTAGTGTTAGGTTTGATGTTTTATTCACAAAACTGTGATACTGGTAGCTAACATGTGAATTCTTGTACTTTGTAGCCTACAAGACCACCTGCTACCAGATGAGCTGCTTTAAGAGGAAGGGGTGATGCAGCTAGGGCTCAGAAATGTAGAACAAGAGGTGGAAAGACCAACTGTGGTGGGAGAGGTAGGGGCAGGGGCAATAAATGAAGACTAAGTCAAGACACTTTTGTTACTATGTATAATGTATTAGGATTATGTAGTGTTAGGGTTTTATGTAATTTGTAGACAATGGCAGGGCAGACAATGGCAAGACACTTTTTTATATAGCTGTTCAAATACTTTTTGTATTTTTGTAAGTTTTGTAAATATTGGGCAGCTGCAATTGTTTTGGTTGTCGTACCAAATGCCTTATATTTACTGGTGGTTGATGAAAGACTATTCAATGCCACTTTAAAATATGTATACAATTTCCCAACTTAATGACATGTGTTCAGAATTATTATTCTGATTATTGCAATTTGTTATATTAGTTATTATTATATAAGTTTGTTTATGTGTGCAGTTTGTCATGCACTTTAAATTCACTTTCAACACAATTGTCTTCACACAATGCACTTTATGCACAAACCAACACAGCTCACAACATCCAACAAAACACCAACACCAACAACTCACAGCTCACAAATAGCCAATTCACTTTAAACAAAAATACCAATAGCATCTAATACAAATAACACTTTATCTTAAAAAGGCTTATATTATTAAGTGGCTCCAAGCCAATAGCATCTACCACCTTATATAGTTCTCATTCTCAAAAAAAAAATTTATAGTTCTATTACAATACAATTGAGGACCAGCTTATATTACAACCCATTAGGTAGACTCAATCTCATCATTCCAACATTCTCATTTGAGCCAAAACATGAAAACAACATAATCAAAAAAAAAAAAAAAAACCATGATAGAATTAGTGCAATTCTGCACTTTCTCTCTTGCTCTAAAGCTCTCATTGCTATCTCCTTGGCTTGAATAGAGGAAGCTCGAAACCTTCTCTCCCTCTCAGTGGCTTTTGCTGCCCTGTCTTAAGCAATTTTTGCTATTTGGGTAGCTTCTACTGCTGCCTGGGTAGCTTCTCTTTCCCTTTCATGTGAAGTTGCAGCTCACTCCGCAGTAAATCCAGCTTTTGTTGCACCAAATGGGCAGCTTTATTCCCACACATACAAGTGGGATTATCAATCCATTTAAAGAAAGGGTACTTGGGATCAACCTGTTCATAAATTGAATTGAACACATCACATTCTAATCTCATGTGAATCAACTAGATTAAGTAAAAAGTATACTTACCTTATATCGGCTACAACCCAGAAACCTTCTCCCAAAATTATCAATTGTTAGACTTGTTCTCAACATACAAGTCTCATATGTACACATATGCCCACTTAAACCTGAGTAATTTCCACTCGAAGAAGACATCGATTATCAACTTCCTGTGAATCAAAGCTACCATCAAAACTTGAAACCCCAGCTCAAAACCATAAAGCAGAAATGTCGTACCTGGTGATGATCTATCTTCGAATATTCGATGCCTCAAGACAACCCAAAGTCAAAACCTCACCCTTACATGAAAGCATGATTAGAAAAATCAAAACCCCAGCTCAGTTACAAGGATTTTCACGTTTTTAGGGCTCATGAGGAAAGGAGAGTGAGTTCGTGTTGTTTGATCCGTGTTATGTTCTAATTTGGAATAAAATGGTGTTTTTCTAACGTCTGAGGGTGAGGTGGGTAACGGGGGGGTAACGGATTGAAGTACAGGTAGGCAAAGTGATAAGTTTTGAACTACGGGTAGGCAAAGCATAAACGGGCCAAATCTCAGGTGGGTTTACTATAATTATCCTTTTTTTTTTCTTTTTTTTTTTATCACAACATAGATTTGAATTTTTTAACAAAGAAAAGGATGCATTCATAAATAGACTTATGTGATTTAGTTTTTCATGTGTGCAACAAGTCATTAGATACAAATCTAAATTTTTTTAAAATCCAAAAAACTGATCTACATCTTCTTTAGATATAGATTTGATTCTTTTTAATACAAACCAAAAACCAATTTTTCTAGTTTTCAAAAACAAATCTGATATTTTTTTAAAACCAAAAGACTTTGTTTTATTTAATAAACACAGATCTAACTTTTCTATGCCAAAAACTATTTTTTTTTACATGTACAAAAACAGATCTGATTTTTCTAAACCAAACCAGATTTTTTTATTATCACAACACAGATATGAATTTTTTTAACAAAGAAGAGGATGCATTCATAAATAGACTTATGTGATTTAGTTTTTCATGTGTACAACATGTCATTCATAGCATGCATACAAGGGGTACATTGGTCATAAGAGTTTAGAAGACCAGACTTTGTCTGGGCAGAATGGGTGCCTAACACCTTCCCATTCTGTAACATAGCCTCCAAATTTAGTGTCTTTAGATAGGTAGACCTAGGCGATTTTTTTATTTATTTTTTTTATTTTATTTTTTTTTTTTCGGTAGATTGTAATTGGGACAAAAAGGCATGTTATTATTTGGTAGTTTGTAACTAGGACCCAAAGCCATGTAATATTCAATTTATCAAACATGTATATTTTTTTTCAAGAAATGAGAATGGAACAATTCAGTCATGTATTCTGTATTTAGTTTTTTCTTATTTTTTTGTATAAAAAATAAGTGGCGACTCCACACCACTTACACAAAAAGAGAGGTGTCTTTCAAAGCACCTAAATCTCTTTTTTGAGAGCACCTAATTTTTCCCGGTCTCTCACAATCTCTTCACTCACAAAAAGATTGATATTTGTGGTCACATCTATACCACCTCTTCGTCAAGTGCATCAAGAAGAGAAAGTCAAGGCTAACTCTACCATTCCTAAGCCTTGTCATGTCTCTCATATCAAGGGCAAGGGTGAAGATTCCAAGTGGACTCCTGATCATGCAAAGGGAAAAGCCTATTAGTGAGCACACCATTATCTAGAGTAAAGCTCACATTCCTAGCCTAGATATCGGTGCATCTCAAATTCCAAGAGATGAAGCTGTAAAAGAAGGAGGCAACAAAGATGTGGAAATTGAATGTTTCACTTTCGTATCGGAGGATACTCGATAGCCTTCTTCTCAAGCACAAGCGAGAGCACCTGACTGCCTTGATTTTATACTTGGAAGGGTTGAAGAAATGCGTGCCATGCTGACTTCACACATCAACTACTCCACGAGGCAGTTCACATACCTTCAAGGCCAAATCACTACCCTATCTTCTCAAATTCAAGACTTGGGAAAATCAGATTCAGAGTTCGATTATTTCTAGGATCTTTGGCTATTCCGGTAAAAAATGAGGAGTAGATTAGCTTGAGGGGGAGTACAACCTAGGGGGAAGTAGTGACATCATTGGTTTATTTTGGTGGTTTTATGTTATGCTTTTCTAGTTTATGTTTTATTTACAGTGCTTTATTTAAAGCTTTCAAGTAATTTAGTTTAAAACATTGTTTTCTTTAGTACTTTATGTACCTTGGTTTTTATAGCCATTTCTTGATGCTTATAGTTATCTATTGCTTCTTTCCTTAGTTTCTTTAATGCATCATATGGTTTGTTGGACATGCAATTGATTTTAGCATTGCTCTTAATTACATTGTGTGTCTAGATGATTATATACTCGTTAAATATTCATTGTGGTCATTCTTTAATGACTGATCTTGTTTGCTCAAGTTATGCTTTATGTTTCATATTTCATTTGGTATCTTGATCGCATTATGCTTGTTCTTTATACATGCCTTGTGTTCTACTTGTCTTGTATTTAATGAAGTTATTTGTTATGTGCAAGTGTTTCAAGATACAAGTGTACAAAGTTCAAATGCTTCACAACTTTTAGATTTAGTGTGAGTGAGTTTTACCTATGTTCCCAAACTCATGTTTAAGTCTAGAGTCTGTTTAGGGGTTTTGTCATGGAATAGCCAAAAAAGGAGATTGTAAAGTTGTGATTTCCAACTAGCTTGTGTTGGCTTTAATTCCATGCCAAACTTTATTGTAATTTCTTCAATCATTTCCCTATATGTATGTGGGTTTATTTGTAAGGGATGAGTGTGAGAGATCGGTGAAGAATCAAGCTTCATAGATGAATCAGTGCAATTCGCGACTAGCTTGCGAGAAGCTCGTGAGAATGTAACTCACAAAAAGGCCATGTGTGAAGCATATGACTGGAAGCTGAAGAGTCATGCCAGGTTGTCAAGTTCACGAGTGTTTCGCGAGAAGGGCCATCCCGCGAAGTATTCGCAAAACCCTCTGTTTGGCAAAAATGTAAAGTGTTTTACCAAATTCTTTACCCACACTATAAATACCCTCATTACCCACGAATTGTAAGGAGTGCTTTTCAGAGAGAAAATCCTAGTAAATACACTTGAGAGTTGGAGATTGTTATACCTACAATCATCAACACATTTTTTTTTGTGATTTTCCTTAACTCCTACCTCTCCATCTCTACATTCTTGAGAGGTTCATAGTCCAAACACTTACCACACCAAATATGAGTGTTAAGTGAGGTTTTTGTGCTGTTGAGAAGTATTAGAATGAGCCATTTAGTGGCGGATGCAATCGGGCTGAATTGCTAGATCTAGAAAGTTAGAGAAGACAAGAATCCGAGAAGTCCATTGGTAGCAAGAGCTTGGAGAGCTCAAGTATATGGGATAGACTAGGCTTGAAGGGTCTTTTGTTATTAGTGTACTCTAACGTTATTCTTTAGTGGATTGATTTCGACTTGGAGGATTGCGGAGAGGTTTTTCACTGAGTTCTTTGGTTTCCTCTTCGATAACACATCTTGGTGTTATCATGTGTTTGCATCTCTTTTCCCTACTCTTTAAACTTTCATTTTTTTTTGTTAATTGTGGATGGATATGACTTAGAGTATTGTTATCGGTTCACTGCGCATATTTACTATTATTCCGCACTTTGTTTAAGTTAGAGTAAAAGCAATCTAGCCGTAATTTTTAATTTGGGGTTTGAACAAGCTCATATTTTCATACAAATCCGTCCTTTCATAGTTCCCTAACAAATATCATAAAGGCATTCGTTAACTTTTTCCTATATTTTAATTCTTTATTGACTACCCCAAATCAACTTAAGAGAATAAAGAAATTTTGAATTATAAAAAATGTGGAAAACAATCTCAAATAGGTTTTTTACAATTGTCTAATATTCTAAGTATTTTTATTTAAAGTTGAAGATTTCAATTTTTTTTTTAAAATATTGAAATTAAGTTTCATTTAAGTAGAGGGATTTGAGTGACGTACAATAATATGTAGGGTTTAGTTTTATTTATTAGTATTTGTTTTTAATATTGATGTTTATGTAATTTTCTTATTTTTCTAAAAAAAAAGTAATTTTCATAATTTTAGTTCTAAGACTTTATTTCCTTTCACACGCTCTGACGTTATGTTAACTTTCATTGGTGGGTGTGGATCTGGGTTTTCATTCGATGGTTGGGTTTGTGACATGGAATTTTGTTTTGGAAATTGGAGAGGCAACAATTCGATCGGTAGTGGGCCTGGTGGCATTAGCTGCTGGGGGTGGTGATTTTTTATCGGAGGAGAAAAGAAATTTAGGTGGGAAAAAGAGGAAAGGGGAAACAACAAAACTAGGGAAACAACAAAAATTCACAAAAATTTTACAGCACCCTTGATTTAAGTTGTGATGGGTCTTGATATAATTGTTTTATTTTATTTCATTTTATTTTGACTTAAGGTTGTTTGAGTCATTTAACAACTCACTAGTTGTGAAAATAATATGAGATCTTATTGTTTCTGTAGAGAACTAAAAAAATAATAATAATAATAGAGGTGAGAAAATAATGCCAAACAAATGGACTTGCCATTTGAGAACTATCTCTTAAAACACCTAGAATACCAAAACTAAATACGCAAAACAGAGTTTATCAAAAAAAAAAAATACGCAAAACAGATTACAACACCCAAACAGGCTCTATGTTTTTGTGAATTTGGAATTAAATTTTTTTGTGTTTAGGGTTTCGGATTTCACATTTGAGGTGTCATTTTAAAAATCGGGTCATACAAAAATTTTGAGAGTGATTCCTAGTTAATTAAATATAGGGAAGGCTCACCTCCAGTTTAGAAATCTTCTATTTCCTCCCATTTTTTAATAGATGACTGACATGTGGAAACAAAAAGATCCAATGCTTATAAATAAATAAATAAATAAGAGATTGTGGTCGCCAAGGGAGGAAGAAGGCAGGGGATCTGTCAGACTCGGAGCCACCAGTCGACAATGGAAGAACGACACCTTACTGAGGTGGCGGCAAAGGGTGACGGCGCATGTAGTAAGTGGATCTGTTGTCAGAAACTCCGGGCAGCGCGTGAGGCAGAAGATGGAGACGGATTCCTGGGTTTTGCATGTCGAAAGCCGACGAAGAGATCTGTGGTGTTGGTTTTGCAAAGGGATTGATGAAAACTCACAGATCTGAAGGGAAGGTTAAATTGCTCAATGGTTTTGTACTGCGATGGCTGTGGCTTTTGATGGCAGCGAGGCAGTGCCAGTGACCGTGTTGTCTGATGGATTTCCAGTGGGTGGTGGTAGGTGGTTTCAGTGAAGTTGCATATCAATTTGGCTAGAGATGGTGAACGAGAGAGGTAGAGGAGAGATGAGAAATTTTCTAATTGTTGGATCACCTTTTTTCCATGTGTTAGTCATCTATTTAAAAATAGGAGAAAATAGGAGATTTCTAAACTGGAGGTGAGCTTTTCCCATTAAATATATGTTAGTTTAGCACTTTAGCTTATTAACTTGTAAGCCTATATTATACTTAAATTTTGTTTTTATTTTTAACTGATAAGGGAGGCTTATTTTTTCCGTAATTTGATAGTTGAGTGGAGAAGTTTGAACACTAGATATCTCCCCTAAAAACACTAAAAATGCCAAAATAATTGAAGTAAGGCCCTTGGCATAAATCATATTTTAGAATAAAAAAATAAATCCATAAAACTCTAATGAAGATCCCAAGACCAAGAGAAACGACTATTTGCATCCAAATATATATATATATATATATATAAAATAATAAGTAAAGTTAAGAGAAACAAAAATTAGAATTCCAAATTAGAGTTTTAATTTTGCACCATGTGTCTTAAATTATTTATTCTTAAAGAATTTTATTTCTTAATTTTAGAATCAAATGTGGGATACATCATAAATATTAATCCAAGTAAGTTATTAAGTACAAAATTCAAAGAGTTTAGAATAAATGAATCATAAAAAAAAAAAAAAAAAAAAAAAAAAAAATTTGTTTCACAATAATTTTTTTTTTTTTAAATGACAATTTACATTTTATACCTAATAATATCCTTAGAAATTTTTTTAAAAAGTTAATGAAATATAAAAATGACTATTAATAGTATTTAAATTATATATATAAATTATATTATGGATTTTATTGTATATCTTTAAGTGTATCTGTGGGGGATTTTCCCTCCGCAAGCTTATTGTCCTCTTTAGGGAGCCAAGCCCGCAAGGTTTTGTTCTCGGCCTCGAGTGTGGTCTTTGGGATTTTCACATTCTTTGAGGCTTGACACCCTTAGTCCCACATTGGTTAGAGATGCGCCCCACACCGTCTTCGCACGCAGAGTAGTGGTACACTCATGCAAGCTCCAAGGGCATATAAAGCATGAGTGGGGCGCATCTCTAACCGATGTGGGACTAAGGGTGTCAAGCCTCAAAGAAGGTGAAAATCCCAAAGACCACACTCGGGGCCGAGAACAAAACCTTGCGGGCTTGGCTCCCTAAAGAGAACAATAAGCTTGCGGAGGGAAAATCCCCCACAAAAAGGCGCTTTTGAGGGCAGTGCCCATCTCCAGTTATTGTCCGCTTTGGGGATTTTCGGGATTTTCACCTCTTTGAGGCTTGACACCCTTGACACCCGCACGGTTTTGTTGCCTCTCCGGAGAGCAAGGCACGCCTCTACCACTACTCCGCTATTGTGGGGCCCGGCCCAAAATAATGGGCTAGTCTAACTTCAGGCCCGTCCGAGAAGCATCCTGTCCGAGGAGAAGTCATAGATAAAGCATTATTCAAGCCCAATTGCGATAAAAGAAACCTGTCCGAGGAGTAACTCCTCCTCGGACATTACGAAGTCCGGTCAAAGATCTTGCCCCAACCATCGCAGTTCATCCTCCCAGCATATAAAAAGAATAAAACCCAAAATATCTCATGGAAAGCTGCCACCACCACATTAAATGTGCTGAAAGTTCAAAAACGTGTATAAACACCCTTGAACGTTTAGACCCCCAAATAACAAAACAACCAATTCAAGCTTTATGTCAAACAACTAGTGTGCGGAAAATGAACAAAAGCTATATAATAGAATTGGAAAACAATCTAAGTCATATTAAAATCACAACCACATCAGAAAATAAAAGGCAAAGATTAAGGGAAGAGAGATGCAAACACAAGGACAACACACGATGTGTTATCGAAGAGGAAACCGAAACTCTCGGCGTAAAACCTCTCCGCCGCCCTCCAAGCGGTCAATAATCCACTAGAAAATGTAGTTGGGATACATGAACAGCAATAGACCCTCCAAGCCTAATCTACCCGATGTACCTAAGCCCTCCAAGCTTCTTGCTCCAACGAGGTTGCGCCGAACCTTTTTCTTTTCTAGCTTACCGGATTCCGCTACTAGACCATAGCATCCGCCATCCTTGGCATCTTCCAATGCTTCCCAAAACTCCAAAAACACTCAACACTCTAAATGGGTGTGAGTAGTGTTTGGATAGAAATCTCCTCTCAATAGGTATGACAATGAGAGAGGGAATGAGAAGAGACTACAAAGGTTTCTCTCTAAGAATGAGTAGCTCTCTCTAATTGGGTGGGTGTTTTGAAGAAACCTCTCTTAGGGTTTTTCTTTCTGAATAGCCACACATATCTTGTGGGAATGAGGGGTATTTATACTGGTGTGAGAATGGAATACGAAGAGTCAGTTTTTCCAAAAACAGGGCTGGCTGGCTGGCGACTTGACCTCGCGACTTGACTGAGTCGCGAGTTTAAGTCGCGAGCTAACTTAATGGCCAGTCTGGATTTTTGTCGTGGAGTGTTCCAGGTGGCGTGACTATTCAGCTCCCCTGCATGCTCTGCACGTGAGCAACTTTTGGCGGCTTGCAAGCCGCGAGCCACCCGCGAGTCCTAGCCGCGAGTCTCTGCTTCACTGCACTGTCTTGAGCATTTCTTCACACTCTCTCACACACTACCCTTACATGATTCCCACCTAAATACAAGGTTTCTAAGTGCTATATTACAAGCAAATTTGTCATGGAATAAAGCCAACACATGGTTGATTAAATTCAACCTTACATGTGCCACAACCACCCTCTTGGCCGCATTAATGAGGAAAAGACCCCTAAACAGTACTACCTTGGCCACTGCAACTCACAAGGGAGTGATAAGGGTGTCTGATGGAACAGGTGCTTAAGTGGAGACTTAGATGATCAACAAGTGTAAGGTTCAGATAAGAATAAGAGAGCTATATAATGTAGTGAAGTCCCTCAAAGAGAGGGAGGGAGAAATGTATTTGGAACTGAAGAAATAGAATCTTCTGTTAGATATCCATCCTTGTGTTCTTGTTCCTGCAATAATATTGTCCATGCATCAGACCGAGTAAGCTCACTGAGGCTAAGTTCTTTGACCCATCCTCTACAAATATTTATTGTGGGTTGCGCCTTGGGTCAAGGCCTGATCAATAGGGTTTGGGCCAGGAAAATCGTGCAACTACAATTGGCGCCGTCTGTGGGAAAGAACTAAGGCATCAGCTAGCACAACGGTCGAGCATGGCAGAACTAGGTCCACACCAGGAGGATCCTCACCAAGCTAACTCCCAACAGACACAACCCGCCGAGTCCCAGAGGCAAAATAACCCCACCAACCCAGGTGGCATGGGGAATCGTGAGGGAAGTGTGCATACTATCCGGACGAGCCAGAGTCACAGTCAGATAGGTAGTCACGTGTCTCAGAGGCGAAATAGTCACCAGGCCATGCAGCGAGAGATAGATGACCTGAAAAGGAAGTTACGACGTGTGCAGCGAAAACGATCTCCCTCTGACTCAGGCGAGTCTTCTAATGCGGAGGATGCGAGTTACCGACGGAGGTCAAGGACCCCCCCAAGTGAAACCTTTTTCCTACGAAAGGGAACCACGCCCTGTACGGAAGCATGAGAGCCCATCCAGTAAGGGTTCGGGGAACGATGCTATGAAGAAGGCGCTGGACCAGGTTTCAAGGTCACCCTTCACGTATAGAATTGAAGGGGCTAAGCTGCCTAGACGCTTCAACCAACCGGTGTTCGCCATCTATAACGGCCGAGCAGACCCGGTAGAGCATGTGAGTCAGTTTAACCAAAAAATGGCGATCTACTCACAAAATGAAGTCCTAATGTGCAAAATATTCCCATCTAGCTTGGGATCAATGGCGATGAGGTGGTTCAATAGCCTGAAGGTAAATTCCATAGGCTCTTACAAGCAGCTCACTCAGGCTTTCTGCTCCCGCTTTATCACAAACACCAGAGTTCCTCGACCCCTCAGTTCGTTGTTGTCCTTATCCATGCACGAAGGAGAAACCCTAAAAGCCTACTCGGATAGATATTGAGAGGTGTATAACGACCTAGATGACAACCATGATGCTGTTGCTATCAGCACGTTCAAAAGCGGTCTCCCCACCGAGCATGGCTTAAGGAAATCCCTCACTGGTAAACCAGTTGCCAACGTTCATCAGTTGAGGGATAGGATCGACAAGTACAAAAGGGTGGAAGAAGATCAGCTGCAAGGAAGGGGAAAGGAGAAGGTCATTCCCCCCAAAGCAAATGATTTTAGATCGGAACGATATAACCCTAGCCAGCCGAGGAGAGATTTTTCGCGACAGGCTGGACAGAGCAACCCGCAGACAGTAAATGCCGTCTTTAAGGAGCCAGTACAACAGGTGCTGGAGAAAGAAAGGAACGAGCCCTATTTTAGATGGCCAGGAAAGATGGCCGGAGACCCTTCCAAATGTAACCAGAACCTGTACTGCCACTATCATCAGGACCATGGGCATACCACTGAGGATTGCAGGAATCTATGGAATCACCTGGATCAGTTGGTCCGAGAAGGGAAATTACGTCACCTTCTGCACCCCTCGAGCGGCCATCCCGGTCAAGCAATACAAGAGTCTCGAAAGGATGTGTCCTTAAGACCCCCCGCGGGAACGATACATGTCATCCTCGCCGCACCAGGAAGAACTGGGCCACCCATCCCCAGGGTACTGGCTGTGGATCGGCTCCCCTCCGAGGACAGGCAAAGGGAACCTAAAAGGTCAAAAAAGGGAAGCTCTTTGATACTGGGATTCTCGGACGAGGATAAGAGAGGAACTATTCAACCTCATGACGATGCCTTGGTGGTTACGTTAAGAATTGGGGGCTTCGATGTAAAAAGGGTGTTAGTAGACTCGGGAAGTGCAGTAGAGATAATGTACCATGATCTATACAAGGGGCTAAACTTGAAGCCGGAAGATTTGACAGCCTATGACTCCCCCCTTCTCAACTTCGAAGGGAGGATTGTTACGCCAAAGGGGCAAATCCGACTACCCATACAGACTGGATCGGAGGTGGTGGAGGTAAATTTTATCGTGGTCGATGCTTACTCACCCTACACCGCAATAGTTGCCAGGCCATGGATCCACGCCCTAGAAGCCGTATCCTCCACACTTCACCAAAAAGTAAAATACCCATCCAGAGGACAAGTAGAAGAGATCCGAGGAGATCAGGCCGTAGCCAGGAAATGTATGGTGGCCGCCATCTTACATCGGCCCCATGCCGAGTCCTCAGCCCCACAGAGCTTATAGCAACCAGCCACCTCGGCCAGGCAAGGCGATGGGCTAGCCGAGGAGATAAGGTGTGAAAGTTTGGATAAGATCGTTGTCAACAACGACCCAGAGAAGTTTTTTCAGGTCGGCTCTGAGTTGCCTTCTCAAGAAAAAGAGGAACTGGTTAGATTTCTCAGAGGAAATGTCGATGTGTTTGCATGGGACGCCTACAACGCCCCGGGAGTTGATCCTAGCCTTATTTGTCACCACCTGAACGTCAACCCCTCTTCCACTCCGAAGAAGCAACCACCCCGACGCCCTTCAAAGGAACATGCTAGCGCCGTAAGAGACGAAGTGGCAAAACTGAAAAGAGCAGGGGCTATTAAAGAGGTCTTTTACCCCGAATGGCTAGCAAACACGGTGGTGGTAAGGAAGAAGACAGGGAAGTGGAGGGTCTGCGTGGACTTCACGGACCTGAACAAGGCGTGCCCAAAGGACCTATTCCCCCTGCCCCGAATCGACAGATTGGTGGATGCAACCGTGGGTCACCCTCGAATGAGTTTCCTGGACGCCTTCCAGGGCTATCATCAGATACCCCTTGCGCTAGAAGACCAAGAGAAGACGGCTTTCATGACGCCCATCGGAAATTATCACTATAAGGTGATGCCGTTTGGGTTGAAGAACGCAGGCTCAACCTACCAAAGGATGATGACCCGGATGTTCGAGCCACAGCTGGGCAAAATCATTGAGGTTTACATAGACGATATGGTTGTGAAGAGTAAAAGGGTGTCCGAGCACGTGAAAGACCTTGAAAAAATCTTCGCTATCTTAAGGGAACACCGGTTGCGGCTGAATGCTTCCAAATGTTCATTCGGGGTCGGGTCGGGGAAATTTTTAGGGTACATGGTAACCCACAGGGGAATAGAAGTAAGCCCCGATCAAATCAAAGCAATTAACGGCCTACAGGCTCCTCGGAACCCGAAGGAAGTGCAGAAGCTCACTGGTATGATTGCAGCATTAAACCGGTTCATATCGCGATCAGCGGATCGATGTCGACCTTTTTACCTCCTGATAAACAAGTGGAAAGGGTTTGAATGGTCGGAGGATTGTGTTCGGGCTTTCCAGCAGCTTAAGGAATACCTGTCACGACCACCCATCATGTCCAGCCCTGAGGCAGAAGAGGTGCTGTTTGCGTACATCGCTGTAGCTCCCCATGCAGTAAGCCTGGTACTGATACGGGATGATAATGGGGTGTAGCGACCGGTTTACTATGTGAGCAAATCATTACATGAGGCCGAGGTGCGATACCTACCTCTAGAAAAGGCAATTCTGGCGATAGTACATGCCACCCGGAAGCTCCCCCATTACTTTCAGGCGCATACGGTCATCGTTCTAACTCAGCTTCCCCTTCGAGCAGTGCTTCGAAGCGCTGACTACACAGGAAGGATCGCCATGTGGAGTGCACTTTTGGGGGACTTTGATATTAAATATATGCCCAGATCCTCTATCAAAGGACAGGTCCTCGTAGACTTGGTAGCGGAGTTTGCTGAACCCTCTATAGAAACAATAACCGAGAAGAAAGACATGGATGGAAAATCGGTTGGTGCAATTTCAGCAGGGGGGACCTTGCATTGGAAGGCCTACGTGGATGGCGCGGCCAACCAGAGAGGATCTGGAGTTGGGATAGTTTTAATATCATCGGATGGTGCTGCCATTGAAAAATCACTGAGGCTCGGATTCTCGGCTACGAACAATGAAGCCGAGTACGAGGCCTTACTTCAAGGGATGACGATGGTTCAAAGATTGGGCGGAAAAGTAATAGAAGCATTCTCGGACTCCAGGTTGGTCGTCGGACAAGTGATGGGTGAGCTGGAAGCCAGAGATGCTAGGATGCAAGAGTATCTAGGACAAGTCAAATGCTTACAGACGAGTTTTGAGTCTTTCAATCTGACGCACATTTCCAGGAGTGTAAACACCCATGCAGACTCGCTGGCCACTCTCGCCATGTCCTCGGCACATAATATGCCGCGAATGATCCTTGTTGAAGATCTAGTCCAGGCAAGTCCCATCAGTAGGAACCCAGCCCAAGTCCATCAGATCAGAAGGAGTCCCAGCTGGATGGACCCCATAAAGAACTTCCTCCAAAACGACACCTTACCGGAGGAAAAACTAGAGGCCGAGAAGATACGTAGGAATGCTCCTCGGTTCTAGTTGTCAGAGGACCATAAACTATATCGGCGCTCCTACTCTGGACCGTACCTACTCTGCGTACATCCAGAAGAGTCCGAGTCTCTACTTGAAGAGTTACACGAGGGAATTTGTGGAAGTCACACCGGAGGAAGGTTGCTGGCGCACAGGACACTCACCCAAGGATACTGGTGGCCGAACATGCAAAGAGAGGCCCAAGAATACGCTAAAAAGTGCGATTAGTGCCAAAGATTTGCCCCGAATATCCACCAACCCGGAGGGGTTCTCAACCCCCTCTCTAGCCCATGGCCATTCGCACAATGGGGTCTTGATATTGTCGGACCCTTCCCCAAAGCTGCGGGGAACAAGCGATACATAATAGTCGGAACCGATTACTTCACTAAATGGGTGGAGGCTGAACCTTTGGCCAACATAAGGGACGTGGATGCCTAGAAATTCATCTGGAAGAACATTATCACCTGCTTCGGAACTCCACGAACACTAATTTCCGACAATGGTCTTCAATTCGACAGTAAGAGCTTTAGGGAGTATTGCCGCGAGTTTGGGATCATTAACCGATATTCCACCCTCGCCTACCCCCAAGGAAATGGGCAGGTCGAGGCCGTGAACAAGGTCATAGTGAACGGACAGAAGAAAAGACTGGATGAGGCAAAGGGGAGATGGGTAGAAGAGCTCCCGCACGTCTTATGGACCTATCGGACAACGCTGCGACATTCAACCGGTGAGACCCCCTTTTCAATGACTTATGGGGCTGAGGCCGTGCTCCCAATCGAGAACAACTTTCCCACACTGAGGTCTAGCTCGTTTACCCCAAACGGTAACGACGGGTTATTGGGAAGAAGTCTAGACCTAGCCGAGGAAAGAAGAGAAAAAGCAACGATTCATATGGCCTATTATCACCAGAAGCTGAGACAAGGGTATGATGCCAATGTTAAACTGCGACCTCTAGGTCCGGGTGATCTCGTGATGAGGAAGATTCTCGGCAGCGCAAAAAACCCCTCTTGGGGCAAGTTGGGGCCCAATTGGGAAGGACCATACCGTGTCACATCCGTGGCCGGGATAGGCGCCTACTACCTAGAAGATTTGGACGAAAAAACTGTACCTCGACCATGGAATGTAAATAACCTCAGAAGATATTGTTATTAATGAAAATGGCTTAGCCCACGTTTTGCTTCGTGACTATCCTCTGCCTACTGTTCTATTTACGACTATTCATAGTTTTAAACAGAACCTAAGTCCTGCATGGCTCCTCGGACCACAGACTTAGGGGAAATTATTACTCATGACAATTTATACGAGTTTTAAACAGAACCTAAGTCCTGCATGGATCCTCGGACCACAGACTTAGGGGAAATTATTACTTATGGCAACTATTCATAGTTTTAAACAGAACCTAAGTCCTGCATGGCTCCTCGGACCACAGACTTAGGGGAAATTATTACTCATGACAATTTATACGAGTTTTAAACAGAACCTAAGTCCTGCATGGATCCTCGGACCACAGACTTAGGGGAAATTATTACTTATGGCAACTATTCATAGTTTTAAACAGAACCTAAGTCCTGCATGGATCCTCGGACCACAGACTTAGGGAAAATTATTACTTATGGCAACTATTCATAGTTTTAAACAGAACCTGAGTCCTGCATGGCTCCTCGGACCACAGACTTAGGGGAAATTATTACTTATGGCAACTTTCATAGTTTTAAACAGAACCTAAGTCCTGCATGGCTCCTCGGACCACAGACTTAGGGGAAATTATTACTATGCAATATTATAGTTTTAAACAGAACCTAAGTCCTGCATGGCTCCTCGGACCACAGACTTAGGGGAAATTATTACTTATGGCAACTATTCATAGTTTTAAACAGAATGGCTCCTAAGACCTGCAGATGGCTCCTCGAACCACAGACTTAGGGGAAATTATTACTACTCACTTAGTTTTAAACAGAACCTAAGTCCTGCATGGCTCCTCGGACCACAGACTTAGGGGAAATTATTACTCATGACAATTTATACGAGTTTTAAACAGAACCTAAGTCCTGCATGGATCCTCGGACCACAGACTTAGGGGAAATTATTACTTATGGCAACTATTCATAGTTTTAAACAGAACCTAAGTCCTGCATGGCTCCTCGGACCACAGACTTAGGGGAAATTATTACTCATGACAATTTATACAAGTTTTAAACAGAACCTAAGTCCTGCATGGATCCTCGGACCACAGACTTAGGGGAAATTATTACTTATGGCAATTATTCATAGTTTTAAACAGAACCTAAGTCCTGCATGGCTCCTCGGACCACAGACTTAGGGGAAATTATTACTTATGACAGATTGGTAAATTATTACTTAAGGGAAATCATTTTAAGGCGTGCGCGCGATCTAGCACCATTGCAACCCTCATCCGAATTCACTGCCCAGCATCCTTTTTATCTTGACCATTTACATTTATTTATGTCGTTGCAAATGTTTAAAAAAAAAAAAGGAAGCGGTACTAGCATACATCCATAAAAAGCAAAGCAAACATTCTATATTAATATTCCGAGGACAATACAAAGAGAGGTCCTTACAAAAGAGCGTAAAAACAGGACGACTCTCATTCAAAAAAAAAAAGAAGGGGATGCAAATATTAAAAGCCTAAAAGCTAAGCCTTAGTAGGAGGATCTTCCTTTGGCTCGGGCTGAGGAGGAGGAACCTCGATGGCAGGGTCCGTGACAGGATCCTTCGCCTTATCAGGCACAGGGACGGCATCAGGCACCGCCAGATTCTGCTCCAAAGCCTCTTGGGCGCCATCAGGATTCTCTCGGATCTCCTGAGGTTAGAAGATGTTCTCGGGCAGTCTTAGCGCCGAATCCGCAGGAACTCCTGCAGCATCAAGGGCATGAACCCATGAGATGCTGCAGTAGTCCCTGCACACCTCGGGAATCTCCTCGGATAGCCTGGCCTCCGTTTCTTGGACCCCGAGCTGGCGAGAAGCATTCTTTTCAACCTCTGTGGCCTCTCGGATCAGCTGAGCCTCCTCTTTGACCCGCCGCAGCTCATCCTCGACTTTTTGCAGAGCAGTCTTGAGATCAGCACTGCTTGCTTCTCGGTGGCAAGGTTGATCTGGGTCGAGTACAGCTCTTTGCGCTGGTCCTCCGCCTGGGTCTCAGCACTTTTCAAACCAACCTCTACACTTTTGCGCCATTTCTCCGACTCCTTGAACTTCTCCGTGAGTTCAAGGTGATCGTGCTTGAGGGACCCCAAGATTTTCTTCATCTTCGTCTGAGACTAGGTCTCAGCCTCAGCCCGACTGCGGTTATCACGGCAAAATTCCTCAGCCACAAATACCTGCTGAGTAATCTGCGAACGAAACAAGATTGGTTTAAAAATTTAACAGGGTTAAATAAATTAATAAAACAGTAAAAGGATTACTCACCATCGCGAGATCCCTTTTGAGGGATAGGAAGATCTCGGGCTGAGAGAACCGCCTATAGGCCTCCATATCTCGAGGGAGGAGTAGGGGTTGCTTCAAGGCATCAGCCACGTACCCTGCTCGGCCTCGGTTATACTCTCGGACCGACGAATTGTAGGGGATGGCAACTCCATCTAGCTCCAACTTGGGGCTCCATGTACGCGGGGTAGTGCGCACCTCAGTAAGGTTCTCCTCATCCTGGCTTTCCGCAGAGTTACCCCTTCTGCTCCTTGGCGCCCGAGTGGTTTTTTGCTGCTTGGTCGGCTGGGCAACCACCTCACCCTCCTCAGGAGTGTCAACCGGCCTTTTCTTCTTCAGGTCCGGATTAACCTTAAGGCCGAGGTCCGAGGGGTCCTGAGGGACCACAGGAGGAAGGGTCTAGGCCTGTGACTGAGTTGGTTCCTTTGATGACTGACCTTTTGATGACTGACCTTTCCCTCGGGAGGCCATCAACTCCCTTAAAGTTTTTCCCTTCCCGGCCATGGGCTCTGTCTCTTTGTCCGAGGGATCGTCCGAGCAGATGATGATTGAAGGAACACCAACTGCGGAGTGTTGGTCCTGCTCTCCTTCAGGATCAAAAAGCTCAACCAAGGGGGTTTGCTAAACCTCCTCCTCAAAATAAAACTCGTCTATCTCTTCCTCAAGGGAAAGACGAGATGATTCAGATTCCTCTTCAACCGGAACAGCAACGCCAGGCTCGTTTGACGGAGGTAGTTGCTCTACTAAGTAGGGATCTCGAACACCAGGTAGCACGACTGGTGGTAGATCACATTGAGCTAGGAACCCGGTCTTAGACACGTCAATCCTAGCCAACCTCGGACTGCCAGCCCTTATGGCGTGACCGATAGCTTGGAAAGAGCGACTCAGAGGTTGATAGCCCAGAACCAGATGGGCCGCACGCAACTGTCCGTCCTCAGTAACGTAAATCTCCGACCTTAGAAGGTAGTTCAACGCCGGCACATTCACGAGGTTTATCCGAGAAGCAACGTGAACTTTATCTGCAAACGCCCAAGAAAAGTGGGATTAATTCATGAAATTTTCTAATTGTAAAGAAAGCAAGAAAAACAACCCCCCAATACTAAACCCTTTCCCAAAAAGGATTGGCCCTAAAGACGCCGCACCTGGGGTTCCTTCCCGAGTTGGACAATGGATACCATCGAACCACTCCCCCGAAGCAATAAGGAAATCGTTCTTCATGGTCTTATTGGATATTGGGAGACAAGAGATCAACCTAACGACCTCGGATCGGGATTTAAGATAATACCCTCCGTTCTCGATGTGGTGACACTCGTACAGATAAGCCACATCGTGCCAGGTAAGGCCTAGATTCATCCGCTCGTCTAGGACATCTAAGCAGCCTAGTATCTTGAACATGTTCGGGGCACACTGATGCGGCGTCAACCTATGGTTGAACAGATATTCCCTAGTAATCCTACGCATGGGAAGTGTCATCCCTCCCTCTATAAAAGCAATCATGGGGATAACAACTTCTCCCTCACCTCTATCTGTCAATACTCCTTCAAGAGGACAATACTGCAGCCCCACCCCCGGGGGAATGCGGTATTTTACCCTAAAGGCCTCCATAGCGGCCGGAGTTTTTACTAATTTTTCGAATCTACCCATCTGAGCTGAACTGGGGGAATGAAAATAAAGACCGAGAAGAAAAGTAAAGTCCGAGGAGGGAATCGAAACGGCGAAATGAACGAAATTTACTGGTACCTTCACAAAATGCTCAATGAGATGCCTGGAAATCTCTCTTGGAGGAGACGCTTCATGAAAAACGGCTACGGTGGCTTAGCGGACGCAAGTATTCGTAGATCTCTGAAGTTCGATGGAGTTCTCTGGAATCCTCTGAGGTTTATGAGATGCAGATAAAAAGAAAAACTAAACCCCTCTGAGGTCTTATATAGCCGGGAGGAGAGAGAAAAGATCGCTCCTGCCTAAAAATACAAGAAAAAAATGATGGCCGTTCGATCCACGCCACACCGTTGGATGAGGGGGACATAAAGCCTCCAGAAGTAAATGGCCGCGCCACGTAAATTGTAGCGCGTCCAAAGTAACTGTCCGCACGCACGCTCCAAGCTCTCCTTACTTCCATCCTCTCACTAACATCAAAACTCCGCTTTTCTCCTCGGAAGGAGATAAAAACCGGAGTTTTGAGGGGCTATTGTGGGGCCCGGCCCAAAATAATGGGCTAGTCTAACTTCAGGCCCGTCCGAGAAGCATCCTGTCCGAGGAGAAGTCACTGATAAAGCATTATTCAAACCCAATTGCGATAAAAGAAACCTGTCCGAGGAGTAACTCCTCCTCGGACATTACGAAGTCCGGTCAAAGATCTCGCCCCAACCATCGCAGTTCATCCTCCCAGCATATAAAAAGAATAAAACCCAAAATATCTCATGGAAAGCTGCCACCACCACATTAAATGTGCCACAACCACCCTCTTGGCCGCATTAATGAGGAAAAGACCCCTGAACAGTACTACCTTGGCCATTGCAACTCACAAAGGAGTGATGAGGGTGTCTGATGGGACAGGTGCTCAAGTGGAGACTTAGATGATCAACAAGTGTAAGGTTCAGATAAGAATAAGAGAGCTATATAATGTAGTGAAGTCCCTCAAAGAGAGGGAGGGAGAAATGTATTCGGAACTGAAGAAATAGAATCTTCTGTTAGATATCCATCCTTGTGTTCTTGTTCCTGCAACAATATTGTTCATGCATCAGACCGAGTAAGCTCACTGAGGCTAAGTTCTTTGACCCATCCTCTACAAATATTTATTGTGGGTTGCGCCTTGGGCCAAGGCCTGATCAATAGGGTTTGGGCCAGGAAAATCGTGCAACTACAGTATCCATGTATATGCATGAGGTTATAAGCTAATTCAACTTAGTGCATCAAGATAATACATAAAATAGTATGATGCTTCTTTTTCATGATCATAAATATTCAATAAAACTATCAATATAAAAAGATAAATGAAAGCAATAATATCAAAATCTTTACTCTTAAAATTTTTAGTGAGAGAATATAATACCAATTTTCAAAGGTCATACATAAATTTAAAAAATAAAAAATATCACCGTCACGAAGTCATTATAATATTTAATTACACCAGAGTCCTTATAATATTTATAATATAAGCACTATGGCAGAATATTCCGATAACCAACACTATCAATTTTCATGGAACTCACCAAAGCCTTAAAATTAAACGTCAAATATTCTGGTAATCAAACAGTTGGAGATCAAAATATAAATGAGTACCAAATAAGATGAGCATGGGTACATCCCGCTCACAACAATGCAAACATAAGCAACAAATACCTCAATAACAAATTATATAGCGCAAGAGGTTTATTTATTCCATAATTAAGACAATATCACAATATTTAGAACTAGAATTGAAACATCTACTGGCGACGAACACTCCGAGTCTTATTCCACGATCCTCCCAGTCAATCTGAAACCATAACGAAACTTAATAATGAGACAATGCTCAGAAAATGATAAGGCAAATATGTGTATATATACATACATATATATATATATATATATATATATATCAAATCAAGACTAACACTAAATTAAAGGTATCATTTAATGACTATGAAATAAACAAATATTAGATCACAAACAACTTTTCTCAGGAAAAAAAAAAAAAAAAAAGATCACACACATCTTGTTCAATCCCACCTTCCTTAACTAATCCACTTTTTTTTTTATATAAATATAAATTATTAAATTTATTAATTAAGATTAAATATATTTCTCTTAGCTTAATTTTTTGACTAAACCTTAATTATTAAAAATTTCAAAGAAGTTTTATTGTTTATTATAATTTTTTTTTTTTATCATATCCTTTCGGGACATAACTTACAATAATTTTTTATTTTTTATTTTTCTTCTATATGTATTACTATATATTTTTCATGTTTATTTTTAAATTTATTATATTATATAAATACCTTTGATAATTCACATCTCTCAAGGATATGGGTTTTCGTTTATACCTTCCCAATACTCCTCTCTTTCAACATATTGATTTTTGTTTTCACCTTTGTTAGCATCTTCATCATCTTCAAGTTCACCATCACCATCATTATCATTATCTTCAGCAGCAGCATTTCTAGCTCCACCATGGTATAGATTATAGTTTCCACTTTGCCCAGCAACGCCATGATCTGTAGGTCCACTATAATATGGGCTTTCGCTTGCACCTTGCCCATCATCATCGTTGTGTTCATCGTCGTTGTCATTGTCGTCGTCGTCATTTCTAGCTCCACCATGATCTGTAGGTCCACCATAATATGGCTTTTCGCCTGTACCTTGCCCAGCATCATCATCATTTCTAGCTCCACCATAGTATAGATTATAGTTTCCACTTTGCCCAGCAACGCCATGATCTGTAGGTCCACCATAATATGGGCTTTCGCTTGCACCTTGCCCATCATTATCATCATCGTTGTGTTCATCGTTGTTGTCATCTTCGTCGTCATTTCTAGCTCCACCATAATATGGGTCATAGTTTCCACCTTGCGACGCAGCGTCATTATCTCCAAGTTCACCATGATATGGGTTTTTACTTCCACCTTGCGAAGCATTCCTCCATTGCTCTCCTTTTTCAACATCTTGAGTTGCGCCAGCATATGGATTTTCATTTTGACCTTCCCAAGCTTTCATCCCTTGCTTGCTAATCTCATCTGCATCTGGGAGTGAGGTTTCTTCAGCAGATTGCTCAAATTTGATTGACTGTAAATCAAAATCATCATTCCAATCTACATCATCGCACTGCTCTAGTGCATTCATGTTGAAATTAGGGACGTGCACATTATTAGAAGGGGATTCCAAAGTTCCATTGAGAAGTTGTAGCAAACTAGGGTGCCTTTCTCCTGTTTCATCATTATAGTGTCTCTCGACCAAGTCATTTAGTCTCCTAATCCAAATGTCGTCGTGATTTTCTCCTTCAATTGCATTGTATTTTGATAATTCACTTTTCCAATAATCCTTGCTTCTAGAGCACAAATCTGAACCCAATTTTACTAGAGCTGATGGAAGGCCCTTACTGTGACGTACTACAGCTTTTACAAGTTTCATGTAATCCACCTCAGGCTTGTTTTTTTTAAAAGCATACCAACTAAAGAGCTGAATAGCATCACTTTGACCCATCGTCTTCACCGGATAGATTGAAGGAACATCGTCCTGAGTCTTCAACACACTTTCTTCTCTCGTTGTTAAAATGATTCTACTTCCAGGACCAAACCAATCCAGTCCTCCAGCCAATTTGTCTAAAGGGTTTGGATCTGTACTCTCGACACCATCAATCACTATAAGGACCCTTTTATGGCGAAGTCTTTCCTTAATCACAGTAATTCCAGTATCTACATTGCCCAATTTCATATCCTCCCCTAAGATCTCATGAAGAAGCAACTCCTGTAGTTCGACCATTTGATATTGAACTTTGGACTTGTCTCTAACATTCATTAGAAAGGAACAACCATCAAATTGACTAGCATGCCGGTTATATATAGCTTTCGCTATGGTTGTCTTTCCAACTCCTTGACACCCATAAATCCCTACCTTGCGAACCTCCTCTGGGTTAATAGCCAAAAGCTTGCTAATCTCTTGCACGTGAGATTCTATTCCAACTGGGTGTTTAGCAATGCTTATTTTTGTACTGCTCAGTTTTTGCTCTGAAATGCGCTGAACAATTTCTTGGATGACCTCTGCTTCGGACCTGCCAACAATAAAGCATAAAAAAACGCATAATAAGTTAGACTCAAAGCAAAAAATACTTTTATCACTATGAACTTGGTTCACGATTTTGGGCTTATGAATATGTACTTATCTATTTTTAGGAAAATGTACCTTTAATACATTTTGGCTTAATTAGTTATGAATAGTATAAGAGTAATAAGAAGAAGAAAATAATATAATAGTCATTCACATAAATAAATAAAAAATTTAATTTAAATTTATTTATTTTATAGATTCAATAGTATTTTAAACTTATGAGGTCCACGTTACCCAAAAAAAAAACCTATGAGCAATAATTTCTTTTTATCATTAGGTTAAGACATTAATTGATTTTTTGGTGTATATAAGATGAGGATTAAACACCAAATCCCTTATTCGACTACAATAAACTTTTAGATGTATAGATAAAAGAGCTACCGTCTAATTTGGAGATTGTATTCCAAAAATAATCACTTACCTTTTCCTCACAAGAAAATAAATTGAGCTAATTAGAAGTTAGAACCCACAATATTTAACTTTTTGGTGTAAGCTAGATTTGAAACCAATATCTCTTATTCGATAACAAAAACTTTTAACAATTAAACTAACTAGAACCATTTATGTTTTTTGGTTTTGAAAGTCTTGAGCTATATTACATGATTTTTGGTTCCACTTGAAATAAAAAATGATTGAAAGATACAGTTCATGGATAATATGTTGAGGAGAAATGATATGTCTGCAACATTTTTACAACAAATTTTAAGTGGCAGGTTGTTACTGGTTGTTATTGTTAGGGCAAAAAAGTAATTTTAGTGTTAGTTTTAAATTTGAACCAATAATAACTAACCACCTGTGATTTGTTGTAAAAATGTTGTAGACGTAGCATCTCTCTATGTTGAGGCATCATTATATATGAACTAAATAAAAAAATAAAAAAACAAAGCTAGCTACTAGAAGAAAACAAAGAAAATACAAAAATTAAATAATAATAAGAAGAAGAAGAAGAAGAAGAAGAAGAAGGAGAAGAAGAAGAAATATCCTAGCTGTTATAAAAAGGGGATTTAAATTTTGGATGTTTCGGTTAGAAATACCGAAATATGATAGTTGAGTTATAATTCTTTTGGTATTTCCTATGATATATTTGTAAGTACATAAATTTAGGGAAAATCTGAAATATAAACTGTCACATCCTGATTTTATATTCCATGAATGCTTCATTTGTTTTTCTACATTAAATTATATGTTTGTTTTGAAAAATTGTCCACACGTGTTCTCGAAATATTTTATTTTGGTTGTTATTTTCCTTTCCCACATATCATTGCCGATTTGACCAAACTGGTTTACATGACAGTTTTCCCAAATAACAATTAACAAGACAATTTCAAAACTTAAAAAAGGAAAAAAAAAAAAAATAGCAACTACGTTTCTGAAGAATCTTGGATCTGTTATTCTTGTTTGATAATCAAAATGAGAAAAATACTTTTAGAAATGAGAAATGACAAAACACAACGTTATAAAGATGCTTTGAATTTTAAAACTATTTAGCATAAACATTTTTAGGTGAAGAGTCTTGTACTTTAATTGACAATTCTTGGTATTTTTGATCGAGATATCTACTGTTCAAATCCTCCTTTCTCCATTGCACTATCAAATAAAAAACATTACAAGCTAGGGTCTTATTTTATAATTAAAAAAAAAAAATCACTCTTGAATCCACTGTTAATTAATTTAATTTAACTATTAATAATTTTCCTAAAGGTGGAACTAACTAAAATTAGTAATAATAATAATAATAAAATTCGGATTATGAGAACACGTTTAGGCAATTTCTCAAAAATGAAACATATAATTTAACGTGGAAAAACAAATGAGACATTCATGGAATAGAAAATCAAGGTATGAAAATTTATATTTTGGATTTTTCATGTGTATATATATATATATATATATATATATAAATGAAAATCAAATAATGAAGGCAGAAGAGTATACTTACTTTTTTTTCGCTGTATCCCAACCAGACAAATTGGCCACTTCAGTTAGAGCTAACCTCCAGCTTTGTACCTTCTCAAGATCAGGCTTGATTAATGTTCGCTCATGATTTTCCAACGCTACTCCAAAGTTTCCCTTATGATGACGTACTTCTGATGGATCAACATCATAAAAAATGGGATAAATAGTTTGGCCCTTTGATCTACACTCAACAATCTTAACAAGCTCCTTCAAGCACCATGTAGATGATGCGTAGTTTTTAGATAATATGACAATTGAAAATCTTGACTCTTGAATTGCTGTGAGAAGTGCTGAAGAAATTTCTTCCCCCCTCTGAAGATTCTGATCATCTTTGAATGTGTTAATACCTGAACGCTCCAAAGAAGCATGTAAATGACCTACAAAGTTATTACGGGTATCCTCTCCTCTAAAACTCAAGAAAACATCTCGTTTCCATTTATGGTCAATTGAGGAAGCCATAGTTATGATAGATTCTAATTGATGTGGTTGCAACCTAAGGGGATATCCTCAGTTATGAGAAGCACAAAAGGCAAGGCCCTAGTCTTTGTATCATTGATGCAAGTCATGTAAGTGCGTAGTTTAGTTGTACTTTATATCTATCCTTCTCACTACGCGGGACTTTGCGCTACGTGGGACCAAGGCCGGCCAAAGTTATTTTGAGGCCTTAGGGGAAACTTTTAAATTGGGACGGCCAATGGCATCAGTTGTTTCTACTATTGAGCTGCTCCTGCATGGGACTTGCATGCGTCGACTTTTTGTACCAAACTTCCTTAGTCAATCACTTTGAATTATTTAAATTGGGCTGGCCAATGGCATCGGTTGCTTTACTGTTGAGCCGCTCCTGAATAGGACTTGCATGCGTGGACTTTTTGTACCAACCTTCCTTAGTCAGTCATTTGAATCATTTCTTCTTTGTTTATTATAAATAAATAAATAAAACACACACACGCACAAAATATTGGCTTAAGTGCAAAACATATCCCGGGAGTTTTGGAGGGTTTTTGGTATCTCCAAAAGCTAATTCCAAAAAAGCTTCAACATATTTTTGTTAAATTTTTTTGTCAATAATGCAGATGGCAATCCCGACGCCGTAGCTTGTGGCACCAAAAACACTTAATATATTACCACAAGGTATATACCTCTTGTGGTATTCTTTTTTTTAATTTAATCTATCACATAAAACAATATCATAGTGAGTTTTGTATCACTCAAAAAACTGAAAAGGTTTAAATATTACACAATTAACAGTTTACCCTTAAAATAGTATTACATATTTTTTGGTCACACTCAAAACTCTAAGGGATTTAAGTATTACATAATTAAGTATTTACACAAAATATACATGATTAAGCGTAACACTCAAACCCCACCTAAGTGGTGAGCTCATTGGCCTTGAAAGTGATGTAATAAACTTGGAGATCCCAAGTTTAAGCACCACATTATAGATCCATTAAGTTTCGGGGTGGCTCAATCATAAGCAAGGAATGGAATAGTTTGGACAAGACTAGGGCCAACTCAATACAACTTAAGTTTATGATGAAACTTTAATTTGGCCTTTTTTATATTTAAATGTTGAATAATTATATATTTATTGTTTTGATTGGCTTTATACCTGTTTTTCTTGAAAGCACTTAACAAATATGTTATGCGCACCATATGGAAAACAATGACAAATAATAAACAAGTAAAATGCATTTTGTCATAGGATATGCCAATTACATTAAAAAAAAAAAAAAAAAAAAAAAAAAAAAAGAACCTAACAGTTGCCACTCAATATAAAATGTAAGCCCCCCCCCCCCCTCTCTCTTCCTTGGTAGTAGCCAACTCATACAAGTTAAGATAAAAAGAATATTTATTTTTTAATTAGAAAAGTCTTAAAACATTGAACCAGGTGAAAAAAATAAAATTAAATAAATAAATAAAAATTCAATATTGATTCATTTTTATTTCTTATCTCTAATATGGCATATGAGAATATTGCAATTCTTTTTTTTATAAAATGTGCCACTTGGCAGAATCTCGTACATTCCCACATAAGTTCTTTGCTTTTATATATACTAGTCTTGCCTTTTACTATTTGTCACTGTGAATTTTTTAAAGGTTTGTACCTTTAATTCTTTTGCTCTATGACAAATGAACTGAACTTTGTGCTGCATAATTTGTTTCATCAACATAAGCAAATTCATATGAATTTATCAATTTATCTTCAGTAAATTCTTCTTCCTTTATTGATTTTAAGAACCAAATTTGATATGGTTGGAGGAATTTTTCTTTAGCTCTCCTTCCTACAACATAGATTAAGTTACATCTTGTATAACTTTAAATAGTATTATACTTCGAGATTAGTATTTTGAGAATTTCACCATTGGATTACATATTCTTTTTGTTCTTAACATGCATGCTAAATTTCATAAGGATAGGATGTTATTTATAATGCGATTTATGAACTTATTTTTTTATGCATAATTTTATAATACAACAAACATAGAATTTAAACATTTATAGATAAAATGGTTAGCGATCTCAAATTATCTTTTGAAATTTTGCAAGCATTGAGATTATAAGAAGAAAAAATAATCCAATAGTTGGTTCATCAACTATTGTTTAGAGTTTGAAATTTAACTTAAATGGGTGTTTATTGTTTTGCCTCTTTATAGAAGACTTCATTTGACACTATCCTATGCGCAAATTCAAAAGCAAAGAACAATAAGTATCATAAATTTATTAAATTAAAATATAAGCGTAAGTTGCATCTTGGGGAAAAAAAAGTAAAAAAAATACAACAACATGAGGTGTATCATGCGGGATTTAATTATAGTGCTGACTTTAATGCTTAAGAAAGATAATATTGAAAAGTCACGGCTTAATATATAAATCTGAAAATTTTGATAATAGAGTATTAGTTGGAGTAGAATTTAAATTTCTAAAACTTAAATGATAAAATTTTATCTAAATTAAATTATTGTTAACTCTTATCCCTTAGTCAAGAGTCTTGTAGCTTAATATCCTATTAAAAAATTAATTTAATATTGGATGCAACTTGGGGAAAAAGAAAAAAACAAAAACGTGAGTTGTGTGGGATTAAAATTTAGAAAATTTTGATTATAGACTTTTAATTTTAATTAAATAAAACAGTTGTTAGATGATATCCTTTAATTTAAAAAGATATATCATAACAAATATATAAAATTAATTTACTAATTAGTTGTTCTTAAAATGTTAAGTAGAAGTCAAAATGTGGTTTTCTTTCTTCTTCTTTTTTAGAACAAAAACATGTGTAGTTGTTTGGGATTTAAGTTTAAAGTATTTTATAATAGATTTTTAGTTTGAATAGAATTTAAATTTGTACGTTTTTAGACCCCTATAAAACTAGATTGTTAAACCTAATTAATTAACCAAGTGAATACTTAGGTTCATTATTCAAATCTAGGTTAAAACAAAACAATCATGTCATGCAAAGAAGCGGAAAAATAAAGAACACAATAATATGATGACCTAGGAAAACCAAACCGATAAAAAACCTGGGGAGGATTTAACCTAGCAATCCTCAAGGTAAAAAGCAAATCCACTAGAAAGAATTGAAGTTTACACAATAGCGACTTAGTGACTTAGACCACTAACATCCTATTGCTACCTACCAGAAGAAAACTTACTACCTCGACCCCATGATAGCTCCGAGTCTACAGACTACTTCTTTCTTTGGCCTTTGCAAAACACAAACACCCACGTTTGTGACTTTGAGATCCCACTCAAAGGTTTAGCAACACAAACTCTCTTGTTTGTGACTCCAAGACCACCCTCGAAAGTTTAGATCATCAGCACCTTTAATGACTAGAGAAGGCGGCAACTTTTTCAACACCGGATCTTGAGATTCTTCAAGTAATAACACCGGTAGAAGATATTAGAGAGCTTTTGGGTACAAAACCCTAAATACAAAAGAGTCACACTCTTCTCTCTCTAAAAAACCTTATAAAAACGTGCTTTGATGACTAGAGAAGGCAGCAACTTCTTCAACACTGGATCTTGAGATTCTTCAAGTAATAATACCAATAGAAGATATTAGAGAGCTTTTGAATACAAAACCATAAATACAAAAGAGGCACACTCTTCTCTCTCTTAAAAACTTATAAAAACGTGTTTTAGGATTTCCTTTATATAGTGGGAGAAGTAGATCAGAAACCCTAATTCTTAATGGGCTTGAACTGCTATTTGGGCTTAATTAAAATTCTGCAGATATGACTTTCGATCGGTCGAGCTTGTCTCTCGATCGGTCGAAACAAATAGATTATGAAATCTTCTTCCTGCAGCTTGTATGTTCTTGAATCTTGACTTGAATCACCTTGAGCATTGTCTAATAATACTTATAGACTCTAAGATCTATATCTAGACAAGTTTGTGTTCACGATTTGCCAATTGTACAAAACTTTTAGAACCTAACAAAGTTTGTTGAAATATTTAAGTTTAAAAATTTTCATCGTTGGATAACATATTCTTTTTGTTCTTAACATGCATGCTAGATTTCATAAGGATAAGATGTTATTTATAAAGCGATTTATGAACTTATTTTTTTATGCATAATTTTATAATACAACAAACTTAGAATTTAAACATTTATATATAAAATGGTTAGCGATCTCAAATTATCTTTTGAAATTTTGCAAGCATTGAGATTACAAGGAAAAAAAAATCCAATAGTTGGTTCATCAAATTTCGTATTCAATTAAAAAAAAAAATGAGTGAAGTAACATTGCTTTAAATTAACTCAAGAGTAACTTGATCCCATCTCCATATATAAATAAAATATAAATTAAAAAAAATTATTAATAAATAGTAATAATAAATTATAAAATAAGTAAATAATTTTTGTAAGGACTCAATTTGTAACAATCCCAAATTTATTTTGGGTTCGAACGTTAAAGGCCCAAACAATAAATTTGTAGAGAGTGAGCTAAAAGGCTAGGCTCTAGTGAAAGTACAGTCGTTAGTCATGGTGTTCATGATGATCGCACAGGGGTGAATTGAGCTCATCTAGGAAGACTTTCTCCTCGGCACTGCCTGGGTGGCTCCAATCTTTGAACCTCGTCCGAGGAGTTTAATGTTCTTATTACCCCTTTTTTGCTGGGTTTTTTCTCATCCCCTTAGAGACGATACATCATCTTCCTTTTATACAAGCTTTTCCCCTCCCTTGAATGTCCACGTGTAGGTTCAATTTTATAGGGCTGATACTTGTCTCATCAACCCATACATAAAGTGGTTGGGGGTGGTTGTAAAAGCTAAAGAGCATGGCTCTGTCAAGCGCAAAGTACTTAATTGTAATAATGGTAGTCTTTCCCTTGTTCTTTGTCACCACACTGTTCAGGGGTCCTTTCCTCATTAAGGCGGTCAGGACGTTTGTTGGCGCATTCAATACGAAGGTGACAATTTTCCTTGAACTGTTCCTACAATGTACTCGCCCTTTCTTCTGGGAGCGCTCTGAGGGCCGCCTTTGATGGTGTGTCGTTCCTTCCTTCTAGGTTTTAGGACGTCGAGGACAAGATCGTCCTCGGCTATATCTCTAAGCCATTTGGACTCTCGTTGCACGTCCTCAACAACACCTCTCCTCGGCGTGGGCCTTGGGCCCTAATGGAAAGTGGGCCAGGATCACAAATTCCCTGGCCCCACAATAACCCCTTAAAATCCTGTTGTCCAGCTCCTCGGATGGAGAGAAGGGTTTTGGTGTCGTTGGGCCTATGTCATGGCTTGCCAAGTCTTGTTCTTCATCAATGCCAGAGCCACTTCGTTTGCCTGGGACACGCTCTTGGTTGTGAGACATTCTTTTAGTTTACTCACGCCACGTTCCTGCCATTTCGGTACACGAGGCGCGCCTTTAATAAAGTCTCTTTACGAGGTAATGCAAATCTAACGGCTAAAGACTGCTTTGGGAATTGAGCAGGACTTATCTCGTTTGTAATTTTTCTTGGAGATTTGCACAGATTAAATGCCACCAGGCTTACCCCCCATATAAGAAGCACGGTGGGAGGTCATTTCCTTTATTTGCAGACCTTTTAACCTTTTCAAATTCCTAACCCTCCAATTGTGCCCAAAGTCCCCACTACCAGCATGACTGAGCCTTAGGGAGTGATATGGTCAAGGCCAGGATGAGGGTGAAGGGACCACACCCTCTTCAGAAGCCTTAGGTATCTTCGAGATCCAAAATGCCCCGGTCAGGGCAAGGGAGACAAAGACTCAAGACATTTCTTCCCCTCGATAAGGCAAGAAAGGAGCCTCTTATTCCTTCAGCCAAAATCCGAAGCAAGTGGAGGTCGCATCAGATTTTTGGTGCGACAACACTAAGATTCATCATCGCCGGTACCATCCGTTCTCACTCGATTGCTGCTAATGCGATACTTTCTCGATTGCGGTTAGAGCTGGTATGGGGATTTGGCATCCCCGCTTCTCCCTCTCTTCCATCACTGGTGCCACCCAGGTGCCTCTACTTCTTCTTCTCTTCCATCACTGGTGCTACCCAGACTTGCTCGGTTGCCGTTAGAGCAAGGTTATTGACCAGATGACTCCGCTTCTTCTTCTCTTCAACCACTTGGGCCATCCAGACTTACTTAGTCGCTACTAGAGCAGAATCGAAGGATCTATCGTTCCCATGTATACCCCCTTCTTCTTTTTTTCTTCTTTTTTTTTTTTTGTTTCTGTAGTTAGCTTCTAGTATAGGCTTGTCTAAGCCCCTTTTTTGTATACTGTACTACTTCTTTGTCTAATAAGAGATGACTTTATCCCATTTTGCGTGCTCTTTCTTTTCCGCAATAATTATTTCGTGAATGGATGTGCTGTTGTCCTTTTCTTTCGAATAATCCTTAGGGCCGATGCCCTCGTTAGCAAAGAGTTATCATTTTGAACTTATTAAAATTGAGGGGCACAACAATACCGACTTTAAATAGGTTAACCATATGAGACTAACTGGGATAATAGTTGAATGTTCTGTGTCGCATATGGGATGATCACCCGAGGACGTGTAACCTAAGATGAAGTGTCCGAGGGGATTGCCGGGCACTAGAGTGCTTTGCCACATTTCAAACGATATTCATAGCCTTAACTTGTTTTAGGCATCCAGTCTAAGGGCCGAGGTATGACCGTATTGGGTCTAAACACTCGGCTGTGTTAGTTTCCTTAGAGCTAGAGGTCCGAGGACTGTGCGAGATTTCCATTATGTCTAGGACTTAAGCCTTTCTTGATGTAGTTAGTTTCCCGTAGGTTTGGGTCCGAGGACCATGCAAGACCTAGGTTTTATCCAAAACTTATATTTTCTTGAAGTAGTTGGTTTCCCCATAGGTTTGAGTCCGAGGACTATGCAAGACCTTGGTTCTGTCCAAAACTTATATTTTCTTGAAGTAGTTGGTTTCCCCAAAGGTTTGAGTCCGAGGACCATGCAAGACCTTGATTCTGTCCAAAACTTATATTTTCTTGAAGTAGTTGGCTTCCCTATAGGTTTGAGTCCGATGACCATGCAAGACCTTGGTTTTGTCCAAAACTCATATTTTCTTGAAGTAGTTGGCTTCCCCATAAGTTTGAGTTCGAGGACCATGCAAGACCTTGGTTCTGTCCAAAACTTATATTTTCTTGAAGTAGTTGGTTTCCTAATAGGTTTGAGTCCGAGGACTATGTAAGACCTTGGTTCTGTCCAAAACTTATATTTTCTTGAAGTAGTTGGTTTCCCCATAAGTTTGAGTCCGAGGACCATACAAGATCTTGGTTCTGTCCAAAACTTATATTTTCTTAAAGTAGTTGGCTTCCCCATAGGTTTGAGTCCAAAGACCATGCAAGACCTTGGTTCGTTCCAAAACTTATATTCTCTTTAAATAGCTAGTTTTCCCATAGGTTTGAGTTCGAGGACCATGTAAGACCTTTGTTCTGTCCAACACTTATGGGAATTCAGTGAATCGGGCTACTGGACTTGCGAAGGGTTAGCCCCTTGACAAAGATGTGGGGCATAGACTTGATGTTAGAAGCCCCTAGAACTACCCGTGCCACTGGCACTTCGAAGTGTAGCCCTAAGTGGGAGTTGAGTTAGGGCGACAACCGCGTGCTGCTGGAAATGATGGAGAGGCTTTTGCATAGCTTACACCACTGCCAAAACTATTTCTTTTGAGGGACCCTTGTTGACAGGGGCTTGATCCCACCATGACTAACCGCCACCTGCGCCAACGCACAAGCCTTCTCCACAGATGACGCCAATTGTAAGGACTCGATTTGTAACGATCCCAAATTTATTTTGGGTTCGAACGTTAAAGGCCCAAACAATAAATTTGTAAAGAGTGGGCTAAAAGGTTAGGCCCTGGTGAAAGTACAGTCGTAAGTCATGGTGTTCATGATGATCGCACAGGGGTGAACTAAGCTCATCCAAGAAGACTTTCTCCTCAACACGACCTGAGTGGCTCTAGTCTTTGAACCTCGTTCGAGGAGTTTAATTTTCTTATTACCCCTTTTTTGCTAGGTTTTTTCTCATCCCCTTAGAAACGATACATCATCTTCCTTTTATACTAGCTTTTCCCGCCCTCAAACGTCCACGTATAGGTTTAGCTTTATAGAACTGATACTTGTCTCATCAGCCCATACCCAAAGTGGTTGGGGATGGTTGTAAAAACTGAAGAGCATGGCTTTGTCAGGGGCAGAGTACTTAATTGCAATAATGACAACCATTCCCTTGTTCTTTGTCGCCACATTGTTCACGGGTCCTTTCCCTATTAAGGTAGCCAGGACATTTGTTGGCACATTCAATGCGGAGGTGACAGTTTTCCTTGAACTGCTCCTACAATGTACTTGCCCTTTCTTTTGGGAGCGCTCTGGGGGCCGCCTTTGATGGTGTGCCGTTCCTTCATTCTAGGTTTTGGGACGCCGAGGACAGGATCGTCCTTGGCTATATCTCTAAGCCATTTGGACTCTCGTTGCATGTTCTCGGCAATACCTCTCCTCGGCGTGGGCCTTAGGCCCTAATGGAAAGTGGGCCAGGATCACAAATTCTCTGGCCCCACAATTTTAATGTAAAAATTTCTTTAATGCAGACTTTGATGCTTAAGAAAGACAATGTTGAAAAGTCACAGCCTAATATATAAATATAAAAATTTTGATAATAGAGTATTACTGGAGTAGAATTTAAATTTATAAAACTTAAATGATAAAATTTTATCTAAATTAAATTATTGTTAACTCTTATCCCTTAGTCAAGAGTCCTGTAGTTTAATATCCTAATAATAAATTAATTTAATATTGGATGCAACTTGAGGAAAAAGACAAAAACAAAAACATGAGTTGTGTGGGATTAAAATTTAGAAAATCTTGAATATAGACTTTTAATTTTAATTAAATTAAACAGTTGTTAGATGATATTCTTTAATTTAAAAATATATATTGTGGGGCCCAATAATCCGTGGGCCAGGCCCATTTACTTGTTGGAGTCCAAAGGCCCAAGCCGAGGAGGGTGATGGCCCAAGCTCGGCAATACAAATACGAAGTAGCCTTGGGACACAGCCGAGGACGACTCAGTCCTCGGCATAACCGAGATCTCACAAGAGGAAAGGGCAAAAATGGTATAGAAATAACTTTGGAAAAAATCTAAAATATCTATGACATTTAGAAAAGGGTACGCTGGGAAATATAACGACCCGGGAAAGCTGCTCTTACTGTCATTCAATACTCTGCACCTGACAGAGCCATACTCTTCAGCTTTTACAACCACCCCCCAACCACTCTGGGTATGGGCTGATGGAACAAGTATCAGTCTTGGAATGCCGATCCTACACGTGGACGAAGGATAACGAACACAGGCTAGTATAAAATGAAAAGTAAGCAATTCATAGAGGGGGCTGGGAACAATGGCCAAAAACCAGAGCCTCCCAGCCCGCCTCCAGGAGAAATACTCCTAAGGCGAAGACGACTTAACCATGTATGCATATCACGTAAACCCACCGTTTGGCGACCAAGGCCTAGCCTTTCAAACCCACGCTCTACAAATGATATTGTTTGGGCCTTTTTACGTGCGAACTCAACACTGTTACGGTCCGCCACGAATCGTGTCCTTACAATTGGCGCCGTCTGTGGGAAAGGCTTGTGTCTTGGCACTGGTGGTGGGTTGATACCATCCTTCACATCATTTTCAGTAGTTGGATATAGTGTTTTAGAGTAAAGTCCCACTAGGGGCTATGTTTCTTCACTAGGGGCTGCGCCTTGTAGCGTCAATAGCACGGATGGTTCCAGGGGCTTGGCCGAGGGGCTGGTCCCTTTAAACCAAGATCCTACGCCATAGCCGAGGGGATAATTCCCCCAACTACTTATCAAAACTGAGTTTTGGACAGAACTAAGGCATTGCATGGTCCTCGGACTCAAGCCTATGGGGAAACCAACTACTTGGATGAGAAAACTGAGTTTTGGACAGAACCAAGGCATTGCATGGTCCTCGGACTCAAGCCTATGGGGAAACCAACTACTTGGATGAGAAAACTGAGTTTTGGACAGAACCAAGGCATTGCATGGTCCTCGGACTCACCTATGGGAAACCAACTACTTTGGATGAGAAAACTGAGTTTTGGACAGAACCAAGGTATTGTATGGTCCTCGACTCAAGCCTATGGGAAACCAACTACTTGGATGAGAAAACTGAGTTTTGGACAGAACCAAGCATTGCATGGTCCTCGGACTCAAGCCTATGGGGAAACCAACTACTTGGATGAGAAAACTGAGTTTTGGACAGAACAGGCATTGCATGGTCCTCGGACTCAAGCCTATGGGGAAACCAACTACTTGGATGAGAAAACTGAGTTTTGGACAGAACCAAGGTATTGTATGGTCCTCGGACTCAAGCCTATGGGGAAACCAACTACTTGGATGAGAAAACTGAGTTTTGGACAGAACCAAGGTATTGCATGGTCCTCGGACTCAAGCCTATGGGGAAACCAACTACTTGGATGAGAAAACTGAGTTTTGGACAGAACCAAGGCATTGCATGGTCCTCGGACTCAAGCCTATGGGGAAACCAACTACTTGGATGAGAAAACTGAGTTTTGGACAGAACCAAGGCATTGCATGGTCCTCGGACTCAAGCCTATGGGGAAACCAACTACTTGGATGAGAAAACTGAGTTTTGGACAGAACTAAAGCATTGCATGGTCCTCGAACTCAAGCCTATGGGGAAACCAACTACTTGGATGAGAAAACTGAGTTTTTGACAGAACCAAGGCATTGCATGGTCCTCGGACTCAATCCTATGGGGAAACCAACTACTTGGATGAGAAAACTGAGTTTTGGATAGAACCAAGGCATTGCATGGTCCTCGGACTCAATCCTATGGGGAAACCAACTACTTGGATGAGAAAACTGAGTTTTGGATAGAACCAAGGCATTGCATGGTCCTCGGACTCAAGCCTATGGGGAAACCAACTACTTGGATGAGAAAACTGAGTTTTGGACAGAACCAAGGCATTGCATGGTCCTCGGACTCAAGCCTATGGGGAAACCAACTACTTGGATGAGAAAACTGAGTTTTGGACAGAACCAAGATATTGCATGGTCCTCGGACTCAAGCCTATGGGGAAACCAACTACTTGGATGAGAAAACTGAGTTTTGGACAGAACCAAGGCATTGCATGGTCCTCGGACTCAAACCTATGGGGAAACCAACTACTCGGATGAGAAAAAGATTGAGTTTCGTAAGGTCGGCTACTTAATAAGAATTCTAAGTTACTCAATCCTCGGCTCAAATACTGTAAAATGTTAAAGCCAATAACAGTGTTAAGAAGATGGTGAAACGCCCCACTATTCAGCAACCTAGCGGGGCTGTTCATTTTGCGGGTGATATGTCTTCGGAAGGTTACTTCCTACACCGCATCGAGCATTCAGTTATCATCTCGGCTAGTTTTGGGGTAAGTATCGTTTTTCACAGGTCGGCATTGTTGTGCCAAACAACTCTATTAAAGTTATGGTGATATCTTTTTCTTAGCAAGTATTTTTGACCCTAGGTGTCATTGACTCAAATGCTATATTATTGTGCCGAACAGCACTCGCAAATTCATAATAGCGCATTTCTCTTTGATAAGGGATTATGGCCCCAAGTATTGTACTCTAAGGTTGGCGGTATTGTGCCAGGTCGACTCAGTAAGCTCATCATAATGTACTTTCTTTTCTTGCCTAATGGGAGTTTCAGCCCTAAGTATTACTTATTCGATTCAGTATTATTAAGCCGGATTGCTTTTATAAACACAGAGCAAGATCTTTTTATTAATTGGGACTTTGGTCCTAGACGTCGGTCACGGTTTAAAAATAAAAGAAAAATTCGCAAGATTGTATGTCTATTCATTGCGTTATCATTTTGGAAATATAGAGATAGAACATGTGAAGTAAAGTGATAACAATTTTTATTAATATAAAGATGTATTACAACGTACAAAGAGGGGCTTAAACAAGTCTATACAAAAGGTGGATTGCCAAAAAAAAAAAAAAAAAAAAAAAAAAAAAAAAACAGCTATACAGGTAAGTAAACAGTCAGATGTCTTTTTAAACTCGTCTCCGAAGTCCTTCTAAACTCTGCCTCAGTAGCGCCCATATTGAGAGAAGGACCTTCTTCAGAAGAAGATGGAGGAGATGAATGAAGAAGATGGAGGAGATGAATGAAAAGAAGGAGGAGAAGAAGAGGGAAGAGATGAAAAGAAAGAAAAAGGAGTAAAAGAGGGAGAAGGAAAAGCACCAGGATGGATCTGGTGGTGGAAAGAAGAAGAAAGAGAGGCAAAAGGAGACACCAGTGAACGAAGAGAGGAAGAAGCAGGGGCACTTAGACCCTGCCTCAATCCTGACTCCTAACACGCTGGTGCCATGTTAGCTATGCTCATCAGAGAGCGGCTGGTACTGATAATGGGTGTCCTCGGCTCAGTCACGCCGAAGGTTTGACGTGACGAGCCCCTACTTCGGATTTTGGCTGAAAGGAAGGTGAGACAGATTTTGAGTCTTCGCCATCCCTGCCCTGACCGAGCCATTACGAGCTTTATTGGAACATGGTGTTTACGGGGAGGGTATGGTTCCTTCATCACTCGTTGTTATGGTGAGCGTATCACGATTTAGTGTATAACTAGTGGGTAAAGAAAACTTTAGGGGAGGCTAAGGATTTCAGATCTCAGAAGGATAAAAAGGGTCTCTGTATGAGAGCGATAGCCTCCTAACTTGTCTTCTTATAGGAAGGCCAAAACGGAAGGTATTAAATTTGTCCAGATTTCCAAGAGAATCTGTAAACAAAGATATACCCGTTCCACTTCCCCACCTCATCAAACAAACCGTCGAATTTAAATAGTCTCGTAAATAGAAGTCATTAAAAGCACGTTTTGGATAGCCAAACGGCATGAGCGCGTCGTGAATAAACTCAAGAGGAATGTCTCGTAGACCAGTACATTTCCTGGGCAGACGAAGAAACGTCAACATTGATGAAGGACTGAGTTGAACGAGCTATAATAAAGGCTTGGTATTATCAAAACCCTCATCTCCAACCAATTGGTTGGGCAGCAGGGTTTTGAGGGGCTATTGTGGGGCCCAATAATCCGTGGGCCAGGTCCATTTACTTGTTGGGGTCCAAAGGCCCAAGCCGAGGAGGGTGATGGCCCAAGCTCGGCAATACAAATACGAAGTAGCCTTGGGACACAGCCGAGGACGACTCAGTCCTCGACATAACCGAGATCTCACAAGAGGAAAGGGCAAAAATGGTATAGAAATAACTTTGGAAAAAATCTAAAATATCTATGACATTTAGAAAAGGGTACGTTGGGAAATATAACGACCCGGGAAAGCTGCTCTTACTGTCATTCAATACTCTGCACCTGACAGAGCCATACTCTTCAGCTTTTACAACCACCCCCCAACCACTCTGGGTATGGGCTGATGGGACAAGTATCAGTCTTGGAATGTCGATCCTACACGTGGACGAAGGATAATGAACACAGGTTAGTATAAAAGGAAAAGTAAGCAATTCATAGAGGGGGCTGGGAACAATGGCCAAAAACCAGAGCCTCCCAGCCCGCCTCCAGGAGAAAGACTCCTAAGGCGAAGACGACTTAACCATGTATGCATATCACGTAAACCCACCGTTTGGCGACCAAGGCCTAGCCTTTCAAACCCACGCTCTACAAATGATATTGTTTGGGCCTTTTTACGTGCGAACCCAACACTATTACGGTCCGCCACGAATCGTGTCCTTACAAATATCATAACAAATATATAAAATTAATTTACAAATTGGTTATTCTTAAAATGTAAAAGTAGAAGTCAAAATGTGGTTTTCTTTCTTTTTTTTTAGAACGAAAACATGTGTAGTTGTTTGGGATTTAAGTTTAAAGTTTTCTACAATAGATTTTTAGTTTGAATAGAATTTAAATTTGTTGAAATATTTAAGTTTAGAAATTTTCACCGTTGAATTACATATTCTTTTTGTTCTTAACTTGTATGCTAAAATTCATAAGGATAGAATGTTATTTATAATGCGATTTATGAACTTATTTTTTTATGCATAATTTTATAATACAACAAACTTAGAACTTAAACATTTATAGATAAAATTGTTAGCGATCTCAAATTATCTTTTGAAATTTTGCAAGCATTGAGATTATAAGAAGAAAAATAATCCAATAGTTGGTTCATCAAATTTCGTATTCAATAAAAAAAATAATAATGAGTGAAGTAACATTGCTTTAAATTAACTCAAGAGTAAGTTGATCCCATCTCCATATATATATAAAATATAAATTAAAAAAATTATTAATAAATACTAATAATAAATTATAAAACAAGTAATTAATTTAAATGATACAATTTCTTTAGGTTATAATTGTTTAGAGTTTGAAATTTAACTTAAATGGGTGTTTATTTTTTTGCATCTTTATAAAAGACTTCATTTGACACAATATCCTACGCGCAAATTCAAAAGCAAAGAAAAATAAGTATCATAAATTTATTAAATTAAAATATAAGAGAAAGTTGCATCTAGGGGAAAAAAAGTTAAAAAAATACAAAAACATGAGGTGTATCATGCGGGATTTAATTATAGTGCTGACTTTAATGCTTAAGAAAGATAATATTGATCAAAAGTCACAGCTTAATATATAAATAAGAAAATTTTGATAATAGAGTATTAGTTGGAGTAGAATTTAAATTTCTAAAACTTAACTGATAAAATTTTATCTACACTAAATTATTTTTAACTCTTATCCCATAGTCAAGAATATTGTAGTTTAATATCCTAATGAAAAATTAATTTAATATTGGATGCAACTTGGGGAAAAAGACAAAAACAAAAACGTGAGTTGTGTGGGATTAAAATTTAGAAAATTTTGATTATAGAATTTTAATTTCAATGAAATTAAACAGTTGTTAGATGATATCCTTTAATTTAAAAAAGATATATCGTAACAAATATATAAAATCAATTTACAAATTAGTTGTATTTAAAATGTTAAAGTAGAAGTCAAAATGTGGTTATTTATTTATTTTTTAGAACGAAAACATGTGTAGTTGTTTGGGATTTAAGTTTAAAGCTTTTTCTAATATATTTTTAGTTTGAATAGAATTTAAATTTGTTGAAATATTTAAGTTTAGAAATTTTCACCGTTGGATTACATAATCTTTTTGTTCTTAACATGCACGTTAAATTTCATAAGGATAGGATGTCATTTATAATGCGATTTATGAACTTATTTTTTTATGCATAATTTTATAATACAACAAACTTAGAATTTAAACATTTATAGATAAAATGGTTAGCGATCTCAAATTATCTTTTGAAATTTTGCAAGCATTGAGATTATAAGAAGAAAAAATAATCAAATAGTTGGTTCATCAAATTTCGTATTCAATAAAAGAAAATAATAATGAGTGAAGTAACATTACTTTAAATTAACTCAAGAGTAAGTTGATCCCATCTCCATATATATATAAAATATAAATTAAAAAAATTATTAATAAATAGTAATAATAAATTATAAAACAAGTAATTAATTTTAATAATAAAATTTCTTTAAGTTCTAATTGTTTAGAGTTTGAAAATTTAACTTAAATGGGTGTTTATTTTTTTGCATCTTTATAGAAGACTTCATTTGACACAATATCCTACGCGCAAATTCAAAAGCAAAGAAAAATAAGTATCATAAATTTATTAAATTAAAATATAAGAGAAAGTTTCATCTAGGGCAAAAAAAAGTTAAAAAAATACAAAAACATGAGGTGTATCATGCGGGATTTAATTATAGTGCTGACTTTAATGCTTAAGAAAGATAACATTGATCAAAAGTCACAGCTTAATATATAAATCAGAAAATTTTGATAAAAGAGTATTAGTTGGAGTAGAATTTAAATTTCTAAAACTTGACTGATAAAATTTTATCTACATTAAATTATTTTTAACTCTTATCCCATAATCAAGAATCTTGTAGTTTAACATCCTAATGAAAAATTAATTGAATATTGGATGCAACTTGGGAAAAAAGGCAAAAACAAAAACGTGAGTTGTGTGGGATTAAAATTTAGAAAATTTTGATTATAGAATTTTAATTTCAATGAAATTAAACAGTTGTTAGATGATATCCTTTAATTTAAAAAGATATATCATAACAAATATATATAATTAATTTACAAATTAGTTGTTCTTAAAATGTTAAAGTCGAAGTCAAAATGTGGTTTTTTTTTTTTTTTTTTTTTTTTAGAACGAAAACATGTGTAATTGTTTGGGATTTAAGTTTGAAGTTTTTTCTAATATATTTTTAGTTTGAATAGAATTTAAATTTGTTGAAATATTTGAGTTTAGAAATTTTCACCGTTGGATTAAATAATCTTTTTGTTCTTAACTTGCACGTTAAATTTCATAAGGATAGGATGTTATTTATAATGCGATTTATGAACTTATTTTTTTATGCATAATTTTATAATACAACAAACTTAGAATTTAAACATTTATAGATAAAATGGTTAGCGATCTCAAATTATCTTTTAAAATTTTGCAAGCATTGAGATTATAAGAAGAAAAAATAATCGAATAGTTGGTTCATCAAATTTCGTATTCAATAAAAGAAAATAATAATGAGTGAAGTAACATTGCTTTAAATTAACTCAAGAGTAAGTTGATCTCATCTCCATATATATATAAAATATAAATTAAAAAAATTATTAATAAATAGTAATAATAAATTATAAAACAAGTAATTAATTTTAATGGTAAAATTTCTTTAAGTTCTAATTGTTTAGAGTTTGAAATTTAACTTAAATGGGTGTTTATTTTTTTGCATCTTTATAAAAGACTTCATTTGACACAATATCCTACGCGCAAATTCAAAAGAAAAGAAAAATAAGTATCATAAATTCATTAAATTAAAATATAAGAGAAAGTTGCATCTAGGGGAAAAAAAAGGTTAAAAAAATACAAAAACATGAGGTGTATCATGCGGGATTTAATTATAGTGCTGACTTTAATGCTTAAGAAAGATAATATTGATCAAAAGTCACAGCTTAATATATAAATTAGAAAATTTTGATAATAGAGTATTAGTTGGAGTAGAATTTAAATTTCTAAAACTTAACTGAAAAAATTTTATCTACATTAAATTATTTTTAACTCTTATCCCATAGTCATGAATCTTGTAGTTTAATATCCTAATGAAAAATTAATTTAATATTGGATGCAACTTGGGGAAAAAGATAAAAACAAAAACGTGAGTTGTGTGGGATTAAAATTTAGAAAATTTTGATAATAGAATTTTAATTTCAATCAAATTAAACAGTTGTTAGATGATATCCTTTAATTTAAAAAATATATATCATAACAAATATATAAAATTAATTTACAAATTAGTTGTTCTTAAAATGTTAAAGTAGAAATCAAAATGTTTTTTTTTTAGAATGAAAACATGTGTAGTTGTTTGGGATTTAAGTTTAAAGTTTTTTCTAATATATTTTTAGTTTGAATAGAATTTAAATTTGTTGAAATATTTAAGTTTAGAAATTTTCACCGTTGGATTACATAATCTTTTTGTTCTTAACATGCACGTTAAATTTCATAAGGATAGGATGTTCCTTATAATGCGATTTATGAACTTATTTTCTTATGCGTAATTTTATAATACAACAAACTTAGAATTTAAACATTTGTAGATAAAATGGTTAGCGATCTCAAATTATCTTTTGAAATTTTGCAAGCATTGAGATTATAAGAAGAAAAAATAATCGAATAGTTGGTTCATCAAATTTCGTATTCAATAAAAGAAAATAATAATGAGTGAAGTAACATTGCTTTAAATTAACTCAAGAGTAAGTTGATCCCATCTCCATATATATATATAATATAAATTAAAAAAATTATTAATAAATAGTAATAATAAATTATAAAACAAGTAATTAATTTTAATGATAAAATTTCTTTAAGTTCTAATTGTTTAGAGTTTGAAATTTAACTTAAATGGGTGTTTATTTTTTTGCATCTTTATAGAAGACTTCATTTGACACAATATCCTACGCGCAAATTCAAAAGCAAAGAAAAATAAGTATCATAAATTTATTAAATTAAAATATAAGAGAAAGTTGCATCTAGGGGAAAAAAAGTTAAAAAAATTCAAAAACATGTGGTGTATCATGCGGGATTTAATTATAGTGCTGACTTTAATGCTTAAGAAAGATAATATTGATCAAAAGTCACAGCTTAATGTATAAATCAGAAAATTTTGATAATAGAGTATTAGTTGGAGTAGAATTGAAATTTCTAAAACTTAATTGATAAAATTTTATCTAAATTAAATTATTTTTAACTCTTATCCCATAGTCAAGAATATTTTAGTTTAATATCCTAACGAAAAATTAATTTAATATTGGATGCAACTTGGGGAAAAAGACAAAAACAAAAACGTGAGTTGTGTGGGATTAAAATTTAGAAAATTTTGATTATAGAATTTTAATTTCAATCAAATTAAACAGTTGTTAGATGATATCCTTTAATTTAAAAAAGATATATCGTAACAAATATATAAAATTAATTTACAAATTAGTTGTATTTAAAATGTTAAAGTAGAAGTCAAAATGTGGTAATATATTTATTTTTTAGAACGAAAACATGTGTCGTTGTTTGGGATTTAAGTTTAAAGCTTTTTCTAATATATTTTTAGTTTGAATAGAATTTAAATTTGTTGAAATATTTAAGTTTAGAAATTTTCACCGTTGGATTACATAATCTTTTTGTTCTTAACTTGCACGTTAAATTTCATAAGGATAGGATGTCATTTATAATGCGATTTATGAAGTTATTTTTTTATGCATAATTTTATAATTCAACAAACTTAGAATTTAAACATTTATAGATAAAATGGTTAGTGATCTCAAATTATCTTTTGAAATTTTGCAAGCATTGAGATTATAAGAAGAAAAAATAATCAAATAGTTGGTTCATCAAATTTCGTATTCAATAAAAGGAAATAATAATGAGTGAAGTAACATTGCTTTAAATTAACTCAAGAGTTAGTTGATCCCATCTCCATATATATATAAAATATAAATTAAAAAAATTATTAATAAATAGTAATAATAAATTATAAAACAAGTAATTAATTTTAATGATAAAATTTCTTTAAGTTCTAATTGTTTAGAGTTTGAAATTTAACTTAAATGGGTGTTTATTTTTTTGCATCTTTATAGAAGACTTCATTTGACACAATATCCTACGCGCAAATTCAAAAGCAAAGAAAAATAAGTATCATAAAGTTATTAAATTAAAATATAAGAGAAAGTTGCATCTAGGGCAAAAAAAAGTTAAAAAAATACAAAAACATGAGGTGTATCATGCGGGATTTAATTATAGTGCTGACTTTAATGCTTAAGAAAGATAATATTGATCAAAAGTCACAGCTTAATATATAAATCAGAAAATTTTGATAATAGAGTATTAGTTGGAGTAGAATTTAAATTTCTAAAACTTAATTGATAAAATTTTATCTACATTAAATTATTTTTAACTCTTATCCCATAGTCATGAATCTTGTAGTTTAATATCCTAATGAAAAATTAATTGAATATTGGATGCAACTTGGGAAAAAAGACAAAAACAAAAACGTGAGTTGTGTGGGATTAAAATTTAGAAAATTTTGATTATAGAATTTTAATTTCAATGAAATTAAACAGTTGTTAGATGATATCCTTTAATTTAAAAAGATATATCATAACAAATATATATAATTAATTTACAAATTAGTTGTTCTTAAAATGTTAAAGTCGAAGTCAAAATGTGGTTTTTTTTTTTTTTTTTTTTTTTTAGAACGAAAACATGTGTAATTGTTTGGGATTTAAGTTTGAAGTTTTTTCTAATATATTTTTAGTTTGAATAGAATTTAAATTTGTTGAAATATTTGAGTTTAGAAATTTTCACCGTTGGATTAAATAATCTTTTTGTTCTTAACTTGCACGTTAAATTTCATAAGGATAGGATGTTATTTATAATGCGATTTATGAACTTATTTTTTTATGCATAATTTTATAATACAACAAACTTAGAATTTAAACATTTATAGATAAAATGGTTAGCGATCTCAAATTATCTTTTAAAATTTTGCAAGCATTGAGATTATAAGAAGAAAAAATAATCGAATAGTTGGTTCATCAAATTTCGTATTCAATAAAAGAAAATAATAATGAGTGAAGTAACATTGCTTTAAATTAACTCAAGAGTAAGTTGATCTCATCTCCATATATATATAAAATATAAATTAAAAAAATTATTAATAAATAGTAATAATAAATTATAAAACAAGTAATTAATTTTAATGATAAAATTTCTTTAAGTTCTAATTGTTTAGAGTTTGAAATTTAACTTAAATGGGTGTTTATTTTTTTGCATCTTTATAGAAGACTTCATTTGACACAATATCCTACGCGCAAATTCAAAAGCAAAGAAAAATAAGTATCATAAATTTATTAAATTAAAATATAAGAGAAAGTTGCATCTAGGGGAAAAAAAAGTTAAAAAAATACAAAAACATGAGGTGTATCATGCGGGATTTAATTATAGTGCTGACTTTAATGCTTAAGAAAGATAATATTGATCAAAAGTCACAGCTTAATATATAAATCAGAAAATTTTGATAATAGAGTATTAGTTGGAGTAGAATTTAAATTTCTAAAACTTAATTGATAAAATTTTATCTACATTAAATTATTTTTAACTCTTATCCCATAGTCATGAATCTTGTAGTTTAATATCCTAATGAAAAATTAATTTAATATTGGATGCAACTTGGGGAAAAAGACAAAAACAAAAACGTGAGTTGTGTGGGATTAAAATTTAGAAAATTTTGATTATAGAATTTTAATTTCAATCAAATTAAACAGTTGTTAGATGATATCCTTTAATTTAAAAAATATATATCATAACAAATATATAAAATTAATTTACAAATTAGTTGTTCTTAAAATGTTAAAGTAGAAATCAAAATGTTTTTTTTTTAGAATGAAAACATGTGTAGTTGTTTGGGATTTAAGTTTAAAGTTTTTTCTAATATATTTTTAGTTTGAATAGAATTTAAATTTGTTGAAATATTTAAGTTTAGAAATTTTCACCGTTGGATTACATAATCTTTTTGTTCTTAACTTGCACGTTAAATTTCATAAGGATAGGATGTTCCTTATAATGCGATTTATGAACTTATTTTCTTATGCGTAATTTTATAATACAACAAACTTAGAATTTAAACATTTGTAGATAAAATGGTTAGCGATCTCAAATTATCTTTTGAAATTTTGCAAGCATTGAGATTATAAGAAGAAAAAATAATCGAATAGTTGGTTCATCAAATTTCGTATTCAATAAAAGAAAATAATAATGAGTGAAGTAACATTGCTTTAAATTAACTCAAGAGTAAGTTGATCCCATCTCCATATATATATAAAATATAAATTAAAAAAATTATTAATAAATAGTAATAATAAATTATAAAACAAGTAATTAATTTTAATGATAAAATTTCTTTAAGTTCTAATTGTTTAGAGTTTGAAATTTAACTTAAATGGGTGTTTATTTTTTTGCATCTTTATAGAAGACTTCATTTGACACAATATCCTACGCGCAAATTCAAAAGCAAAGAAAAATAAGTATCATAAATTTATTAAATTATAATATAAGAAAAAGTTGCATCTAGGGGAAAAAAAGTTAAAAAAATACAAAAACATGAGGTGTATCATGCGGGATTTAATTATAGTGCTGACTTTAATGCTTAAGAAAGATAATATTGATCAAAAGACACAGCTTAATGTATAAATCAGAAAATTTTGATAATAGAGTATTAGTTGGAGTAGAATTTAAATTTCTAAAACTTAACTGATAAAATTTTATCTACATTAAATTATTTTTAACTCTTATCCCATAGTCATGAATCTTGTAGTTTAATATCCTAATGAAAAATTAATTTAATATTGGATGCAACTTGGGGCAAAAGGCAAAAACAAAAACGTGAGTTGTGTGGGATTAAAATTTAGAAAATTTTGATTATAGAATTTTAATTTCAATCAAATTAAACAGTTGTTAGATGATATCCTTTAATTTAAAAAATATATATCATAACAAATATATAAAATTAATTTACAAATTAGTTGTTCTTAAAATGTTAAAGTAGAAATCAAAATGTTTTTTTTTTAGAATGAAAACATGTGTAGTTGTTTGGGATTTAAGTTTAAAGTTTTTTCTAATATATTTTTAGTTTGAATAGAATTTAAATTTGTTGAAATATTTAAGTTTAGAAATTTTCACCGTTGGATTACATAATCTTTTTGTTCTTAACTTGCACGTTAAATTTCATAAGGATAGGATGTTCCTTATAATGCGATTTATGAACTTATTTTCTTATGCGTAATTTTATAATACAACAAACTTAGAATTTAAACATTTGTAGATAAAATGGTTAGCGATCTCAAATTATCTTTTGAAATTTTGCAAGCATTGAGATTATAAGAAGAAAAAATAATCGAATAGTTGGTTCATCAAATTTCGTATTCAATAAAAGAAAATAATAATGAGTGAAGTAACATTGCTTTAAATTAACTCAAGAGTAAGTTGATCCCATCTCCATATATATATAAAATATAAATTAAAAAAATTATTAATAAATAGTAATAATAAATTATAAAACAAGTAATTAATTTTAATGATAAAATTTCTTTAAGTTCTAATTGTTTAGAGTTTGAAATTTAACTTAAATGGGTGTTTATTTTTTTGCATCTTTATAGAAGACTTCATTTGACACAATATCCTACGCGCAAATTCAAAAGCAAAGAAAAATAAGTATCATAAATTATTAAATTAAAATATAAGAGAAAGTTGCATCTAGGGGAAAAAAAAGTTAAAAAAATACAAAAACATGAGGTGTATCATGCGGGATTTAATTATAGTGCTGACTTTAATGCTTAAGAAAGATAATATTGATCAAAAGTCACAGCTTAATATATAAATCAGAAAATTTTGATAATAGAGTATTAGTTGGAGTAGAATTTAAATTTCTAAAACTTAATTGATAAAATTTTATCTACATTAAATTATTTTTAACTCTTATCCCATAGTCATGAATCTTGTAGTTTAATATCCTAATGAAAAATTAATTTAATATTGGATGCAACTTGGGGAAAAAGACAAAAACAAAAACGTGAGTTGTGTGGGATTAAAATTTAGAAAATTTTGATTATAGAATTTTAATTTCAATCAAATTAAACAGTTGTTAGATGATATCCTTTAATTTAAAAAATATATATCATAACAAATATATAAAATTAATTTACAAATTAGTTGTTCTTAAAATGTTAAAGTAGAAATCAAAATGTTTTTTTTTTAGAATGAAAACATGTGTAGTTGTTTGGGATTTAAGTTTAAAGTTTTTTCTAATATATTTTTAGTTTGAATAGAATTTAAATTTGTTGAAATATTTAAGTTTAGAAATTTTCACCGTTGGATTACATAATCTTTTTGTTCTTAACTTGCACGTTAAATTTCATAAGGATAGGATGTTCCTTATAATGCGATTTATGAACTTATTTTCTTATGCGTAATTTTATAATACAACAAACTTAGAATTTAAACATTTGTAGATAAAATGGTTAGCGATCTCAAATTATCTTTTGAAATTTTGCAAGCATTGAGATTATAAGAAGAAAAAATAATCGAATAGTTGGTTCATCAAATTTCGTATTCAATAAAAGAAAATAATAATGAGTGAAGTAACATTGCTTTAAATTAACTCAAGAGTAAGTTGATCCCATCTCCATATATATATAAAATATAAATTAAAAAAATTATTAATAAATAGTAATAATAAATTATAAAACAAGTAATTAATTTTAATGATAAAATTTCTTTAAGTTCTAATTGTTTAGAGTTTGAAATTTAACTTAAATGGGTGTTTATTTTTTTGCATCTTTATAGAAGACTTCATTTGACACAATATCCTACGCGCAAATTCAAAAGCAAAGAAAAATAAGTATCATAAATTTATTAAATTATAATATAAGAAAAAGTTGCATCTAGGGGAAAAAAAAGTTAAAAAAATACAAAAACATGAGGTGTATCATGCGGGATTTAATTATAGTGCTGACTTTAATGCTTAAGAAAGATAATATTGATCAAAAGTCACAGCTTAATGTATAAATCAGAAAATTTTGATAATAGAGTATTAGTTGGAGTAGAATTTAAATTTCTAAAACTTAACTGATAAAATTTTATCTACATTAAATTATTTTTAACTCTTATCCCATAGTCATGAATCTTGTAGTTTAATATCCTAATGAAAAATTAATTTAATATTGGATGCAACTTGGGGCAAAAGGCAAAAACAAAAACGTGAGTTGTGTGGGATTAAAATTTAGAAAATTTTGATTATAGAATTTTAATTTCAATCAAATTAAACAGTTGTTAGATGATATCCTTTAATTTAAAAAATATATATCATAACAAATATATAAAATTAATTTACAAATTAGTTGTTCTTAAAATGTTAAAGTAGAAATCAAAATGTTTTTTTTTTAGAATGAAAACATGTGTAGTTGTTTGGGATTTAAGTTTAAAGTTTTTTCTAATATATTTTTAGTTTGAATAGAATTTAAATTTGTTGAAATATTTAAGTTTAGAAATTTTCACCGTTGGATTACATAATCTTTTTGTTCTTAACTTGCACGTTAAATTTCATAAGGATAGGATGTTATTTATAATGCGATTTATGAACTTATTTTTTTGATGCATAATTTTATAATACAACAAACTTAGAATTTAAACATTTGTAGATAAAATGGTTAGCGATCTCAAATTATCTTTTGAAATTTTGCAAGCATTGAGATTATAAGAAGAAAAAATAATCGAATAGTTGGTTCATCAAATTTCGTATTCAATAAAAGAAAATAATAATGAGTGAAGTAACATTGCTTTAAATTAACTCAAGAGTAAGTTGATCCCATCTCCATATATATATAAAATATAAATTAAAAAAATTATTAATAAATAGTAATTATAAATTATAAAATAAGTAAAAAATTTTAATGAAAAAATTGCTTTAAGTTCTAATTGTTTAGAGTTTGAAATTTAACATAAATGGGTGTTTATTGTTTTCCTTCTTTATAGAAGACTTCATTTGACACAATATCCTACGCACAAATTCAAAAGCAAAGAACAATAAGTATCAAAAATTTATTAAATTAAAATAAAAGCGTAAGTTGCATCTCGGGGAAAAAAAAGTAAAAAAAGTACAAAAACATGAGGTGTATCATGCGGGATTTAATTATAGTGCTGACTTTAATGCTTAAGAAAGATAATATTTAAAAGTCACGGCTTAATATATAAATCTGAAAATTTTGATAATAGAGTATTAGTTGGAGTAGAATTTAAATTTCTAAAACTTAACTGATAAAATTTTATCTACATTAAATTATTGTTAAATCTTATCCCATAGTCAAGAGTCATGTAGCTTAATATCCTAATAAAAAATTAATTTAATATTGGATGCAACTAGAGGAAAAAGACAAAAACAAAAACCTGAGTTGTGTGGGATTAAAATTTAGAAAATTTTGATTATGGACTTTTAATTTTAATTAAATTAAATAGTTGTTAAATGATATCCTTTAATTTAAAAAGATATATCATAACAAATATATAAAATTAATTTACTAATTAGTTGTTCTTAAAATGTTAAAGTGGAAGTCAAAATGTGGTTTTTTTTTTTTTTTTTCTTTTTTTAGAACGAAAACATGTGTAGTTGTTTGGGATTTAAGTTTAAAGTTTTTCTTAATAGATTTTTAGTTTGAAAATAATTTAAATTTGTTGAAATATTTAAGTTTAGAACTTTTCACCGTTGGATTACATATTCTTTTTGTTCTTAACTTACATGCTAAATTTCATAAGGATAGGATGTTATATACAATGCGATTTATGAACTTATTTTTTTATGCATAATTTTATGATACAACAAACTTAGAATTTAAACATTTATAGATAAAATGGTTGGTGATCTCAAATTATCTTTTGAAATTTTGCAAGCATTGAGATTATAAGATGAAAAAATAATCCAATAGTTGGTTCATCAAATTTCATATTCAATAATGAAAATAATAATGAGTGAAGTAACATTGCTTTAAATTAACTCAAGAGTAACTTGATCCCATCTCCATATATAGATAAAATTTAAATAAAAAAATTATTAATAAATTATAAAATAAGTAAATAATTTTAATGAAAGAATTGTTTTAAGTTCTAATTGTTTAGGGTTTGAAATTTAACTTAAATGGGTGTTATTGTTTCGCATCTTTGTAGAAGACTTCATTTGACACAATATCCTGTGCGCAAATTCAAAAGCAAAGAACTATAAGTATCATAAATTTATGAAATTAAAATATAAGTGTAGGTTGCATCTTGGGGGAAAAAAAAAGTAAAAAAAATACAACAACATGAGGTGTATCATGTGGTATATAATTATAGTGCTGACTTTAATGCTTAAGAAAGACAATATTGAAAAGTCATGGCTTAATATATAAATATGAAAATTTTGATAATAAAGTATTAGTTGGAGTAGAATTTAAATTTCTAAAACTTAAATGATAAAATTTTTATCTAAATTAAATTATTGTTAACTCTTATCCCTTAGTGTAGAGTCTTGTAGCTTAATATCCTATTAAAAAATTAATTTAATATTGGATGCAACTTGAGGAAAAAGACAAAAACAAAAACGTGAGTTGTGTGGGATTAAAATTTAGAAAATTTTGATTATAAAATTTTAATTTTAATTAAATTAAACAGTTGTTAGATGATATCCTTTAATTTAAAAAGATATATCATAACCAATATATAAAATTAATTTACTAATCAGTTGTTCTTAAAATGTTAAAGTAGAAGTCAAAATGTGGTTTTCTTTCTTTTTTTTTTTTTTTTTTTTTTTTTTTAAGAACGAAAACATGTGTAGTTGTTTGGGATTAAAGTTTAAAGTCTTTTATTGTAGATTTTTAGTTTGAATAGAATTTAAATTTGTTGAAATATTTAAGTTTTGAAATTTTCACCGTTGGATTACATATTTTTTTTGTTCTTAACTTGCATGCTAAATTTCTTAAGGATAGGATGTTATTTATAATGCGATTTATGAACTTATTTTTTTATGCATAATTTTATAATACAACAAACTTAGAATGTAAACATTTATAGATAAAATTGTTAGGGATCTCAAATTATCTTTTGAAATTTTGCAAGCATTGAGATTATAAGAAGAAAAAATAATCCAATAGTTGGTTCATCAAATTTCATATTCAATAAAATAATAATAATAATAATAATGAGTGAAGTAACATTGCTTTAAATTAACTCAAGATTAACTTGATCCCATCTCCATATATATATAAAATATAAATAAAAAAAATAAAAAAATTTATTTATAAATAGTAATAATAAATTTTATAATAAGTAAATAATTTTAATGAAAAAATTGCTTTAAGTTCTAATTGTTTAGAGTTTGAAATTTAACTTAAATCGGTGTTTATTGTTTTGCTTCTTTATAGAAGACTTCATTTGACACAATATCCTGCACGCAAATTCAAAAGCAAAGAACATTAAGTATCATAAATTTATCAAATTATAATATAAGCGTATGTTGCATCTTGGGGAAAAAAAATGTAAAGAAAATACATCAACATGAGGTTTATCATGCGGGATTTAATTATAGTGCTGACTTTAATGCTTAAAAAAGACAATATTTAAAACTTACGGCTTAATATATGAATATGAAAATTTTGATAATAGATTATTAGTTGGAGTAGAATTTAAATTTCTAAAACTTAAATGATAAAATTTTGTCTAAATTAAATTATTGTTAACTCTTATCCCTTAGTCAAGAGTCTTGTAGCATAATATCCTAATAAAAAATTAATTTAATATTGGATGCAACTTGAGGAAAAAGACAAAAACAAAAACGTGAGTTGTGTGGGATTAAAATTTAGAAAATTTTGATTATAGACTTTTAATTTTAATTAAATTAAACAGTTGTTAGATGATATCCTTTAATTTAAAAAGATATATCATAACAAATATATAAAATTAATTTACTAATTAGTTGTTCTTAAAGTGTTAAAGTAGAAGTCAAAATGTGGGTTTTGTTTTTTTTTTTTTTTTTTTTAAAAAAAATTTTAAGAACGAAAACATGTGTAGTTGTTTGGGATTTAAGTTTAAAATTTTTTATAATTGATTTTTAGTTTGAATAGAATTTAAATTTGTTGAAATATTTAAGTTTAGAAATTTTTGATAATTGACTTTTAGTTTGAATTGAATTTAAATGATAAAGTTTTATCTAAATTAAACAATTGTTAAATATTATATCTTAATTTGGTGATTTTCTCAAAAATAAAATCTTAATTTGGTGAAATATATTATAACAAATAATGTAAAATTAATTTCTAGTTAGTTGTTCTTAAAATATTGATAATAGGCTTTTAGATTGAGTAAAAGTCAAAACGTGGAGTTTTTTCTATGAAAGAAAAATGTGGGTTGATGTTTGGAATTTAAGTTTAGCTTTTTATAATAGACTTTTAGTTTGAATAAAATTTAAACTTGTTGAAATTTAAATAGTAGAGTTTTACCTAAATTAAACTGTTGTTAAATATCATTCCTTAAGTTGAAAAAATATATCATAACAAATAATATATAAAATTAATTTACTAATTAGTAAGAGTAGCCACTTGACGCAACCGCGCTTCTAAATCCAACTTTTATTATTACTATTGTTTAACCTGCGTAATGTGTAGGATTGTTTTACATATTAATGAACTTTGCATCCAACATAAAATTAGTTATCATACTTCTACTACATATATTCAAACTTAAATAACATAGTATATTTAAACATATAATGTCCAATATCCCCTAAAAATTTTAAATATTAGTTTCTTCAAATCAATTCTTGTGTGTACTTCCCTGCTATGAGAAACTGAAAAAGAGAATCTGACTTTACACAATTAAAACTTATAGGACAATTTCAAATAGCAAAATTTGCTATTCCTAGGAACCACAATGAATCACACTGAACTAAAAATTGCAAGACAATTTCAAATACCAAATCTACCACAATGAATTAAACCATGAGATTAGAGAAAATTTTACAACCAAAAAGTTTAAAAGGAAATAATGGCTACAGGTTTATGAAAGCCATTCCCCAAAGTAGTCCTCTTCTACAATTTGAACAAAATCTAAAACTAATGTCTAGAGCGAAGTATCAATACCATAACCAACTAATGATATTCTTTTTATTCTGGCTATTCTTGTAAGATTCAATTGCTTAAGGGACTTGAATTGTCAAAACCATTCCCCAAAAATGTCATCTTCGATTCGAACATAATCTAAAACTAATATTTGTAGAGTAGTATTGATGCCACAGCCAGCTGATGATGCAAAGGGTAATTTGAGAATGCTGTTGTTGGTCTTGACTGAGAGAAACTCATGGATTTACAACTAAGAATAAATTGTGGCAAAGCAAAGCATTCAATTCCAGAGAGTTCAAGTTGAATTCTTTGTACGCCTGAATTCACGGCATAGGACAACCATGTGTCGAATCTGTATGCCTCATCTGCAAGGAGTAGTTCGAAACACCAATGGAGAATAAAGGCGTGTAACTTAGCACCATGCCAAGTGCGGCGAGACATGAACCCATCGACAAAGTTATTGAAGTCAAATCACTTCTTGTGTGTACTTCCCTACTATGAGAGACTAAAAAAAAGAATTTGACTTTAAGCAAATAAAACTTACATGACAATTTCAAATAGCAAATCTGCTATTCCTAGGAATCACAATGAATCACACGAGCTAAAACTTGCAAGAAAATTTCAAATACCAAATTTACCACAATGAATTAACCATGAGATTAGAGAAAATTTTACAACCAAAAAGTTTGAAAGAAAATAATGGCTACAAGTTTATGAAACAGAAATTCAGAAGAATATTAGTCAAATAATAATGCAAAATCAATAGCACATGGGAATCTCAAATTCTAAAACCAAACCAATACATAACCCTTAAAAGGGACATTGAATCCAACTTTTTAATCGCAAAAGAAAAAAGAAAAAGCTACAGTGCATCCCGAATCCATAATTCCAAAAACGCTACAATGATACACATAAAATCTAAAAACAAAACAACCCTCAAGCCACAATATATAATCAATACAGAATTCCACCTACCACAAATAAAATGCATTATCAATAGTAGATGGGAATCTCAAATTCTAAAACCAAACCAATTTGTAACCCTTCACTAAAATTCATGGCAATATGTACAAAGAAAATGACATACAATAACCATGGTTTTTAGACCTGGACCACACGATCCAACTCGAGTAACCGAAAACCTCTCACTAACATGTTTCTTTTAACCACCAAAACCGTTCTATGCCCAAAAAGAACGAAACCATTTGAACCGCTTAGATTTGACAACTGTGAACGGTTCTCACGGTTTAGATCAACACTTTTTTTAATAATTTTTTTTTTTTTTTTTTTTTTTAATTTAGAAGATAACTGGAACTTATCCCCATGGTTGAAGCCTCAACCACTATGACATGCTGTCAAACATTGAAAATATTGAGATCCCATCATCTCTATCTCGCTAGCTCTGTCTCTCGTTTGTTATATGTTCAAAACTTTTCTTCTTAATCTTCTTCTCTTTCTCTCTCTGTCTTGTTTTCTTATATCTACTCTCAAGACGTTGTGTAAACTGGTTTAAGAAAGCTTAAGAAAGGTAATAAATAAAAAAGAAAAAAAGTTGTGCACGGTTAGAGTGACAGAAGAAACAAAGGAAACTTATGAAGATGAAAGAAGAAAAAGATAGGAAGAAGACTAGAAGTAAAAAATGGCTGACTTGTCGTAGAGATTGTTTCAAAAGGTGTAAAAATGGCTGACTTGTTGTAGAGATTATTTTAAAAGGTGTGGTGCAGATTAAACTTTGGGAAATGGAAGCCTTGGGGAAATAAAAATAAAAATGGGTGAAGTTGATGTCTTGATGAGACCAGAAATGATGTTGGCAAGTGAATGAAGGGAATAAAAAGAAAAGGTTTTATATTTGTATTGGGTTAGAAATTAATGTAATGATATCTTTATATCATATTTTTATAATATTTTTACAATATGATGAGTCCAAAAAAACCATCCATTAATATGGATGACCTCACATCATTAACAGACCAAAAGATGTAACCGCTCAAGCACATTCAACACATTAATGGCGATCGTTACTCAGCGGTCTTAAACGCCCATCAATATGATAATTGTTACACATGGGCAATAATCACCTCCAATTATGTACAACAGCTATCCAAATCACCTATAAAAGGGACAGTCCGTCTCACTTGTGAAGGTACGTCAAAAGCTACTACAAAACACTATCTAAATATGAAAAATATGGGTTGATACTAATTTAAGTATCGGAGGCTCCCCCATCGGGCACAACCCGGTGGTCTATTCGATCTATCTTTCCTTTATCTTGAAGGTCCTACGAGATCGTCTAATACTTCGGATTAGGCGAGTGACCCAAACTGACGATTTTGACATCATCAGTTTGGCCCCGTCTGTGGGGAGGCGATTAGTCATCTAGCTCTTCCCGTAGCAAAGGGTTCACTCGGTTCAATCTAGAGTACCTCATGGGATGAGACTCAATGATTATCTCTTCACTACATATATATTTCTTGTCCATGAATAAAATCTTTCTAGATTTTTATTTGAATTCATTGGTTATATATGTATTAATAAATTGTTTATGATGGCAAATGGAATCATGGCTATGGAATAACAATTTTGGGGAGATTCAATTTTGTAGACTTCGAGTTCGATGGCAAAAATCTCAACAAACCCTCAAATGAAAGGCAATCAAAGAGGCTATGAGTTTGCGACTTTGAGTTCGATGGCGAAAATCTCAACAAACCCTCAAATGAAGGGCAATCAAAGAGGCTATGAGTTTGCGACTTTGAGTTCGATGGCGAAAATCTCAACAAACCCTCAAATGAAAGGCAATCAAAGAGGCTATGAGTTTGCGGTAAAGTATCTCTTATTTTATTCGATATATTAATACCATATATGAATCAAATTTAATAAGAAGACACCTAAAACTTTTGCTATGGCCTAAATATGTGTATATATATGTAATAATAATAATATAATTGAGGTCATATGTCAGAATTTTATGCATGACATATAATTTCTTTTGATACATATTTGTATGTATCACAATGAATTTTTTGAGTTGTTATAAAGCCGTATGGATGATCTATCGTTAGTCAAAAAGGTTGCATGAATGATATATGCCATGCTATATTGCTATCTTATCTTATATAGGATGTTGCTTAAAGAGTTTATGTTGGACATAAGGTTCAAGAGTAAATTAGACTCTTTATTTAATTATAATATTTTAATTGATTAAATGGTCAATGGTCACTCAAATGGGAAATTTTGAAATTAATTTAATTTTCATTTGTGGCATAAACCGTTTCACTTTTTAAATTGATTGCAACGTGTTCATTGAGCCTTTATTTGTCAAACATTTTTGAATGTGTATATAAGTAAACATTATTTTTACTCTACACCATATGTTAGATGGTTTGGTGATAATTGAAATGTGAATTTTTAATGATAAGGCTCCATCTAACACCTATATATACAAATATATATGATATGCTCAGCATTATTAAAGAATGAATGACTTAAGTCATTCCCATAAAAAAAAAAAAAGGGTTAAGTCATTTCTCTAAAAACAGTCTTTTCTATGTACTCCTTAGTGAGTATTTATAAACACTATTGTACTTTTAAATTTTTTTTTTTTAAAAAAAAAGTGTTTATGTGAAAATTTTAAATCTCTTGAATTTTTATGAACCCCACCAACTATGGTGTTTCTATATTGAAGAACCTTATATTGAGAAGAGTTCATGTGCCTTTAAATAATTGAGAATTTTATGTGGCATGTTTTTCATTTTAAATTTTCTCAAATAGGGGGTATTGAAATTGAGGAATATGAAGAAAAATAAATGGTACCCTGATAATATCTTGGTTGATATTCACGGGTAATAAAGCCACAACATAAAGCCATCCCCAAAATTTATATGTGTATTTATTGGTGGCGAAAGTATAGTAGAAAATGCATAACATGGTTAGAATGACCTACAGTCAGTTATGCATGAGTTATTAGTCCGCCAGTTGGTTAATGAAACTATGGTTTTCAAGGAACAATTCTAAAAAGATTTAAAAGAAACCTTTAGGAATAAAATGCATGAATGTCATATTCGCCCTTGCACACAGAATAATTTTCAAAGTGAATGTAAGGTGGGACTGAGGTTGAAAGAGCCAGAGAATTATAAAATTCAGTCCTTACAAAATTACCGCAATAGTTAAGCATAAATCATTTTCAAAATATTATGAAATTTTGAATCTTAAAATGTTCCACAATAGAACGAACAAAATTTACTATTCAAACTTTTCGTGTATAAAATATATGTTGCTTTGTCATTGAGAATGGAGAATTTAAATGGTTCCATCTATACCTAATCATGCCTTCGAGCATTCAAAGGGAAAATGTGGGACTCTCACGGTGTCACAATCCACATGTATGATTCAATAAAAGCGGCTATACAAGTACAATGTTTTTATTTTATGCTTGCACTAGTGACATCACCAGAGTAAGTACTTACTCACATATATGATATATGAGCAGAGCTTACTGTCTCTAAATACTAAATAGTATCAAGTTATTTCCATGTGATTCTATTAAATGAAATGACATGTACTCTATATTAAGCTCATCATTTGAGAACAATTGAGATTATTAATTTGTTAGTATTTTGTGGAGCAAAATGAGCCTAGTAAAGCTTGACAAAATGGATCAACAAAAGAAAAATCATCCAGCAGAAAAAAGGTCATGGTGTAGGCACAACTGTTGAGAATGTCGTAGAGGTTTTCTTGCCAGGTTAGGTCCCTACTCCTCTCATTTATATTATAGCATTACTTGCTTAGAATAGAACAAATTCTGATTTAAATATATATATATATATATATAGAGAGAGAGAGAGAGAGAGAGAGAGAGCAAAATCTAAAATTATTTCAAACCACACTATGGGGAAAGATATCATATATTTCACCCTCCTTTTAGTACCATATTTACGAGTCAGTTATGTGACACTTATTATTGCCCAACCATAGTTGCTATTGTTTAAATAATTTCTATGTTAAGGGCCAAGAGTTAGACAACCGTATGCTACATGGTTAAACATTTGTTGATAGATTGCATAGTCAACCAATGAAGGAAACATTTTTCATAAAAAGAAATCAAATGAGATGGTAGGCTATTTCTACTATATCGCTACAAAACGGACTTGGCAACTGATGTGCACTTGTGTGTCATGTGGGCTAGAATGTATATAAGAATTTATTCCCTTATTTGTTTGCAATAATTTCCTTTTGTGAATTATATGCAGCTATATCATGACCTTCTCTTATCATTTCATAAGGTTGCCAGCCCTATAAGTATATAATCGATGAAGGTAAAATGAGACATAAATTTCTCATAAATGGCCTATATGTCGTTCACTGGTAGCCACCTTGGCTTGAGGTGCCAATATAATTGATTATGGAATTTCATATCTTGAAAATATCATACCTAAGATGATGGTATTTTCCATATTTATTCACCCAAAATTGAATTGCTATCACCTTGCACTATGAAATAATTTATCTAGTTAATTATCTCTTCATTCTACTCATTTATTTTAAAGAGTAGCAGTGTCTTTTTGGGATCACTCTATAATTTTATACATAATTTTCTATCATGAACATATTACCACATCTCTATCCATACATATTCATAGGCATTGGTGTATAAGTTTCTAATTTTTTTTTCTAATACATTAGACAAGAAATTTTATGAAGATTTCCCTTTGGGACTAAGATTAAGTCCAAAGGAAGAAAAATACAAGTACAAACCATGACAGGCCCTTCTTTTGGTCATCATCCAACAGTGAATGTACCTTTCATGTTTGAACGGGGGCAAACCCTCTGGATATATCTACATCTTCAAATAGCTGGAACAAAATATAGCAGCGATGGTGCCCAGTTCTTGGGCCTTAAGGCCAAATTTTATTTTTTTTTTTTTTTTTTTTTTTCCTTTTAGCTCTCTAAGTATTTGTAACAACGTTTGAGGTCAAGTTTTAGGCATAATGACAAATATCATTATTGCCAAATAAAAACCTAGCTATAAGTTTAAAATAAGATCATAACTGTTTACTATGATAAATATGATGACTGTTTATCATAATGGCAAATGTCATTAAACACACTGAATTCCAACACTCTTTAAAAAGTTTAAACACTTTGCCAAGTGTTATTTAGTTGCACGAGAATAGGGTAATAGTTATGAAAATGATTGTTGGAAAGGCAAATTTCTAAATTACAAGATTAGTACAAACATGCACAATTGACACAAAAGGCTAGATAATTTATTGCTAAAGTTAAAAGACTTGAGTAGTAATATCTACTCTAGCTAGTGTGACCTATTTTAGACTTTTGATCTCTAGCCGATCAAATGATCTTAAGTCCATTCATTTCTTTTATTATTCTACTATCGCCAAAACCAAGAAAAAAGTGGAAATGGTTGAATTGCCTATAGTGCATGTGCTTCATACATAAAATAAGACAATTTTTTATTTGATCGCAAGGCATTAAGTTTGACTTTAATCCTTACTAAGTTTTTATACTCTTACATGAAATGATATTGATTGGACGTAAGCTATATCAATTCACCCAAAATTTTGTATAATATGTGAAAGCTTGAAAATGTGTTCAAAACACAAGAGCTGTTTAGACCTCAAATTAAAATTACGCCTAAATTGCTTTTACTCTAACTTATCTAAGTGCAAAAACAAGAGTAAATGAAGCGCAATAAACCGAAACTACTCTAGTGCATAAACATGAACAACAAACATTAAAAGTAAAGCACAAGAGTAAGGGAAGAGAGAACGCAAACATAAGATAACACGCAGATGTGTTATCAAAGAGGAAACCGAAGAATCTTGGCGAAAAACCTCTCCGCCGCCCTCCAAGTGGTAATCGATCCACTAGACGATCAGTTGGGATACATGGGTTAGTAAGAGACCCACCAAGCCTAATCTACCCGCTGTACCTAAACCCTTCAAGCTCCTACTCCAACAAGGCTTCTCAGAACCATGTCTTGTCTAGCTCTCCGGATCCCGCAACAAGCTCCATGTTGTATCTACCATCCTTGGTTTCTTCCAATGCTTCCCAGCAACTCCAAAACCCTCACCACACTCTGAAAAGGTGTGGATTGTGTTTTGGTACAAGTCTCCTCTCAAGGTATGATAATGGGAGAGGGAAGGAGAAGAGGCTACAATGAATTTGTAAGGTTGAATTTATTCAACCATCTAATTGGCTTTATTCCATGCCAAATTTGCTTGTAATTCAGCATTTAGTAACCCTGTATTTAGGTGGGTTTGATGTAAGGGTAGTGAGTGAGATAGAGTAAAGATTGCTCAAGAGTGTGCAAGAAAACAGAGACTCGCGGCTGGGACTCGCGGTTTCAAGCCGCCAGAAGCAGCACACGTGCCAAGCATGCTGGAAGATGAACAGTCATGCAAGCTGGAGCACTACAGGACAAAACAGGACAACTGGCCATACGGTTATCTCGCGACTGGATCTCGCGACTTAGTCAAGCCGCGAGCCACCCCTGTTTTGTAAAACTTGACGTTTCACATTCCTCTCCCACTCCAGTATAAATACCCCTTTTACCCACGATTGAAAGAGAGCTTCCAGAGAGAATTTTGAGAGAGAAACCCTAAAGAAAAACAAGATTGATTCACCCACAATCTATACCTAAGAGTCTCTTCAAATTCCTCAACTCTCTTCCTCTCCATTGTCAAATCCTTGAGAGGCATTATACCAAACCTGGTTCTCACCATCATCATCACTGTGAGACAGCTGTTTGGGTTTCTGGGAAGCAGTTAGGAAGGAACCAATCTTCATTGGTTGATGCTACGGTCTAGTAGCGGAATCCGGGAAGCTAGAAAAGAAAAAGGTTCGGCGCAACCTCGTTGGAGCAAGAAGCTTGGAGGGCTTAGGTGCACTGGGTAGATTAGGCTTGGAGGGTTTATTACTGTCCATGTATCCCAACTGTATTTTCTAGTGGATTGCTTACCGCTTGGAGGGCGGCGGAAAGGTTTTACGCCGAGGGCTTCGGTTTCCTCTTCGATAACACATCGCGTGTTGTCTTTGTGTTTGCATCTTCCTTCATCTCTATCTTTGCCTTTTTATTATCTGCTGTGGATTGTATTTTGTTTTGACTTAGATAGTTTTTAACCAATTTCATATTATAGCATATGTTAAGTTTCCGCACACTAGTTGTTTGACATATTGCTTGAATTGGTTAAGTTGTAATTTGGGGGTTTAAACGTTCAAATGTGTTTATACACGTTTTTGAACTTTCAATTGGTATCAGAGCAGGTACACTGCTATTGGTTTCATTACCATTGTGTGATCCTTGACTCCCTTTTGAGATGGATAGGTCTCAATCCCTAAATGCACCTCCATATTTTGATGGAAGTAATTATGCTTTTTGGAAGATTCGCATGAGAGCTTTTCTGTGTTCTATTGATGAATCTGTTTGGGTTGCTATTGAGATTGGTTGGACCAGACCTGAGGCAGCCAAATCCACTTGGGATAAGGCAGCACTTGCTGCATCTAATGCTAACAGTAAAGCACTCAATGCTATTTTCTGTGGTGTGTCTCCAGATGAATTTCACAGGATTTCTCACATTACCGTTGCCAAAGAAGCATGGGAGATTTTGGAAACCACCTATGAAGGCACGAAGAAAGTGAAAGACACCAAGTTACAAATGCTGACCACTCGGTTTGAGGAGCTCAAAATGAGTGAGGATGAGTCTTTTGACTCTTTCTATGGGAAGCTAAATGAGGTGGTTGTCAGTAAGTTCAACTTGGGGGAGAAAACGGAGGATTCAAAGATTGTAAGGAAGATCCTTCGATCATTGTCGGAAAGTTTTCGTGCTAAAGTGACAGCGATTGAAGAGAGCAAGGACCTTGATGACATCAAAGTACAGGAGCTGGTTGGTTCTCTGCAGACTTATGAGATGTCGCTGCCAAATCAACGGAAGAGTAAATCTCTTGCTCTAAAGACCATTAATGAGAAGGTGGAAGATCAAGACTCATCGGGAGAAGATGTGGTTGACAAAGATGTTGCATACCTTGTCAAAAATTTCAGAAAGTTCTTGAAATTCAAAAATAATGGCAAATTTGATGATAAAAGAAAATTCCAAAGTTCTGGAAGGGAGAAAAGGGAATTCAAAAAGAAAGATGGAAAAGAATCCCAACCCACACAAGGTGTCACTTGTTTCGAATGTAACGGGCATGGACACTTTAAGAAGGAATGTCCGAATTATTTGAAATCGAAAGGTAAAGTGTATGCCACGACTTTGAGTGACTCGGATTCGTCTGACTCAGAATCTGAAGAGAGCTGTGATGGAGAGGGGAACTATTTGGCTTTTATGACTATTGCTCATGTTGAGTCTTCAGATGAGTTGAATCTGCTTGTACGAGACCTTGGAGAACATAGTGATGATGAATCACTAGGAATTGTTGAAGAATCAGATGCTGAAGAAGATGAAAGCACAGCAAATCTTCAAGAGAATTATAACTCACTCTTGGAGAAGTCGGGTGAGTACACAAGGGTGAGAAGGCTGAGGAGGACTACAAAAGTCTCTTAATCCGATATAGGGAGGCCAAATGTGAGATAGAAACACTGAATGGTGAGTTGTCCGAAGCTTACACAAAAGTGAGATTTCTTGAGAATGAGGTTATGCAAGCAAATGCTAAAATAGAGTGGGTCACCACCAAGAAGCTAGATGATGTTATCTCATCTCAAAAGAGCTTTTCAGACAAATCCGGATTGGGATATACCGGAGGAAGTGGTCCATCTGGAAATGTCACTAAAGAAGTGAAGTTTGTAAAGGCCAAAGATCCAGTTGTAGCTGACCTTACTGATGAGAAGCTCGAGGTGGAGGAGAAGAAGAATGTGGTGAACCAACGGATGTTGAATCCCTGTAATCAATCTGTAGGCAGGTCTGAATCTCGTGCCAAGTCACGCCCACGATCACAAAGAGGTCCTAGAGCAACTTATGTGTGTCATTATTGCGGACTTCAAGGGCATACTCGACCAAATTACCAAAAGCTGAGAGCAAAGAATAGTGCAACTCCTCAAAGGTCAGGAGGACCTAGAAATGATAGAAGAATTTGGGCAGGTGATCAATCTAGAGATCAGAATGGTGATCCCGGAATGATGAACGTGATGAAGATGATTGGTGCATTCACCAACTGCTTGGAAAGCTTCTCACGAAGGTTTGAAAGCCCTAACTCCCGTACCCAATCCTATAAGGAAATCACCCCAAACGCAAGTGACGTGTGGGTGAAAAAGGGTACTAATGCATAAGCATTACAACATGTCCATGCATTAATACTTCCTATCCTTTGTGACAATGTTTGTTTGTTTTGCTTGCTATTTTTGTTGTTGGTTGTTTGCTTGTTCTACTTGTGCATATTTTTAATTTTGTCTTATCAATCTTTTTGTTTCTTGTGTCAAAAATCCAAAAATCACATAAAAATTAGAAAATCAAAAAGCTTGATTGACTTTGTTGAGTTTTTGTCTCAAAACTTGTTTTGCCTTGTACCTTTGTGCTAATGGCTTTGTGCATTTTCGAGCATTGCTTGTTTTCATGCACTCATATCACTGTGGGAAAAATCTTGAAATCTATGTGATTGTTGTAAATAGATTTTCAAACTTGTCATGAATGATTAGTGAATGGTTATGTTGATCTTGAGACATGCATAGACTTGTGTCTATATATCTTCCCACTCTTTATTTTTGTTTTGCTAAAAAGAGCTCACCAAATGTAAATCTCCAAATGAAAAGAGATATTGAGCTGCAAAAGCCTGTCGCACATTCTAGTATTTGACTAGGAAAAAGGGTAAGCGACCTTATATTAAAGTGAATGTTTATTCAAAAAGCCAAAGGCTTGTTCATTAAAGTGAAATATCAAATATCACTCTCACAATGAGAGGTGATTGCCTCATAAGATCAAAGAGATCAAATGTTATGATTGAAAGTGGAGTCAAATGTAAAGCTCCAAGTTATGTAATCAAGTTTTGTGGGAGGTCATACATACATACTTCTATAATTGAGATGGGTCACATGATCTAGTGCTAATTGTGTATGTCTTGGTTGAATTGATCATTGAAGCTTCACATTAGACTAAGGACTATCTCATTGTTGATATCCACACACAACACACAAGTTTATGTTCAAAAAATGCCATATTCATTTGTGTGATTGTACTTAATGAAATGTGTTTTCACATGCTCAATCTTTGTTAATTCAGGCTCAAAAAGATTTTTGAGTGTTTTAGGTGTTTTTGGAAAGTATTTTGTTTGAAAAATCTGAAAATTTCAAAAATCCAGTTTTGCCCTGTTTTGGCGGCTCAGTCGCGGGTATGTCAAGTCGCGTGCCTCAGTCGCGTCTTCGCGGGTCATTTTTGGCGACTTGTTCGCGAGTGGAAGGTCCAGTCGCGCGGTTTACTCAGAGATTTTCGCGGCTCAGCTCGCGACTCACTCGCGGGTAGACCTTCCAGTCGCGAAAAACACTTAGAAATTTTTTTTAAATTTTTGTCCTTGAGTGTTTTGGCGGCTTGATCTGGCGACTTTTTGGCGACTCGTTTCAGTCGCGAAAATCGCGTGTTTTAGAAATACAGGGGCAGTTTTTAAACTTTTTGTTTTTCCCTCGATCTTTTTGTGACTGTTCATTGTCTTTCTCATCTGCTCTTACCCATTCACACTATGCCTCCATTTTCGATCTCCATTGTTTGCCTCTTTTCAGCTCAAAATCATCGAGTAACAGGTATGGTTTTTCTGTCTTGAACTCTATTCTACTTGTTGTTATGTTTTTCCCTCTGGATTATTCGCATTTGATTGTGATTTTGAGATGGGTTTTTAGCTCAGCTATTACTCTTTGTCCATGCTTAGCTTATGGAAGCTTTTGTTTCTGTTTTGAGCTATTTTATATTGTTGGTTTTGTTCTTCATCATGTGCTTAGCTAGGGTTAGCTATTTTTGTCTGATCTGCTGTTGATGTGGTATTTCAAAATGATCCTGTGTGGTATCCTGTTGATGTGTTGTTGAATGTGGATCCTTTTTCAGCTGCTTGTGTGGTTTTTGACTCCCTCTACTGTGTAGTTCAATTTGGGCCTTTGTGTCCCTCATTGCTATTTTCTGGCCATTTTCATCCAGCTATTAGGGTTTCTTCATTATCCCTAAATTTCCACTAACCCACTGCTAATAAAGTCTGTTGGATTGTGTTCTGCCATTTCCCTTGTTCATAATACAGACTAGTCATGTCACCATTCAAGAAAGCTGCTGTGAAAGGAGGTAGTTCCAAAGGGAAGAAACTAGTAATTGATGTTGATGATTACCCTCCTCAAACAAAAGGGACTCGCTCTTCATCAAAGAGATTCGATCCCAACAAGTTCAGATCATATGCAGCCTATCAGTCTTATGAGAATTACTTTCTACATGCCACACCATTACTAGAAAGAGCTGTGGATCAGCCCTCACTTCATGACACTAACATTCCGAAATGGTTTGCTCACAAGGATTGGAATTACCTTCTCTCTGATCTGGATGAAGCGTATGAAGATTTGGTAAAAGAATTTTATGCTAACGCAATTGTGGAAGGAGATGAACTTAAGTGTTGGGTTCGGAAAAAGAGCTTTTCTGTCTCTCCTGCATATCTGGCAGAAATTCTTCACATCAACAGACCAATTTTCCGACATTCACCGGTTTATGATGATCTCTGTCCTGATGAGGAGCTTCTCAAAGAAAGTCTTGGTCAAGACTTGGAGTTCTCACCCAATGGGAAATCCATCAGTGTTTCCTCTCTTTCTCCAAAACTGAGAGTGCTTATAATTGTGATGTTTCACAATTTGTACCCTTTATCAAGCACTGGGTATATGAATCTCGGACGTGCTTTGTTTCTTCATGATCTAATCTCTGATGTGGAAATAGACATTTGTGCCCATATCTTTCATGTTCTGCGCAAAACGGTTCTTCGAACTGAGTCTCGGATATGCGTTCCTTTCTGCAGTCTCATTTCTCGGATCTTGAAGCTCAAGGGAATTTATCCAACGACAGATGAATCTCCTATCTCAAAACCAGGTCCAATCAACATGCGTACATTCAATGCAAGCATTGGACATAGTCGGAAGAGAGCCAAACCAGAAACTTCTGCATCTCACAGTGGCTCTCATTTCAGCACTCTCTCCCTAGATGAGAAACTTGATCACATTGTATCTTCTGTCTACGAGTTGAATACAAAGATGTCTGGACTCACAGCTTCTCTACACCATCAAAGCACTCGATGGGATATGAAGTTTACTTCTCTTCAAACTCAATTGGATCAAATTCAGAGAAAGTTGGAAGAGGATGAATAGCCTATTCCATGACAAAAAGGGGGAGTGATAGGCATGATCAGAGGGGGAGGATATTACCTAAGGGGGAGTGTCTTTACATTCTTCTTCAGTTTAAGTTTTCACTTTAAGTTGATATATTGTGTTTTGTAAACTGTTATTCAGGATGTTTTGTGTTTGTACCCATGTGCGAGGTTAAGCCGCGAGCCACCCCTGTTTTGTAAAACCTGACGTTTCACATTCCTCTCTCACTCCAGTATAAATACCCCTTTTACCCACGATTGAAAGAGAGCTTCCAGAGAGAATTTTAAGAGAGAAACCCTAAAGAAAAACAAGATTGATTCACCCACAATCTATACCTAAGAGTCTCTTCAAATTCCTCAACTCTCTTCCTCTCCATTGTCAAATCCTTGAGAGGCATTATACCAAACCTGGTTCTCACCATCATCATCACTGTGAGACAGCTGTTTGGGTTTCTGGGAAGCAGTTAGGAAGGAACCAATCTTCATTGGTTGATGCTACGGTCTAGTAGCAGAATCCGGGAAGCTAGAAAAGAAAAAGGTTCGGCGCAACCTCGTTGGAGCAAGAAGCTTGGAGGGCTTAGGTGCACTGGGTAGATTAAGCTTGGAGGGTCTATTGCTGTCCATGTATCCCAACTGTATTTTCTAGTGGATTGTTTACCGCTTGGAGGGCGGCGGAGAGGTTTTACGCCGAGGGCTTCGGTTTCCTCTTCGATAACACATCGCGTGTTGTCTTTGTGTTTGCATCTTCCTTCCTCTCTATCTTTGCCTTTTTATTATCTGCTATGGATTATGTTTGTTTTGGCTTAGATAGTTTTTAACCAATTTCATATTATAGCATATGTTAAGTTTCCGCACACTAGTTGTTTGACATATTACTTGAATTGGTTAAGTTGTGATTTGGGGGTCTAAACGTTCAAAGGTGTTTATACACGTTTTTGTACTTTCAGAATTCTCACTAAGGATGAGTAGCTCTCTCTTTAAAAGATGGGTGTGTGTTGTAGAAAACCTATCTAGGGTTTTTCCCTCTGAATGGCCTCCTTTACATTTATGGGTAATGAGGGTATATATAGTATGGGTGAAGGGTAGGGAAGTCACACTAAAATATCCTCTAGGCAGAATGTTTCGCGACTGTCTCACGGGAAGGCCTTACCTACGAGACACTCGCGAAAACGATAGCCTGACACGACTCTTCAGCTTCCAGTCATGTGCTCCTCACGTGGCTCTTTCGTGGCTTAGCTTCTCATGAGCTTCTCGCGAAATCCACTGATTCTTCATTTAAGCTTGAGTCTTCACCAACTTAATACCAAACCCAATACAATAAAATCCCACAAAGTACAAGGATATAAATTAAAGCAATTACAACACTTTTTGTCATGGAATAAAACCAACATAAAATATAGTTGTAAATCACAACTTTACAATCTCTCCCTTTGGATATTCCATGACAAAACACCCTATAATAGACTCTAGACTTAAACATGAGTTTGGGAACAATGGCAAAACTCACTCACACCTAAATCTAGAAGATGTGATGAACTTGGAACATCTATACCTGTAACCTGAAACACTTACACAAAACCAAGTGATAAAAGGACAAATATAATGTAATAAGTAAATTGCAATCGAGTAAACATGATGTGAAACATGTATCATACACCAAAACAATCATATGAGAATGACTACAATGATCATATAGCAAAGCAAATGATTATCCGAACATGCAACATGGTAAAGAGCAATCCCACGGATTAATTGCATGTCCAGCACTCGACCAATGCAAAATACAAGAAGTATATGCATTTAGGAACAGGATCCTACTAAGGCACAAGAGCATGATGCGATGAGAGTAGCAAAGCATAGATGATACTAAACATAACTCAAAGCACCATAAAGCAACAAGAAAACAAGCATAAAGTAAGATAAAGTTTTCTCATAAAAGAATGTCTTCTCCCCCTTGGTATATGTATCTCCCCTATGACTTTCTCCCTCTACGAATGTGCATGAGGTAGAATTACTCCCCCTAAGAGTGTGCACATGAGTCATATAGAAATGACGATACAAACCTGTATACTATCCTCCTTTTTGTCACAAATAGACAAAACAATCAAGAGGAAGGAGGGAAAGAAAAGAAGATATAAGCAAGGGTATGATGCATAAGGGGTGCAAAATGAATGAGAAAATGAAGCTCAAATGAAAAAAAAAAAAAATTGCTACAAAGCATAAAGTATACATGACATGTTAAGGATGATGGAACATGATATAAACCTAGGCATGGCATAGACACAAGAACATGTTATAAGAACTAAAAGGTCTAAAAAGACTTAACTAGCATGAGTGAAGTACAAAACATGTCAAGTGTTAGAGTGTGTGTAGAAAATGTGCATCTAGCGTGCATGTGAGATGCATGACCAATGCATGAATAAGCACTCACGAGGCAAAGTGTATAAAACATACCATCAATGATCAAAATATGATAAACATGAATAATTATGGTGATCCCCAAAATTTGGTACTCATCGGAGTCCAAAACAACAACAAAATGCCATTTGGGTATTTAATCAAACACTTAGAGTGCACACACTACACATGTATGTTAAATAATGCATGAACATATGAAAATCTTGCCTAAATACATGTTATTTTTTCCACAAGGGGCCAACAACAAAAGTAAGTCAACATTTAAAACAAAGCCCAATAAAAAAGATTGACAAAAATTAAGTTTTCCAACTCCCATTTGAAAAAATCTCAACTATGAACATAAAACCCCCAAAAACATAATCTAAGGATCAAAATCAATGAAAAAAGTTAAAAATTACTTTAGAGATGTTAATGGAATGAAAAACACTTGAATTTAGTTGGGTTTTGATGTAGAAATATTAAAACAGGGGTTTAGGAGAAGATGGGAGGCATTCAAAACAAATGTCCCGCGAAATGCCCTTTAAAAAACTAATCTGGAAATTTTCACTTGTATCTCGCTGGTAAGCCTTACTCACAAAACAGTCGCAAAACAACCGTGAAACTTTCTGTGTAAAGTTGAAAAACTTGAGAATTAGACCATTTAACTCCCAGCTGATTTTACACATGAATGGGTCACGAAAACACCTAGAGAACATGTTTTTCACACAAAAATAATTTGAAAAACTTTGAAAAATATAGGTGATACAAATCACTTCCAAAAGCAAACAAAAAAGAACAAAAATCTTTTTGATTTGATCCACATATGGTTGAGCACACACACATCATATTTGAACATGTACAACCACACAAATAAAATAGGCATTCATTGAACATTAAACTTGTATGTTATGTGTGTGGATCAAGTGTAGAATAGTCCTTAGACTAGAGTGAAGTTTCAATGATCAATTCAATCAAGTCATACACAGCTGATATGAAATCAAGTAGTCTATCTCAATTATAGAAATGAGCATATATGACTTCCCACAAGAGAATGATTACAAAATTTAGAAGCTTTACATTTGGCTTCTACATAATTCATGACATTTGATCCTTTTTGGATAATACATCTCTTTTTGAGATTGGTGCTTGAAATTTTTGATATTTCAACATTGTGATTTAGCTTTTGGCTTTTTGAGCACCATACATTTCAATTTAGAAGGTCGCTTTTCCTTTTTCCTAGTCAAATACTAGTATGTGCGACAGGCTTTTGCAACTCATAATCTCTTTTTCATTTTGAGATTTACATTTGGTGAGCTCTATTTGCAAAAACATAAAAATAAAAGTGGGAAAATATATAGGCACAAGTCTATGCAAGTATCAAGACAAACAAGACTATTAACCAATCATTCATGACAAGCTTAAAGATCTATTTACAACAATCACACATAGATTTCAAGATTTCTCCCACAAAGATATATGTGCATACATAACAAGCTAAGCTCATAAATGCACTACGCCATTAGTATGAAGGTACTAGGCTAAACTCACATGTGAAATGTGCACAAACATATACGATCAAACTTTTTGAATTTTTCACTTTCTATGTGGTTTTGGTTTTTTACTCACACAAAACAAAAGCAATAAAGTAAGATAAAAAACAAAAGCAATGCATACAAATAAATGCAAAATGCACAAATGCATGATAATGAAGCATCTAATGCATGAAGAGTCCTACAACGATCGAAAGAATTAGATCAAAGACCAAAAGAGCAAAAGCCTAACCATAGGAACCCTTCATCATCCAAACGGAATGATTGTTTGGAATGAGTGTCTCATGAGAAATGAGATGAGGGTTGGAAAAATGAGAACCGAAGATGCACATAGTCAAGGAGTTAAGAGCATTAAATATTTTCTTTAACAACATGCTATTTTCACTCAAAACTAGTTTATTGTTTTTAGCACAACTTCCAAAGAGCTCAAGTTTCTCTTTTCTTTTAATTCTTTTAAGAGCTTGAAACTTAAAGCAATGTGATCTAAGATGACCAAAGACACCACAATGGTGACAAACAATGGGTTTAGATCCACTAGGCCTTTTAGGAAGGGATCTAGCAACATGAGTTTGTTCTCTCTTTAACTTGGGGCATTGAGGTCTTATGTGACTGATCACACCACAATGGTGGCAATTAGGAACAAACTTAGATCCACTCAATTCCTTAGGATGGGACCTAAACAGAGGCCTAGGCTGAAGAGCCTTTCTCTCCTCCTTTTGGTTTCTTTTGTGTGAAGAAATCTACACCGATTTGTCTTTTTTGGTAGAACATACAATAGGTACAAAATCAGGCACCACAACATGATTGCAACAAATATTATCATCATTTTTAACAGAAGGTTCAGCAATCAAACACTTGGCATGCATATTAAGAGATTCATTTTTACATTTTAGCTCATTAACAAGTTTTTTAGACAAAACAAGTTTAGCATCCAAATCCATATTCAAACACTCAAACTCTTTCAACTTTTCAAGAGAATTTTCAGTAAGATTCTTATATTTCTCAACTAATTTGTTGGATTCATTGAGTTTATCAATCAAATCATCATTTTCACCAAATAACTTGCTCAAATCTTTATGAAACTTTTTAGCCTTTTTCTTGAAGATTTTGATGTTAGGAATATCAATAACACCCAAAGATTCATGTAACATGTCATCACAATCATGAGGATTAATACTCATAGAGGCATTTTCACAAACACATGGCATGTTACAATCAACAATATCCATAGAAGCATACAAAACATTATCCATGGCAAATAAACACAAAGGGTCAAAGATCACACTTAGGTATTTAAACCACAACAAGTGTATCCGCTCTGATACCAATTGAAAGCTCGAAAATGTGTTCAAAACACAAGAGCTGTTTAGACCCCCAATTAAAATTACGGCTAGATTGCTTTTACTCTAACTTATCTAAGTGCGGAAACAAGAGTAAATGAAGCGCAATAAATCAAAACTACTCTAGTGCATAAACATGAACAAAAAACATTAAAAGTAAAACACAACAGTAAGGGAAGAGAGAATGCAAACACAAGATAACACGCCGATGTGTTATCGAAGAGGAAATCGAAGAATCTCAATGAAAATCCTCTCTGCCGCCCTCCAAGCGGTAATTGATCCACTAGACAATCAGTTGGGATACATGGGTTAGCAAGAGACCCTCCAAGCCTAATCTACCCGTTGTACCTAAACTCTCCAAGCTCCTACTCCAACAAGGCTTCTTGGAACCATGTCTTCTCTAGCTCTTTGGATCCTGCAACAAGCTCCATGTTGCATCTACCATCCTTGGCTTCTTCCAATACTTCCCAGCAACTCCAAAAACACTAACTACACTCTGAAAAGGTGTGAATTGTGTTTTGGTACAAATATCCTCTCAAGGAATGATAATGGGAGAGGGAAGGAGAAGTGGCTACAATGAATTCTCACTATGGATGAGTAGTTCTCTCTCTAAAAGATGGGTGTATGTTGTAGAAAACCTATCTAGGATTTTTCTCTCTGAATAGTCTCCATTACATTTGTGGGTAATTAGGGTATATACAGTATGGGTGAATGGTAGGGAAGTCACACTAAAAAATCATCCGGGTAGAATGTTTCGCGACTGTCTCACGAGAAGGCCTTACCCATGAGACACTCACGAAAACGACAGCCTGACACGACTCTTCAGCTTCCAATCATGTGCTTCTCACGTAGCTCTTTCGCGGCTTAGCTTCTCGCGAGCTTCTTGCGAAATCCACTGATTCTTCATTTAAGCTTGAGTCTTCACGAACTCAATATTAGACCCAATACAATAAAATCCCACAAAGTAAAAGGATTAAATTAAAGCAATTACAACATTTTTTATCATGGAATAAAGCCAACGTAAAATATAGTTGTAAATCACAACTTTACAATATGTAGACCTATAAGAGGTTTGCTAGATTACTAGCTTCAGATATGCAAAAAATAGATATTCCAAATTTTCTAAGGGGATGTCATAATTTAACGAAGAAAAACCCTTAAGAAGAAAATAGAGATATAGCCAAAAGTTCTGAAAATTCCATCTACATCACAAATGCCGAGTTTAACTCCTGTAAATTATGGAGTTGTATAAATCCAACAAAGAAGAGCTCTATAAGTAAGAGTTCAATGACGAAGAGTTCATCAAGAAGACTACAACAATGAAAAGATCGAGGTACATACACAATAGTATTGAGATTTAAGGTCTTCTATTGAGGTAACTCATTTCTTTCTTTCTTTTTATCCATGAGATCATTTTGTTGAAACTAAATAAATATCAAGCTTGCATGATTATTACAACTGTGTATGTAAAACATGTTGAAAATATTGCTATAAAATTGTTACAATTATCACAATCAATATGACTATATTATTTGTAGCATATGTTTCATCGTCATGAATCTGAGAAGTTCTATTAAGTTTCCTAAACTTAAATTCTAGATGATCATATTCACAATATGCTCATGAATTTAAGTCTCAATAAATTTCCGCTATCTCCATCAACTCACCAAAATCTTCTTAAATTTGCTCTAAAAATCATATACGGTGCAAGCACCTAACAAAGACCAGTTTAAAGAAGCATATAGTCAAATAGCTTCAATTTTTATACTTCTTTATGATTCATATAGAATGCACTTTGTCTTGTATAGCATGCAATTGCACATTTGTACATCGTTATGCAGCTAGCACTATTGAAGTGACTTAAGCTTACAATTAAAGAAGAAGGAACAGGAAATTGCTATTACAAACGGCAATGACCATAGACATCAAAGCACACCAAAAAAAGAAAAAAGAAAAAAAAAAAGGGGTTCCAATCGTGATAGAGCATTCCTCTAGTCGTCAACAAACGAGAATTACACTCTTCATGTTTGAACGGGGGCAACAACATGGCCTAGTTTTTATACCTTCAAAAAATCGAAGGCAAAAGAGATCTAGGCCTTAGACGTGAAGTATCATGTTAAGCTTAAGAAAAATCTTGAAAAGAGAGGAGCACGTCATATTGAAAAGAGAAGAGTTTGTCAAGAAGATCCCAACAATAAAAAGATCGATGTATGTGACAAAATAATGTCATCATCTAAGGTAACACATTTATTTCTGTCTCTTTTATATTCGTCTATAAAAACCTAGTAAGGTTTCATGCAAACATGTATGCATTACTAGACAGATCACAAAAGAGATAAAACTCTAGGATTGAAAGGAAATAAGAAAAAGGTCCACCTAGGCTATTGGTAACTTATTATTTATATATGAATTGTTCTAAAATTCTTGTTTAACCAAGCCTTGGCAAGTGCATGTGGTACTTAATGCAGATATCAACATGGCCTCAAAAAGGTCTAAAACGACATAGCGTCAAGGAATCTTTCTAGCAATAAGTGACAAGATTCCTTAAATGGATGTAAGTCATCAAAAAATGGCTAAGTGATAAAATTCTACCAAGACGGATGTAAATCACTGACGAAGCCTAAGTGGCAAGATTCCTTAGATGGATGTAAGTCACCAAAAAATGGTTAAGTGATAAGAGTTCACCAAGACGGATGTAAATCACTAACGAAGCCTAAGTGACAAGATTCCTTAAATGGATGTAAGTCACCAAAAAATGGCTAAGTGATAAGATTCCGCCAAGACGGATGTAAATCACTAACGAAGCCTAAGTGACAAAATTCCTTAAAAGGATGTAAGTCACCAAAAAAAGAAAAATGGACAAGATTCCACTAGACCGATGTAAATCGCCAACAAAGTCTAATTGACGAAGCTCCAAAACTTGATGTAAGTCACCCAAAAGTGGCTAAGTGACTAAATAACCTTAGACGAGTGTAAGCAAACAAGGATTCTCACACAAACGCAAGAAATCAAGAATATCAAACACGACAACCAAAAAATGAATAAAAGAAGAAGCATCGAAGTGATCAAAAATGGTTGTCCAAAGAAATCACCTTACTCTTCAGCAGTGATAAAAAATGGTCGTTCAAAGAAATTAGCTTGCTCTTTAGTAGTGATAAAAAATGATTGTCCAAAGAAATTAGCTCACTTTCAAGATCAAGCTATGATCCTTCGAACGTCCAAAAAGACCTTCAAAAGGTAGATACTAAGAGGTCGTCATAGAAATACTAGCATTCCTGAAGAAGAAAGTAATTGAAGATAAAGAAGCCTGAATCTAAAAAAGTCAAAAACATTCCCTAAGCCTAACTAGCATAAACCAAAATCAGACTTGGGAATGCAAGGGCAACTGATGAGTCCAAAAAAAACATTAACGTCGTCCATTAATATGGCGACCTTGCATCATTAACAGACCAAAAGATGTAACCGCTCAAGCACATTCAACACATTAATGGCGACCGTTACTCAGTAGTCTTAAATGCCCATCAATACAATAACTGTTACTCATGGGCAATAATCACCTCTAATTATGTACAACAACTATCCAAATCACCTATAAAAGGGACATTCTATCTCACTTGTGAAGGTATGTCAAAAGTTACTACAAAACACTATCTAAATATGAAAAATATGGGTTGATACTAACTTAAGCACCGGAGGCTCCCCCACTGGGCACAACCCAGTGGTCTATTCGATCTATCTTTCCTTTATCTTGCAAGTCCTACGAGATCGTCTAATACTTCGGATTGGACGAGTGACCCAAACTGACGATTTTGACATCATCACAATAAATTCTTGTATTGGATTAATATTTAAAATAATGTTAATTCTGTACTAAATTCACCATAAATCTTAGGTTGAAAAATATTTATTTGCAAAATAAATTTCTATATTTATTTGAACTATTTTAGTTATATTTTCAATTTTAACTAATTTAATATAATTATTTGTATTTTAAATAATTATTAAATTAATTATGACATCATCACAATTCAACCTCAGTTTCAACTTATCAATTTATAGTGCAGCGGAATACCTAAGAAAAACAAAATACATTTGTTTCAAGAAAATTACCTCGAATTCACGAAAAGTTTCTTGAATCCATAATGTGATATAGTCTTGAAATTCAGAAGAGAAAACTAAAAATAACTCTGAAATTTTATTAACTTGATAACTGAATGCCTTAAAAGTTACAATAAGATTAAATAGTAAAAATTTTAAAAAATTAAAATTAAAAAACCCTAGGGCAGCTATAAGAATGACCACCAAAATCCTAATTTGTGCTAATTACGAAATTGGATGGGAAAATAGTAAATTTTACCAAAAATGGAAAAATTGTGAAAATTGTGGAATTAAAAATTGTTATTTCTAAAAGACATCCCAGGACAGAACAAGCCTTATTTTGACTTTAAATTAAAATTATAAAAGAAAAGAGATATTACTAAAAATGAAAAAGAAAAAAAAAAAAAAATATATATATATATATATATATTTGAAGGATTGAATAATGGAATTTGCCTGCAAAGTGACTTTGGACATAGCCAAAGGCAACACTTTTGAATTTTTTATCCCAACGCTATTTACCTTCACGTCACCCAAATTAATTTCACACAATTCTGTCGTGGGCGCAATGATATTTATTATTACTTTTCTATTTCTTGAATTTCTCACTCGCTAATTTCTAGCAGTCACTTTACTCAAGAAAAGTTTTTGTTGTCTGTTCTACGTCAATTGAATTTTAAACCAAATCTATTCCCACGAGGCAAGGTCAAAAATCCTATGTGCCATGACTAGTCGCCAAAGTTTTGTTCTCGGGGAAGAAAAAGAAAATTACATCCATGTTGTTTAAACTAAAATTCTACCCATGGACGAAGCTATCATTGGACATTCCACCCCCCCCCCCCCCAATTTTTTAAATTAAATTTTATTATATATATTTGTACTAATTTTAGCAATTTTGTTCTATAAAATTACATTTTGTTTCCCTTAAACATTATCATTGATTCTTTTAAGCACAATAATATACTCATAAAATTTTTTACTACATTTTTACAAACTGTTCTGGTAACAAATTCTTATTGGTTTATATAATGAGCTTACTACTTACATCATTTTTTTCCTACATATAACCACTTATCACATCAGTTTTTGTAATTTATAATAAAAAAATGTTGTAGATCTAGCATTTTCCTCATTTTAGTGACCATAAAAAAAATTTATAGATCTAAAATCTTAAACAAAATATATTAGCCCCAAAAAATAGCTCAACGACAAAAATTACCAATAGTAAAACCATAAAGAAAAAAAAAAAAAAAAAGCCTCAACTAACCAATAAGGAAAGCAGAAATTCAATCCCCATACATTTTGCATTTATTCAAATTATTCCAAAGAAGGAAATAATTTAATAGATGGGCAAATCAAAGGAAAATTCCTAATAGGATACATTGTCAAGGGTGTCATGGAAATGGAATTCTATAAAAAGGGAGTTATACATTGCATAAGAAGGTATGCAAAAAATATCTTCATAGTTCATAGGGCTCTCTCTCTCTCTCGTACAAAAATGATAATAAATAAATAAATAAATAAAATCCAAATCCCTTGATAATGTAGGCAAGGCTCCCCACCAAGATACTCCCTTGTGGTTTCTTCCATACTATCTATGCCCTTTTTTTAGATCTCTACTTGAAAGTTCAAATAGTGTATAAAACATCCTTGAATGTTTAGACCCCCAATTACAAAATAACCAATTCAAGCTTTATGTCCAACAACTAGTGTGCAGAAAATGAACAAAAGCTATAAACAGAATTGGTAAACAATCTAAGCTAATTAAAATCACAACCCACAGCAGATAATAAAAGGCAAAGATAAAAGGGAAGAAAGATGCAAACACAAGGACAACACACGATGTGTTATCGAAGAGGAAACCGAAGCCCTCGGCGTAAAACCTCTCCGCCGCCCTCCAAGCGATAAGTAATCCACTAGAAAATGTAATTGGGATACATGAACAACAATAGACCCTCTAAGCCTAATCTACCCGATGTACCTAAGCCCTCCAAGCTTCTTTCTCCAACTAGATTGCACCGAACCTTTTTCTTTTCTAGCTTACTGGATTCCGCTATAATCCATAGCACCCCCCATCCTTGGCATCTTCTAATACTTCCCAAGGCTCCAAAAACGCTCAACACTCTAAATGGATGTGGGTAGTGTTTGGATAGAAATCTCCTCTTAATAGGTATAACAATGAGAGAGGAAATGAGAAGAGACTACAAAGATTTCTCTCTAAGAACGAGTAGCTCTCTCTAATTGGGTGGGTGTTTTGAAGAAACCTCTCTTAGGGTTTTTCTTTTTGAATAGCCACCCATATTTTGTGGGACTGAGGGGTATTTATACTGGTGTGAAAATGGAATACGAAGAGTCAGTTTTTCCAAAACAGGGTTGGCTGGCGACTTAACCTCGCGACTTGACTGAGTTACGAGTTCAAGTCGCGAGCTAACTAAATGGCCAGTCTGGATATTTGTCCTGTAGTGCTCCAGTTGGCATGACTATTCAGCTCCCCTGCATGTTCTACGCGTGTGCAACTTTTGGCGGCAAGCAAGCTGCGAGCCTCCCGCAAGATCCAACCGCGAGTCCCTACTTCACTGCACAGTCTTGAACATTTCTTCACACTTTTTCACACATTACCCTTACATGATTCCCACCTAAATACAGGGTTTCTAAATGCTGTATTACAAGCAAATTTGTCACGGAATAAAGCCAACACATGGTTGATTAAATTCAACCTTACAATCTCCACCTTTGGCTATTCCGTGACAAAACACCCTAAAACAGACTCTAGATTTAAACGTGAGTTTAGAAACAATGGCAAAACTCACTCACACCTAAATCTAGAAGCTGTGAAGCTCTTGAATCATATGAATATGAATCTCCTGAAACACAACAATACACCATGATCATTGTATACAGAAAAGCATGAAACGCATATGAATCAGGCATGATGTGATTAAGCAAAGATGGAGTTAAGAAACAAACCATGGCTTGATCAAACAAGCAATGACTACAAGGTAGTGACCACAATGTTCATTCACACTTGGAATGAACACTTGAACATACAAGCTAACAAGAACAATGCATGTTACTTGTATGCCCAACACTCAACCAATGCATAATACACTAAGTATATGCATCTAGGAACAATCCTACAAAGGCACAAGAGTGACAGTACTAAACAAGAAAATGCATGACATTTAGTGAAAAGTACTGATTTAATCAACATATAAAAGGCTGCATAAAGTATGGTACAGACCATAAAGCCTACATATTAAAGAACATAAACCTTAAAAGCTTACAGAAGCAACATGGGTACAAACCACAAAATACTGAATATAAACTTAAAAAATATAAACTAAAAGTGCTTAAATTTTCTCCCCTTCAAAGTGATGAGAAGCTGTGATGCACTTGGAGCATATATACTTGTAACCTAAAATACTTGCATAAAACACATTAGACCCTCAAGGTAAAGTAAGTAATAAAAGGACAAGTATAATGTAACAAGTAAATTGCAATCAAGTAAACATGATGTGAAACATGTGAGCAACTTGATCATACACCAAAACAGTCATATAGAAATGACTACAATGATCACATAGCAAAGCAAATGACCATTCGAACATGCATTCAATGGAGCACAATAGTATATGGATATATGCATGTCCAAAACAAAAACATGATGCGATGAGAACCACAAAGCATAACTCAAAGTACCATAAAGCCAGCAAAAAAACAAACAGAACAAAGTTTTCTTATTATCTCAATGTCTTCTCCCCCTTGGTATATGCATCTCCCCTATGGAATATCTCTCCCCCTACAAATGTGCATGAGAAATAGAATTTCTCCCCCTAAGGATGTGTACAAGAGTCATATAGAAATGACAAAACACTCCGGTATATTCTCTAGAGTATACTCTCCCCCTTTTTGTCAAGAATAGACAAAGGGTCAAGAAGAAACGAGGGGTGCGAGATGAATGAGAAAATGAAGCTCAAACCTAAGACAAAGTAAAATGCTACAAAGCATAAGGTAAACATGACATGCTAGGATGAAGAAGCAAGGTAAAAACCAATGCATGACAAGGGTAGCAAAGGTGTGTGCAAGAGGTGGATAAGTGCAATGCATGACCAATGCATGGTAAATGCACATGTGGGGAAACGTGTGTTAAATACACAACCAATGAACCAAATATGTTCCTAATGAGGAAACATGAGAAACCCCAAAGTTTGGTACTCACCGGAGTCCAAACAAGCGAGAAAATGCCTAAGAGGCATTTTATCAAACACCTAGCATGCATACTATGAACAATAATATGAAACAATGCATGAACATCATTAAATCCACCCTTAATACATGTTCTTTTTGCTACAAGGGGCCAACATCCAATGCAAATCAACAAAAGAAATCAATCCCATGAAAAATTTGACAAAAATTAAATTTTCCCAACCCATATGATGAAAATCCCAACCAAAAGCACAAAACTCTCCAAAACATAATTTAAGGATCAAAATCAATGAAAAGAGTTTATAATTACTTTAGAGATTTTAATGGAATGAAAAACCATTCAAATTAATTGGGTTTTGATGAAAAAATAGTGAAAAAGGGGTTTAAGAAAGGATGGGAGAGGTTTAAAACAGGTTTCCCACAAAAAGCCCTTTAGAAAGCTATTTCTGGGCGTTTCGCGAGGTATAGTCGCGAAAATTTTCGCGAGTCGGAGTGAGTCGCGAGTAAGTTGCCAAAGCTTATGGATGAACTCGCGACTGGGGTTTCGCGACTGGCGAGTCGCTAGCTGAGTCACGAAAAACTCTGACACATGTTTTTCAACACATAACATGTTTAAACAATGAAAAACAAAGTAAGCATTAAACATGAACACAAAGAGTGATAAAAATCACTTCCAAAAACATACAAAATGATCAAAAAATTTTTTGGATTAACCCATATATGATTGAGCACACACACATCACATTTAGACAAGTACAATCTAACAAATGAATAAGACATTCATTGAACATTAGGCATGTGTGTTGTGTGTGTGTATCAAATGTGGAATAGTCCTTAGTCTAGAGTGAAGTTTCAATGATTAATTCAATCAAGTCATACACAACTAGTATTAAGTCAAGTGGTCTATCTCAATTATAGAAATAAACATATATGACCTCCCACAAGAAAATGATTACATACGATGAAGCTTTTCATTTGGCTTCTTTACAATTCATAACATTTGATCATTTTGAATCAAAACATCTCATTTTGAGATCGATGCCTGAAATTTGTGATATTTCAATTTGATGAACAAGCCTTTGGCTTTTTGGGCATCATACATTTTCATATAAGTCGCTTTCCCTTTTTCTTAGTCAAATACTAGTATGTGCGACGGCTTTTGCAGCTCATTATCTCTTTTCATTTTGAGATTTACATTTATTGAGCTCTTTAAGCAATAAAAAAAAAAAAATTAAAAGAGTAGGAAGAGATATAAGCACAAGTCTACACATATATCAAAACCAACATGACTGTTGACTAATCATTCATGACAAGCTTGAAAATCAATTTACAACAATCACACAAAGATGTCAAGATTTTTCCCACAAAGATATAAGTGCAAAAATAACAAGCTAAGCTCGTAAATGCACAAAACCATTTGTACAAAGGTACAAGGCCAAACTCACATGTGATATGTGCTCAAACATATAAGATCAAACTTTTTGAATTTTTCACTTTTTAGGTGGTTTTGGATTTTTTACTCACACAAAACTGAAATATAAAAGTAAGATCAAAAACAAAACAATGCATACAAATAAATGCAAGATGCACAAAATGCATGAAGATATGATGAAAGTTCAAATATGTGTATAAACACCCTTGAACGTTTAGACCCCTAATTTACAGATTAACCAATTCAAGTTTTATGTCAAACAACTAGTGTGCGGAAAATGAATAAAAGCTATAAAACAGAATTGGAAAACAATCAAAGCCAATTTAAAATCACAACCCACAGCAGATAACAAAAGGCAAAGATAAAAGGGAAGAAAGATGCAAACACAAGGACAACACGCGATATGTTATCGAAGATAAAACCGAAATCCTCGGCGTAAAACCTCTCCGCCGCCCTCCAAGCGGTAAAAAATCCACTAGAAAATATAGTTGGGATACATGGACAGTAATAGACCCTCCAAGCCTAATTTACCCAGTGCACCTAAGCCCTCCAAGCTTCTTGCTCCAACGAGGTTGCGCCGAACCTTTTTCTTTTCTAACTTCTCGGATTCTGCTACTAGACCATAGCATCAACCAATATGAATTGGTACCTTCCTAACTGCTTCCCAAAGCACCAAATATATTGTAAGGTTGAATTTATTCAACCATCTAATTGGCTTTATTCCGTGCCAAATTTGCTTGTAATTCAGCATTTAGTAACCCTGTATTTAGGTGGGTTTGATGTAAGGGTAGTGAGTGAGATAGAGTGAAGATTGCTCAAGAGTGTGCAAGAAAACAAAGACTTGCGGCTGGGACTCGCTGGTGACTCACGGCTGCAAGCCGCCAGACGCAGTACACGTGCCAAGCATGCTGGAAGATGAACAGTCATGCAAGCTGGAGCACTACAGGACAAAACAGGACAACTGGCCATACGGTTATCTCGCGACTGGATCTCGCGACTTAGTCAAGCCGCGAGCCACCCCTGTTTTGTAAAACCTGACGTTTCACATTCCTCTCCCACTCCAGTATAAATACCCCTTTTACCCACGATTGAATGAGAGCTTCCAGAGAGAATTTTGAGAGAGAAACCCTAAAGACAAACCAGATTGATTCACCCACAATCTATACATTAGAGTCTCTTCAAATTCCTCAACTCTCTTCCTCTCCATTGTCAAATCCTTGAGAGGCATTATACCAAACCTGGTTCTTACCATCATCATCACTGTGGGACAGTTGTTTGGATTTCTGGGAAGCAGTTAGGAAGGAACCAATCTTCATTGGTTGATGCTATGGTCTAGTAGCGAAATCCGGGAAGCTAGAAAAGAAAAAGGTTCAGCGCAACCTCGTTGGAGCAAGAAGCTTGGAGGGCTTAGGTGCACTGGGTAGATTAGGCTTGGAGGGTCTATTGTTGTCCATGTATCCCAACTGTATTTTCTAGTGGATTGTTTACCGCTTGGAGGGCGGCGGAGAGGTTTTACGCCGAGGGCTTCGGTTTCCTCTTCGATAACACATCGCGTGTTGTCTTTGTGTTTACATCTTCCTTCCTCTCTATCTTTGCCTTTTTATTATCTGCTGTGGATTATATTTTGCTTTGGCTTAGATAGTTTTTACCAATTCCATATTATAGCATATGTTAAGTTTCCGCACACTAGTTGTTTGACATATTGCTTGAATTGGTTAAGTTGTAATTTGGGAGTCTAAACGTTCAAAGGTGTTTATACACGTTTTTGAACTTTCATTTGGTATCAGAGCAGGTACACTTGTTGTGGTTTTATTACCTAAGTGTGATCCTAGACCCCTGTGTTGTGGTTGTTGTTATGGAAAATACCATGCTGAATTATAGCTTAAGTGTTTGTGAAAATGACTCTATGCATATGTCTGAAAGGTGTTTTACTAATGATCTCGTAGAGTTGTTAAAAACTAAGAAACATGCTAGAATATTTGTTCACATGCTGGAATATCTTGAAAATCAGAATCATGTCTTACACAGTAGCATATCTGAATCTAAATCATTGATTAAGAAGCATGAAAACTGATGATGAGTTTGTGTTTGAAGGTCAAGAATGTTTGTCACATGTGAACCTATTTGTGCATACCTCGTTGAAGGTGTTTAATGCGTGTTTGTGGTATCTTGACAGTGGGTGTTCTCGCCATATGACAGGGGATAAGTCACTGTTTAAGACAATCAAAGAAAAGGTTGGTGACTATGTGACCTTTGGTGATGGAAGTCATGCTCAAGTCCTAGGCAAAGGAACCATTGAGATACCTGGTTTGCCGCTGTTGAAAGATGTGCTGTACATAAAAGGGCTGAAGGCGAATTTGCTGAGCATCACTCAAATTTGTGATGATGATTTCCTGGTACAATTCTCCAAGAAGGGATGCTTGATCATCAATGAAGAGGGGATTCAGGTTTTGGAGGGAAATCGGACTACAGATAACTGTTATGGAATAGTTCCCACGGCACCCATATCGTGTAGAAGTGCTCGTGTGGATATGTTGGAGCTGTGGCATCATAGATTTGGGCATGCCAACTTCAAACAAGTAGCAAAAGTCTCTAAACTTGAAGCAGTCGAGGGACTTCCTAAGTTTGGAAAAGTGAAGAAGACCGTTTGTGGTGCGTGTTAACTGGGGAAGCAAACTAAGGCAAGTCATCACAAGGTGAATGTGATCGCCACTTCTCGGTGCTTGGAGTTACTTCATGTTGATCTAATGGGGCCTACCAGAACTGAAAGCCTAGGGGGGAAGAGATACATTATGGTCATTGTGGACGACTACTCAAGATACACTTGGGTTGAATTCCTTAGAGAAAAATCAGAAGCATGTGAGAGGTTGGAGATTCTGTGCAAGAAACTACAAAACGAAAAAGGGATTCCGATTGCCAAAATTAGAAGTGATCATGGGAGGGAATTTGAGAATGCAAGATTCGAGTCCTTCTGTGAGAAGAATGGAATTAAGAGAGAATTTTCAACTCCCAAAACTCTACAACAAAATGGAGTGGTAGAGAGAAAAAATCGTGTGATTCAGGAGATGGCAAGAGTCATGTTGCTTAACAAGCAAATACCTCAAAAATTTTGGGGAGAAGCTGTCAACACCTCGTGTCACATTGGCAATAGGATTTTCTTTCGAGTTGGTACAAAGAAGACTGCCTATGAGATATAGAATGGGAAGAAGCCTAAAGTGAAGTATTTCCGGGTGTTTGGAAGTAAATGCTATATCCTAAATGATCGGGAAAATCTTGGGAAGTTTGATGCGAGAAGTGATGAGGGTATTTTTCTTGGGTACTCTACTACAAGTCGAGCGTATAGAGTGTTTAACAAGAGAACAAAGACTGTGATGGAGTCCATAAATGTCAAGATTGATGATGCCTTATCTAAGGTGGAAATGATTGATGATGTAGAAGGGCCGAGCACCAAAGAGCCCGATGTTGAGGTAGAAGCTTTGGATATAGAAGGTGAAGAACCTATACCAGAAGCAGAATCGACTCCCATCAACCCAAGAATGGAAACGAGATCGATGTCTAGAACATCAAGTCCTCTTACTCCTCCAGAAGTCCATCCTCCTATCTCCTGAAGTGATGAAGTTTCCACTTCAAAAAGGCCATCTTCAAAAGTCATCAAGAATCATCCGGAAGTAACATCATAGGATCTCTTGATGACGGTCTTCGCCTCAGGAAAGGAAACATTCTGCTAGCCAATCATGTAACTTATCACTGCTATCTCGCACAGTTTGAACCAAAAAGGGTTGAAGAGGCTCTTCAAGATAAGAATTGGGTTGAGTCAATGCATGAAGAGCTGAATCAGTTTGTGAGGAATGATGTGTGGGAACTTGCTCCAAGGCCTGAGAACGCTCATGTTATAGGCACAAAATGGATTTTTAAAAACAAAACTGATGAAGAGGGAGAGATAATTCGAAACAAATCTCGGTTAGTAGCTCAAGGATACACTCAAGTAGAAGGAGTAGATTTTGATGAATCTTTCGCTCCGGTGGCAAGACTCGAATCCATTCAAATCCTCATGTCCATTGCGTGCACTTTGAATTTCAAACTTTATCAAATGGATGTAAAGTGCGCATTTCTGAATGGATATCTAAATGAAGAAGTATTTGTTGAGCAACCAAAAGGATTTGAGGATCCTCATTTTCCAGATCATGTATTAAGATTGAAGAAAGCCCTTTATGGCTTAAAACAAGCGCCTAGAGCCTGGTACGATCGTCTTGCACATTACCTTCTAGATAGAGGTTTCAAAAGAGGGTATGCCGACCAAACTCTGTTTGTCAAAAATGATGAAGATTATCTCCTTGTGGCACAAGTCTATGTTGATGACATAGTGTTTGGGGCAACCATCGAAGATCGTGCTACTAAATTTTCTGAGGAGATGAAGAAGGAGTTTGAGATGAGTATGGTGGGGGAACTCACATTTTTCTTGGGTCTTCAAGTCAAACAACAGAAGGAGGGTATATTTGTATCTCAAGAGAAGTATGCCAGAAACATTGTCAAGAAGTTTGGACTAGACTCCAAAAAACATGCCTCCACTCCCATGAGCTCATCCACTAAACTGAATGTTGATTCGTCTGGAGTCGAAGTAAGTCCTACATTGTATAGGAGCATCATAGGGAGTTTACTCTATCTTACAGCCAGTAGACCGGACATTGCTTTCAGTGTTGGCGTTTGTGCCAGGTACCAAGCTAATCCGAAGGAATCTCACCTGACTGCTGCTAAGCGAATCATTCGATATGTGAATGGTACTTCAAACTATGGTCTGTGGTATTCAAAAGACTCAAATGCTTGTCTTGCTGGATATTCAGATGTTGGCTGGGCTGGGAGTGTAGACGATCGGAAAAGTACTTCAGGTGGCTGTTTCTACCTTGGCAACAATCTTGTCTCGTGGATGAGCAAGAAGCAGAATTCCGTGTCTCTATCTACTGCTGAAGCAGAATACATCGCTGCTGGAAGTTGCTGCACTCAGCTTCTTTGGATGAAGAAATTACTTCATGACTATGGAATTCCTCAAGAAACGATGTGTGTCTTCTGTGACAACACCAGTGCCATCAATCTTTCCAAGAATCCTGTCCAGCATTCAAAATCTAAACACATAGAGATACGTTACCATTTCATTCGGGATTTGGTAGAGGAAAGAGTTGTGTGTCTTGAGTTCATACACACCGACAATCAAAAGGCGGACATCTTCACCAAGCCTCTCGATGGTCCACGGTTTGAATCACTCCATAAGACCATTGGTTTTGGTATAATTCCCTGACTCTCTTGTGTGTTGTGTGCTTCACATATTTATAATATGATAAGTTTGTTTGTGTTGAGGCACACACTTCTTTGTTAGCTCTTTGTGCAACATGTTTATTGTTTGTTTGTCCATTTGTGAATACTGTTGCTTCTTTCTAAGTTTGTTCAACCATTTTCTTCTTTTATGTCAAAAATCCAAAAATCACATAAAAAATTAGAAAATCAAAAAGCCTGATTGACATTGTTGAGTTTTTGTCTCAAAACTTGTTTTGCCTTGTACCTTTGTGCTAATGGCTTTGTGCATTTTCGAGCATTGCTTGTTTTCATGCACTCATATCACTGTGGGAGAAATCTTGAAATCTTTGTGATTGTTGTAAATAGATCTTCAAACTTGTCATGAATGATTAGTGAATGGTTTTGTTAATCTTGAGTCATGCATAGACTTGTGTCTATATATCTTCCCACTCTTTATTTTTTTTGCTAAAAAGAGCTCATCAAATGTAAATCTCCAAATGAAAAGAGATATTGAGCTGCAAAAGCCTGTCGCACATTCTAGTATTTGACTAGGAAAAAGGGTAAGCGACCTTATATTAAAGTGAATGTTTATTCAAAAAGCCAAAGGCTTGTTCTTTAAAGTGAAATGTCATATATCACTCTCACAATGAGAGATGATTGCCTCAAAAGATCAAAAAGATCAAATGTTATGATTGAAAGTGGAGTCAAATGTTAAGCTCCAAGTTATGTTATCAAGTTATGTGGGAGGTCATATATACATATTTCTATAATTGAGATGGGTCACATGATCTAGTGCTAACTATGTATGCCTTGGTTGAATTGATCATTGAAACTTCACATTAGACGAAGGACTATCTCATTGTTGATATCCACACACAACACACAAGTTTATGTTCAATAAATGCCATATTCATTTGTGTGATTGTACTTGATGAAATGTGTTTTCATATGCTCAATCTTTGTTAATTCAAGCACAAAAAGATTTTTGAGTGTTTTAGGTGTTTTTGGAAAGTATTTTGTTTAAAAAATCTGAAAATTTCAAAAATCCAGTTTTGCCCTGTTTTGGCGGCTTGGTCGCGGGTATGTCAAGTCGCGTGCCTCAGTCGTATCTTCGCGGGTCATTTTTGGCGACTTGTTCGCGCAGTTTACTCAGAGATTTTCGCGACTCAGCTCGCGACTCACTCGCGGGTAGACCTTCCAGTCGCGAAAAACACTTAGAAATTTTTTTTTAAAATTTTTGTCCTTGAGTGTTTTGGCGGCTTGATCTGGCAACTTTTTGGCGACTCGTTTAAGTCGCGAAAATCGCGTGTTTTGGAAATACAGGGGCAGTTTTTTAAACTTTTTGTTTTTCCCTCGATCTTTTTGTGACTGTTCATTATCTTTCTCATCTGCTCTTACCCATTCACACCGTGCCTCCATTTTCGATCTCCATTGTTTGACTCTTTTCAACTCAAAATCATCGAGTAACAGGTATGGTTTTTCTGTCTTGAACTCTATTCTACTTGCTGTTATGGTTTTCCCTCTGGATTATTCGCATTTGATTGTGATTTTGAGATGGGTTTTTAGCTCAACTATTACTCTTTGTCCATGCTTAGCTTATGGAAGCTTCTGTCTCTGCTTTGAGCTATTTTATATTGTTGGTTTTGTTCTTCATCATGTGCTTAGCTAGGGTTAGCTATTTTTGTCTGATCTGCTGTTGATGTGGTGTTTCAAAATGATCCTGTGTGGTATCCTGTTGATGTGTTGTTGAATGTGGGTCCTTTTTTTTTCAGATGATTGTGTGGTTTTATTTTGACTCCCTCTACTGTGTAGTTCAATTTGGGTCATTTGTGTCCCTCATTGCTATTTTCTGGCCATTTTCATCCAGCTATTAGGGTTTCTTCATTATCCCTAAATTTCTACTAACCCACTGCTAATAAAGTCTGTTGGATTGTGTCCTGCCATTTCCCTTGTTCATAATACAGACTAGTCATGTCACCATTCAAGAAAGCTGCTGTGAAAGGAGGTAGTTCCAAAGGGCAGGAACCAGTAATTGATGTTGATGATTACCCACCTCAAACAAAAGGGACTCGATCTTCATCAAAGAGATTCGATCCCAACAAGTTCAGATCATATGCAGCCTATCAGTCTTATGAGAATTACTTTCTACATGCCACACCATTACTAGAAAGAGCTGTGGATCAGCCCTCACTTCATGACACTGACATTCCGAAATGGTTTGCTCACTAGGATTGGAATTACCTTCTCTCTGATCTGGATGACGCGTATGAAGATTTGGTAAAAGAATTTTATGCTAACGCAATTGTGGAAGGAGATGAACTTAAGTGCTGGGTTCGGAAAAAGAGCTTTTCTGTCTCTCCTGCATATCTGGCAGAAATTCTTCACATCAACAGACCAATTTTCCGACATTCACCGGTTTATGATGATCTCTGTCCTGATGAGGAGCTTCTCAAAGAAAGTCTTGGTCAAGACTTGGAGTTCTCACCCAATGGGAAATCCATCAGTGTTTCCTCTCTTTCTCCAAAACTGAGAGTGCTTACAATTGTGATGTTTCACAATTTGTACCCTTTATCAAGCACTGGGTATATGAACCTCAGACGTGCTGTGTTTCTTCATGATCTAATCTCTGATGTGGAAATAGACATCTGTGCTCATATCTTTCATGTTTTGCGCAAAACGGTTCTTCGCACTGAGTCTCGGATATGCGTTCCTTTCTGCAGTCTCATTTCACGGATCTTGAAGCTCAAGGGAATTTATCCAACAGCAGAAGAATCTCCTATCTCAAAACCAAGTCCAATCAACATGCGTACATTCAATGCAAGCATTGGACATAGTCGGAAGAGAGCCAAACCAGAAACTTCTGCATCTCACAGTGGATCTCATTTCAGCACTCTCTCCCTAGATGAGAAACTTGATCGCATTGTATCCTCTGTCCACGAGTTGAATACAAAGATGTCTGGACTCACAGCTTCTCTACACCATCAAAGCACTCGATGGGATATGAAGTTTACTTCTCTTCAAACTCAATTGGATCAAATTCAGAGAATGCTGGAAGACGATGAATAGCCTATTCCATGACAAAAAGGGGGAGTGATAGGCATGATCAGAGGGGGAGGATATTACCTAAGGGGGAGTGTCTTTACATTGGGGGAGTGTCTTTACATTCTTCTTCAGTTTAAGTTTTCACTTTAAGTTGATATATTGTGTTTTTGTAAACTGTTATTCAGGATGTTTTGTGTTTTGTACCCATGTGCTTTTGTAAGCTTTTAGGGTTAATGTTTTATGCATAGTTTGTAGGCTTATGGTTCGTACCTTGCTTATTGCAGCCTTTATGCTATGTTGAAATCAGTACTTTAATCTAAATGTCTTGCATTTTGGTTTATGTACTGTCACTCTTGTGCCCTTGTAGGATTGTTCCTAGATGCATATACCTTGTGTATTATGCATTGGTTGAGTGTTGAACATACAAGTGTCTTGCCTTGTGCTTGTTAACTTGTATGTCCTTGTGTTCATTCCAAGTGTGAATGAGCACTGTGATCACTACCTTGTGGTGTTCACTTGGTTGATCAAGCCATGGTTTGTTTCTTAACTCCATCTTTGCTTGATCACATATTGCCTGTTTCATATGCATTTTATAATTTTCTGCTTACAATGATCATGGTGTATTGTTGTGTTTCAGGAGTATTATGTTCATATGATTCAAGTGCTTCACAGCTTCTAGAGTTAGGTGTGAGTGAGTTTTGTTCAACTGTTCCCAACTCACATGTTAAGTCTAGAGTCTGTTTTAGGGTTTTGTCACGGAATAGCCAAAGGGGGAGATTGTAAGGTTGAATTTATTCAACCATCTAATTGGCTTTATTCCGTGCCAAATTTGCTTGTAATTCAGCATTTAGTAACCCTGTATTTAGGTGGGTTTGATGTAAGGGTAGTGAGTGAGATAGAGTGAAAATTGTTCAAGAGTGTGCAAGAAAACAGAGACTCGCGGCTGCAAGGCGCCAGACGCAGCACACGTGCCAAGCATGCTGGAAGATGAACAGTCATGCAAGCTGGAGCACTACAGGACAAAACAGGACAACTGGCCATATGGTTATCTCGCGACTGGATCTCGCGACTTAGTCAAGCCGCGAGGTCAAGCCGCGAGCCACCCCTATTTTGTAAAACCTGACGTTTCACATTCCTCTCCCACTCCAGTATAAATACCCCTTTTACCCACAATTGAATGAGAGCTTCCAGAGAGAATTTTGAGAGAGAAACCCTAAAAAAAACCAGATTGATTCACCCACAATCTATACATTAGAGTCTCTTCAAATTCCTCAACTCTCTTCCTCTCCATTGTCAAATCCTTGAGAGGCATTATACCAAACCTGGTTCTCACCATCATCATCACTGTGGGACAGTTGTTTGGATTTCTGGGAAGCAGTTAGGAAGGAACCAATCTTCATTGGTTGATGCTACGATCTAGTAGCGGAATCCGGGAAGCTAGAAAAGAAAAAGGTTCGGCGCAACCTCGTTGGAGCAAGAAGCTTGGAGGGCTTAGGTGCACTGGGTAGATTAGGCTTGGAGGGTCTATTGCTGTCCATGTATCCCAACTGTATTTTCTAGTGGATTGTTTACCACTTGGAGGGCGGTGGAGAGGTTTTACGCCGAGGGCTTCGGTTTCCTCTTCAATAACACATTGCGTGTTGTCTTTGTGTTTGCATCTTCCTTCCTCTCTATCTTTGCCTTTTTATTATCTGCTGTGGATTATATTTTGCTTTGGCTTAGATAGTTTTTACCAATTCCATATTATAGCATATGTTAAGTTTCTGCACACTAGTTGTTTGACATATTGCTTGAATTGATTAAGTTGTAATTTGGGGGTCTAAACGTTCAAAGGTGTTTATACACGTTTTTGAACTTTCATAAACCTTCTCACAGATATGGGTATGGTGAGAAAAGGATTTGGCCAAGAACCTCTCAAGGATGTACCAATGGAGAGGAAGAGAGTAGAGGAATTTGAAGAGTCTCTTGGGTGAAGATTGTTGATGAATCAATCTTGTTTTTCTCTATGGTTTCTCTCTCAAAATTCTCTTTGGAAGCTCTCTTTCATTTGTGGGTAAAAGGGGTATTTATACTAGAGTAAGAGATGAATGTGAAACGTCAGGATTTACAAAACAGGGGTGGCTCGCGGCTTGACCTCGCGTCTTGACTGAGTCGCGAGATCCAATCGCGAGATAACCGTATGGCTAGTTGTCCTGTTTTGTCCTGTAGTGCTCCAGCTAGCATGACTGTTCACCTTCTGGCACGCTTGGCACGTGTGCTGCATCTGGCGACTTGCAGCCGCGAGTCTCTGTTTTCTTGCACACTCTTGAGCAAATTTCACTCTATCTCACTCACTACCCTTACAACAAGCCCACCTAAATACAGGGTTACTAAATACTGAAATACAAGCAAAATTTGGCACGGAATAAAGCCAATAAAATGGTTGATTAAATTCAACCTTACAATCTCCCCCTTTGGCTATTCCGTGACAAAACCCTAAAACAGACTCTAGACTTAACATATAAGTTGGGAACAGTTGAACAAAACTTACTCACACCTAACTCTAGAAGCTGTGAAGCACTTGAATCATAAGAACATGAAACTCCTGAAACACAACAATGCACCATGATCATTGTATGCAGAAAAACATGAAATTCATATGAAACAAGCTTAAGGTGATCAAGCAAAGATGAAGTGAAGATTCAAATCAAGGCTTGATCAACTAAGTAATCACTTAACAAGAACAAGGCAAGATACTTGTATGCTCAACACTCAACCAATGCATAATACACAAAGTATATGCATCTAGGAACAATCCTACAAGGGCACAAGAGTGACAGTACATAAATCAAAATGCAAGACATTTAGATAGAAGTATTGATTTCAACATAGCATAAAAGGCTGCATTAAGTAAGGTACAAACATAAAACCTACAGACTATGCATAAAACATAACCCTAAAAGCTTACAAAAGCAACATGGGTACAAGTTTTAAAAATAGTTTAAACAGCTAAACATAATCATGAACTATGAGCAGAGCAAAAGCATAGTTAATATAACACAAAGCTCTTTTCGCTCTGTCTCCCCCTATCATATCACTCCCCCTATCATGAATCATATGAGCTGTGATGAACTTGGAACATTTATACCTGTAACCTGAAACACTTGCACAAACACATTAGACTCTTAAGGTATAGCAAGTAATAAAAGGACAAGTAAAATGAATTTCTACCCCTACAAATGTGCACAAGAAATAGAATTTCTCCCCCTAACAGTGTGCACGAGGGTCATATAGAAATGACAAAAACTTTACGGTATATTACTCTAGAGTATACTCTCCCCCTTTTTGACATGAATAGACAAAGGGATCAATGAGAAAAGAGGGCAAGAGACGAAGGTATGAACAATGATAATGATGCAGGAGGGAAAAATGAAAAGTTTTTGAAAACAACTTTGAAAATAACCCTTAATATGCAAAACATGCGTTTTTCGCGACTGAAGTGAGTCTCCAACAAGACGCCAGGTCAAGCCGCCAAAACACTCAAAGACAAAATTTTGAAAAAATTTTCTAAGTGTTTTTCGCGACTGGAGGGTCTACCCGCAAGGGAGTCGCGAGCTGAGCCGCGAAAATCTCTGTGTAACCCTCGCGACTGGACCTTCCACTCACGAACAAGTCGCCAAACTTGACCCGCGAGCTCGCGACTGTGGCATGTGACTTGACTTACCCGACTGAGTTGTCAAAACAGGGCAAAAATGATTTTTGGAAATTTCAGTTTTTAAGAAATACTTTCCAAAAACACTTAAAACACTCAAAAATATTTTTGTGCTTGAATCAATAAAGATTGAGCATGTGAAAACACATTTCATCAAGTATAATCACACTAATGAATATGGCATTTATTGAACATAGATTTGTGTGTTGTGTGTGGATATCAACAATGAGATAGTCCTTAGTCTGATGTGAAGATTCAATGATCAATTCAACCAAGGCATACACAATTAGCACTAGATCATGTGACTCATCTCAATTATAGAAATATGCATATATGACTTCCCACAAAACTTGATACTCATAACTTGGAGCTTTACATTTGACTCCACTTTCAATCATAACAATTGATCTTTTTGATCCTTTTGAGACAATCACCTCTCATTGTGAGAGTGATATTTTATATTTCACCTTGATGAGATAGCCTTTGGCTTTTTGAATAAACTTTCACTTTAATTTTTGGTCGCTTTCCCTTTTTCCTAGTCAAATACTAGTATGTGCGACAGGCTTTTGCAGCTCAATATCTCTTTTCATTTGGAGATTTACATTTGGTGAGCTCTTTTTAGCAAAAAAAAAAAAATAAAGAGTGGGAAGATATATAGACACAAGTCTATGCATGTCTCAAGATCAACATAACCATTCACCAATCATTCATGACAAGTTTGAAGATCTATTTACAACAACCACATAAATTTCAAGATTTCTCCCACAGTGATAAGAGTGCAATGAAACAAGTTACGCTCGAAAATGCACAAAGCCATTAGCACAAAGGTACAAGACAAAACAAGTTTTGAGACAAAACTCAACAATGTCAATCAAACTTTTTGATTTTCTATTTTTTTATGTGATTTTTGGATTTTTGACACATAAGAAGAAAAAGATTGATCAAAAACAAAAATGACCAAAAGTATGCACAAAAAGACAACCAAACAACCATCAACATAAACAATAAGCAAACAATCAAACACCGTCACAAAGCATAGGAAGAATTAATGCATGGACATGTTGTAATGTTTATGCATGAGTACCCTTTTTCACCCACACGTCACTTGCATTTGGGGTGATATCCTTATAGGATTGGGTACGGAAGTTAGGGCTTTCAAACCTTCGTGTGAAGCTTTCCAAGCAGTTGGTGAATGCACCAATCATCTTCATCATATCTATCATTCCGGGATCACCATTTCGATCTCTTGATGGTTCGCCAGCCCAATTTCTCTTGTCATTTCTTGGTCCTCTTGACCTTTGATCAGTTGCATTCTTCAATGCTTTAAGCTTATGACACTTTGGTCGGGTGTGTCCTTGAAGTCCACAGTGATGGCAAACATGGTTCGTTTTAGAACCTCTTTGTGATCTTGGAAGAGATTTCCCTCTGGGTTCAGACCTGATCATAGATTGGTTCCGGGGCTTATTCAACACCTTTTGGTCAGCCACAATCTTCTTCTTTTCAACCTTTGCCTTCTCCACAGTAGGGGCAACTACAACCGGCTTTTTGGCCACCCTTGCATGCTCTCCCAACTTCTCAAGGAGTGAGTTGTAATTCTCTTGAAGATTGGTTATGCTTTCATCCTTTTTAGCGTCTGATTCTTCAACAACTCCGATTGATTCTTCATCACTATGCTCCCCAAGCTCTTGCAAAAGCAAATTCAAGTCCTCCGAAGACTTAACATGAGCAATGGTCATGAGTGCAGAATAGGTTCCCTTTCTAAGATGGAAACCTTCATCTAAAGATCCAATGATGTTACTGCCCGGATGGTTTTTGATCACTCTTGATAATGGCTTCTTTGAGGTAACTTCATCATTCCGAGAGATGGGAGGATGAACTTCTGGAGGAGTGAGAGGACTTGATGTCCTAGACATTGATCTTGTTTCCATTTTTGAGTTCACAGGAGTTGATTCCTTTTCCAGTGTAGGTTCTCTAACTTCAATATCTTGGGCTTCACCCTCAGTTGTGAGTTCTTTAGAGCTTGGCCCTTCTCCATCATCAACCATCTCTACCTTTGTTATAGCATCATCAACCTCCACATTGATGGACTCCATTACCATCTTTGTTCTCTTGTTGAATACTCTATATGCCCGGCTATTAGTAGAATACCCAAGGAAGATGCCTTCATCACTTTTCGCATCAAACTTCCCAAGGTTCTCACGATCATTGAGAATGCAACACTTGCTTCTGAATACTCGAAAGTACTTCACTTTTGGCTTCTTTCCATTCCAAATTTCATAAGCGGTCTTCTTTGTTCCCGCTCGAAAGAATATTCTATTACCAATGTGGCATGAGGTGTTCATGGCTTCTCCCCAAAACTTTTGAGGAATTTGCTTGTTGAGTAGCATAACTCTTGCCATTTCTTGAATCACCCAATTCTTCCTCTCTCTTAACCACCCCATTTTATTGAGGAGTTTTGGAAGCTGAAAATTCCCTTTTGATTCCATTCTTCTCACAAAATGACTCAAATCTTGCATTCTCAAACTCCTTGCCATGATCACTCCTTATCTTGACAATAGGAACCCCTTTCTCGTTTTGTAGTCTCTTGCAAAGAATTTTCAATTTCTCACACGCTTCTGATTTTTCTCTAAGAAATTCAATCCAATTGTATCTTGAGAAATCATCAACAATGACCATAATGTACCTTTTTCATCCTAGACTTTCAGTTCTTGTGGGCCCCATTAGATCTACATGAAGGAGCTCTAAGCATCGTGAAGTGGCGATCACATTCACCTTGTAGTGACTTGCCTTTGTTTGCTTCCCTATTTGGCATGCACCACAAAAAGTCTTCTCCACCTTTCCAAATTTTGGAAGTCCTTCAACAACTTCGAATTTGGAGACTTTAGCCACTTGTTTGAAGTCTGCATGTCCGAATCTTTGATGCCAAAGTTCCAACATGTCAACATGAGCAATTCTGCAGGAAATTGGTGCTGTAGGAACCATTCCATAGCAATTGTCGGTAGTCCTCTTTCCTTCCAAGACTTGAATCCCTTCTTCATTGAAGATTAAGCATCCCTTCTTCGAGAATTGGATAAGGAAATCCTCATCACATATTTGAGTGATGCTCAGAAGATTTGCCTTCAGCCCTTTGATGTATAATACATCTTTCAACAGAGGTAATCCAGGGATCTCAATAGTCCCTTTACCGAGAACTTAAGCATGACTTCCATCACCAAAAGTCACATAGTCACCAACCTTCTCTTTGAGTGTCTTAAACAGTGATTTATCTCCTGTCATGTGACGAGAACACCTGCTGTCAAGATACCATAAGCATGAATTAAATACCTTCAATGAGGTATGCACGGATAAGCTTGCATGAGACACATTCTTGACCTTTAAACAGAATTTTAGTTTTCATGCTTCTGCTAGATTGACATTTCATTTTCAGATTATCAATCTCCTCACACAACATTCTATTTCTTCTTTTATATTTCTTAACCAACAAATTAGACTCATATAGACTATTGTGTAAAATATGATTCTCATTTTCAAAATATTTCAGCATGTGAACAAACATTCTAGCATGTTTCTTTGTTTTTAATAACTCTAAGAGTTCATTGTTAGGACACCCTTCAAACATACTCATAGAGTCATTATCACAAACATGTAAACCACAATTCAGCATGCCCTTTTTCATAGCTTCATCCAAAGCTAAGGGGTCTAGGATCGCACTTAGGTAATTAAACCACAGCAAGTGCACCTGCTCTGATACCAATTGAAAGTTCAAATATGTGTATAAACACCCTTGAACGTTTAGACCCCTAATTTACAGATTAACCAATTCAAGCTTTATGTCAAACAACTAGTGTGCGGAAAATGAACAAAAGCTATAAAACAGAATTGGAAAACAATCTAAGCCAATTTAAAATCACAACCCACAGCAGATAATAAAAGGCAAAGATAAAAGGGAAGGAAGATGCAAACACAAGGATAACACGCGATGTGTTATCGAAGAGGAAACCGAAGTCCTCGGCGTAAAACCTCTCCGCCGCCCTCCAAGCGGTAAACAATCCACTAGAAAATGTAGTTGGGATACATGGACAGCAATAGACCCTCCAGGCCTAATCTACCCAGTGCACCTAAGCCCTCCAAGCTTCTTGCTCCAACGAGGTTGCGCCGAACCTTTTTCTTTTCTAGCTTCCCGGATTCCGCTACTAGACCATAGTGTAAGGTTGAATTTATTCAACCATCTAATTGGCTTTATTCCGTGCCAAATTTGCTTGTAATTCAGCATTTAGTAACCCTGTATTTAGGTGGATTTGATGTAAGGGTAGTGAGTGAGATAGAGTGAAGATTGCTCAAGAGTGTGCAAGAAAACAGAGACTCGCGGCTGGGCTTCGCGGCTTCAAGCCGCCAGACGCAGCACACGTGCCAAGCATGCTAGAAGGTGAACAGTCATGCAAGCTGGAGCACTACAGGACAAAACAGGACAATTGGCCATACGGTTATCTCGAGACTGGATCTCGCGACTTAGTCAAGCCGCGAGGTCAAGCCGCGAGCCACCCCTGTTTTGTAAAACCTGACGTTTCACATTCCTCTTCCACTTCAGTATAAATACCCCTTTTACCCACGATTGTAAGAGAGCTTCCAGAGAGAATTTTGAGAGAGAAACCCTAAAGAAAAATCAGATTGATTCACCCACAATCTATACATTAGAGTCTCTTCAAATTTCTCAACTCTCTTCCTCTCCATTGTCAAATCCTTGAGAGGTATTATACCAAACCTGATTCTCACCATTATCATTACTGTGAGAGAGCTGTTTGGATTTCTGAGAAGTAGTTAGAAAGGAACCAATCTTCATTGGTTGATGCTACGGTCTAGTAGCGGAATCCGGGAAGCTAGAAAAGAAAAAGGTTCGGCGCAACCTCGTTGGAGCAAGAAGCTTGGAGGGCTTAGGTGCACTGGGTAGATTAGGCTTGGAGGGTCTATTGCTGTCCATGTATCCCAACTGTATTTTCTAGTGGATTGTTTACCGCTTGGAGGGCGGCGGAGAGGTTTTACGCCGAGGGCTTCGGTTTCCTCTTCGATAACACATCGCGTGTTGTCTTTGTGTTTGCATCTTCCTTCCTCTCTATCTTTGCTTTTTATTATCTGCTGTGGATTGTGTTTTGTTTCGGCTTAGATAGTTTTTACCAATTCCATATTATAGCTTATGTTAAGTTTCCACACACTAGTTGTTTGACATATTACTTGAATTGGTTAACTTGTAATTTGGGGGTCTAAACGTTCAAAGGTGTTTATACACGTTTTTGAACTTTCAATTGGTATCAGAACGGGTACACTTGTTGTGGTTTTATTACCTAAGTGTGATCCTAGACCCCTGTGTTGTGGTAGTTGTTATGGAAAATACCATGCTGAATTGTAGCTTTAGTATTTGTGAAAATGACTCTATGCATATGTCTGAAGGGTGTTTTACTAATGATCTCGTAGAGTTGTTAAAAACTAAGAAACATGCTAGAGTATTTTTTCATATGCTAGAATATCTTGAAAATCAGAATCATGTCTTACACAGTAGCATATCTGAATCTAAATCATTGATTAAGAAATATAAAAGAAAGAATAGAATGTTGTGTGAGATGATTGAGAGTCTGAAAATGAAAAGTCAATCTGAAAGAAGCATGAAAACTGATGATGAGTTTGTGTTTGAAGGTCAAGAATGTTTGTCACATGTGAACCTATTTGTGCATACCTCATTGAAGGTGTTTAATGCATGTTTGTGGTATCTTGACAGTGGCTGTTCTCGCCATATGACAGGGGATAAGTCACTGTTTAAGGCACTTAAAGAAAAGGTTGGTGACTATGTGACCTTTGGTGATGGAAGTCATGCTTAAGTCCTAGGCAAAGGAACCAGTGAGATACCTGGTTTACCGCTGTTGAAAGATGTGTTGTACATAAAAGGGCTGAAGGCAAATCTGCTAAGCATCACTCAAATTTGTGATGAAGATTTCCTGGTACAATTCTCTAAGAAGGGATGCTTGATCATCAATGAAGAGGGAATTCAGGTTTTGGAGGGAAATCGGACTACAGATAACTGTTATGGAATAGTTCCCATGGCACCCATATCGTGTAGAAGTGCTCGTGTGGATATGTTGGAGCTGTAGCATCACAGATTTGGGCATGCCAACTTCAAACAAGTAGCAAAAGTGGCCAAACTTGAAGCAGTTGAGGGACTTCCTAAGTTTGGAAAGGTGAAGAAGACCGTTTGTGGTGCGTGTCAAATGGGGAAGCAAACTAAGGCAAGTCATCACAAGGTGAATGTGATTGCCACTTCTCGGTGTTTGGAGTTACTTCATGTTGATCTAATGGGGCCTACCAGAACTGAAAGCCTAGGGGGGAAGAGATACATTATGGTCATTGTGGATGACTACTTAAGATACACTTGGGTTGAATTCCTTAGAGAAAAATCAGAAGCATGTGAGAGGTTGGAGATTCTGTGCAAGAAACTACAAAACAAAAAAGGGGTCCCTATTGCCAAAATTAGAAGTGATCATGGGAGGGAATTTGAGAATGCAAGATTCGAGTCCTTCTGTGAGAAGAATGGAATCAAAAGAGAATTTTCAGCCCCCAAAACTCCACAACAAAATGGAGTGGTAGACAGAAAAAATCGTGTGATTCAGGAGATGGCAAGAGTCATGTTGCTTAACAAGCAAATACCTCAAAAATTTTGGGGAGAAGCTGTCAACACCTCGTGTCACATTGGCAATAGAATTTTTTTCCGAGTTGGTACAAAGAAGACCGCCTATGAGATATGGAATGGGAAGAAGCCTAGAGTGAAGTATTTCCGGGTGTTTGGAAGTAAATGCTATATCCTAAATGATCGGGAGAATCTTGGGAAGTTTGATGCGAGAAGTGATGAGGGTATTTTTCTTGGGTACTCTACTTCGAGTCGAGCGAATAGAGTGTTTAACAAAAGAACAAAGACTGTGATGGAGTCCATAAATGTCAAGATTGATGATGCCTTATCTAAGGTAGAGATGATTGATGATGTAGAAGGGCCGAGCACCAAAGAGCCCGATGTTGAGGTAGAAGCTTTGGATATAGAAGGTGAAGAACCTATACCAGAAGTAGAATCGACTCCCATCAACCCAAGAATGGAAACGAGATCGATGTCTAGAACATCAAGTCCTCTTACTCCTCCGGAAGTTCATCCTCCTATCTCTCGAAGTGATGAAGTCTCCACATCAAGAAGGCCATCTTCAAGAGTTATCAAGAACCATCCGGAAAGCAACATCATAGGATCTCTTGATGAAGGTCTTCGCCTTAGAAAAGGAAACATTCTGTTAACCAATCATGTAACATATCACTGCTATCTTGCACAGTTTGAACCAAAAAGGATTGAAGAGGCTCTTCAAGATGAGAATTGGGTTGAGTCAATGCATGAAGAGCTGAATCAATTTGTGAGGAATGATGTGTGGGAACTTGCTCCAAGGCCTGAGAACGTTCATGTTATAGGCACAAAATGGATTTTTAAAAACAAAACTGATGAAGATGGAGAGATAATTCGAAACAAATCTCGGTTAGTAGGTCAAGGATACACTCAAGTAGAAGGAGTAGATTTTGATGAATCTTTCGCTCCTGTGGCAAGACTCGAATCCATTCGAATCCTCATGTCCATTGCATGCACTTTGAATTTCAAACTCTATCAAATGGATGTAAAGTGCGCATTTCTGAATGGATATCTAAATGAAGAAGTGTTTGTTGAGCAACCAAAAGGATTTGAGGATCCTCACTTTCCAGATCATGTATTAAGATTGAAGAAAGCCCTTTATGGCTTAAAACAAGCGCCTAGAGCCTGGTACGATCGTCTTACACATTACCTTCTAGATAGAGGTTTCAAAAGAGGGTATGCCGACCGAACTCTGTTTGTCAAAAATGATGAAGATTATCTCCTTGTGGCACAAGTCTATGTTGATGACATAGTGTTTGGGGAAACCATCGAAAATCGTGCTACTGAATTTTCTGAGGAGATGAAGAAGGAATTTGAGATGAGTATGGTGGGGGAACTCACATTTTTCTTGGGTCTTCAAGTCAAACAACCGAAGGAGGGTATATTTGTATCTCAAGAGAAGTATGCCAGAAACATTGTCAAGAAGTTTGGACTAGACTCCAAAAAACATGCCTCCACTCCCATGAGCTCATCCACTAAACTGAATGTTGATTCGTCTGGAGTCGAAGTAAGTCCTACATTGTATAGGAGCATCATAGGGAGTTTACTCTATCTTACAGCCAGTAGACCAGACATTGCATTCAGTGTTGGCGTTTGTGCCAGGTACCAAGCTAATCCGAAGGAATCTCACCTGACTGCTGCTAAGCGAATCATTCGATATGTGAATGGTACTTCAAACTATGGTCTGTAGTATTCAAAAGACTCAAATGCTTGTCTTGCTGGGTATTCAGATGTTGACTGGGCTGGCAGTGTAGACGATCGGAAAAGTACTTCAGGCGGCTGTTTCTACCTTGGTAACAATCTTGTCTCGTGGATGAGCAAGAAGTAGAATTCCGTGTCTCTATCTACTGCTGAAGCAGAATACATCGCTGCTGGAAGTTGCTGCACTCAGCTTCTTTGGATGAAGAAATTACTTCATGACTATGGAATTCCTCAAGAAACGATGTGTGTCTTCTGTGACAACACCAGTGCCATCAATCTTTCCAAGAATCCTGTCCAACATTCAAAATCTAAACACATAGAGATACGTTACCATTTCATTCGGGATCTGGTAGAGGAAAGAGTTGTGTGTCTTGAGTTCATACACACCGACAATCAAAAGGCGGACATCTTCACCAAGCCTCTCGATGGTCCACGGTTTGAATCACTCTGTAAGACCATTGGTGTTGGTACAATTCCTTGACTCTCTTGTGTGTTGTGTGCTTCACATATTTATAATATGATAAGTCTGTTTGTGTGAGGCACACACTTCTTTGTTAGCTCTTTGTGCAGCATGTTTATTGTTTGTTTGTCCATTTGTGAATACTGTTGCGTCTTTCTATGTTTGTTCAATCTTTTTCTTCTTTTATGTCAAAAATCCAAAAAATCACATAAAAAATTAGAAAATCAAAAAATTTGATTGACATTGTTGAGTTTTTGTCTCAAAACTTGTTTTGCCTTGTACCTTTGTGCTAATGGCTTTGTGCATTTTCGAGCATTGCTTGTTTCTTTGCACTCATATCTCTGTGGGAGAAATCTTGAAATCTATGTGATTGTTGTAAATAGATCTTCAAACTTGTCATGGGTGATTAGTGAATGGTTTTGTTGATCTTAAGACATGCATAGACTTGTGTCTATATATCTTCCCACTCTTTATTTTTGTTTTACTAAAAAGAGCTCACCAAATGTAAATCTCCAAATGAAAAGAGATATTGAGCTGCAAAAGCCTGTCGCATATTCTAGTATTCTACTAGGAAAAAGGGTAAGCGACCTTATATTAAAATGACTGTTTATTCAAAAAGCCAAAGGCTTGTTCTTTAAAGTGAAATGTCATATATCACTCTCACAATGAGAGATGATTGTCTCAAAAGATCAAAATGATCAAATGTTATGTTTGAAAGTGGAGTCAAATGTAAAACTCCAAGATATGTTATCAAGATTGTGTGGGAGGTCATATATACATATTTCTATAATTTAGATGGGTCACATGATCTAGTGCTAATTGTGTATGCCTTGGTTGAATTGATCATTGAAACTTCACATTAGACTAAGGACTATCTCATTGTTGATATCCACACACAACACACAAGTTTATGTTCAATAAATGCCATATTCATTTGTGTGATTGTACTTGATGAAATGTATTTTCACATGCTCAATCTTTGTTAATTCAAGCACAAAAAGATTTTTGAGTGTTTTCGGTGTTTTTGGAAAGTATTTTGTTTGAAAAATCTGAAAATTTCAAAAATCCAGTTTTGCCCTGTTTTGGTGGCTCAGTCGCGGGTATGTCAAGTCGTGTGCCTTAGTCCAGTCGCGAGGGTTACTCCGAGATTTTCGCGGCTCAGCTCGCGACTCACTTGCGTGTAGACCTTCCAGTCGCGAAAAACATTTAGAAAAATTTTTCAAATTTTTGTCCTTGAGTGTTTTGGCGGCTTGATCTGGCGACTTTTTGGCGACTCATTTCAGTCGCGAAAAACGCGTGTTTTGGAAATATAGGGGCAGTTTTAATTTAAACCTTTTTTTTGTTTTCCCTCGATCTTTTTGTGACTGTTCATTGTCTCTCTCATCTGCTCTTACCCATTCACACCGTGCCTCCATTTTCGATCTCCATTTTTACCTCTTTTCAGCTCAAAATCATCGAGTAACAGGTATGGTTTTTCTGTCTTGAACTCTATTCTACTTGTTGTTGTGGTTTTCCCTCTGGATTATTCGCATTTGATTGTGATTTTGAGATGGGTTTTTAGCTCAGCTATTACTCTTTGCCCATGCTTAGCTTATGGAAGCTTTTGTTTCTGTTTTGAGCTATTTAAATTGTTGGTTTTGTTCTTCATCATGTGCTTAGCTAGGGTTTGCTATTTGTTGGTTTATCATCTTGTCTGATCTGCTGTTGATCTGTTGTGTCAAAATGATCCTGTGTTGAATGTGGGTTCTTTTTCAGCTGATTGTGTGGTTTTATTTTGACCCTCTCTACTGTGTAGTTCAATTTGGGCCATTTGTGTCCCTCATTGCTATTTTCTGGTCATTTTCATCCAGCTATTAGGGTTTCTTCATTATCCCTAAATTACCACTAACCCACTGCTAATAAAGTCTGTTGGATTGTGTTCCGTCATTTCCTTTGTTCATAATACAGACTAGACATGTCACCATTCAAGAAAGCAGCTGTGAAAGGAGGTAGTTCCAAATGGAAGGAACTCGTCATTGATGTTGATGATTACCCACCTCAAACAAAAGAAACTCGCTCTTCATCAAAGAGATTCGATCCCAACAAGTTCAGATCCTATGCAGCCTATCAGTCTCATGAGAATTATTTTCAAAATGCTACACCATTACTAGAAAGAACTGTGGATCAGTCCACACTTCATGACACTGACATTCCGAAATGGTTTGCTCACAAGGACTGGAATTACCTTCTCTCTGATCTGGATGACGCGTATGAAGATTTGGTAAAAGAATTTTATGCCAACGCAATTGTGGAAGAAAATGAACTTAAGTGCTGGGTTCGGAAAAAGAGCTTCTCTGTCTCTCCTTCATATCTGGCAGAAATCCTTCACATCAACAGACCAATATTCCGACATTCACCGGTTTATGATGATCTTTGTCCTGATGAGGAGCTTCTCAAAGAAAGTCTTGGTCAAGACTTGGAGTTCTCACCCAATGGAAAATCCATCAGTGTTTCCTCTCTTCCTCCAAAACTGAGAGTGCTTACAATTGTGATGTTTCACAATTTGTACCCTTTATCAAGCACTGGGTATATGAACCTCGGACGTGCTTTATTTCTTCATGATCTAATCTCTGATGTGGAAATAGACATCTGTGCTCATATCTTTCATGTTCTGTGCAAAACTGTTCTTCGAACTGAGTCTCGGACATGCATTCCTTTTTGCTGTCTCATTTCACGGATCCTGAAGCTCAAGGGAATTTATCCAACGGCAGATGAATCTCCTCTCTCAAAACCAAGTCCAATCAACATGCATACATTCAATGCAAGCATTGGACATAGTCGGGAGAGAGCCAAACCAGAAACTTCTGCATCTCACAGTGGCTCTCATTTCAGCACTCTCTCCTTTGATGTGAAACTTGATCACATTGTATCCTCTGTCCACGAGTTGAATACAAAGATGTCTAGACTCACAGCACTCGATGGGATATGAAGTTTACCTCTCTTCAAACTCAATTGGATCAAATTCAGAGAAAGCTGGAAGAGGATGAATAGCCTATTCCATGACAAAAAGGGGGAGTGATAGGCCTGATCAGAGGGGGAGGATATTACCTAAGGGGGAGTGTCTTTACATTCTTCTTCAGTTTAAGTTTCTTCTTCAGTTTAAGTTTTCAGTTTAAGTTGATATATTGTGTTTTGTAAACTGTTATATGATGGTTTGTACCCATGTGCTTTTGTAAGCTTTTAGGGTTAATGTTTTATGCATAGTTTGTAGGCTTTATGGTATGTACCTTGCTTAATGCAGCCTTTATGCTATGTTGAAATCAGTACTTTGATCTAAATGTCTTGCATTTTGATTTATGTACTGTCACTCTTGTGCCCTTGTAGGATTGTTCCTAGATGCATATACCTTGTGTAGTATGCATTGGTTGAGTGTTAAACATACAAGTGTCTTGCCTTGGACTTGTTAACTTGTATGTCCTTGTGTTCATTCCAAGTGTGAATGAGCACTGTGATCACTACCTTGTGGTGTTCACTTGGTTGATCAAGTCATGGTTTGTTTCTTAACTCCATCTTTGCTTGATCACATATTGCCTGTTTCATATGCATTTTATGATTTTCTGCTTACAATGATCATGGTGTATTGTTGTGTTTCAGGAGTATTATGTTCATATGATTCAAGTGCTTCACAGCTTCTAGAGTTAGGTGTGAGTGAGTTTTGTTCAACTATTCCCAACTCACATGTTAAGTCTAGAGTCTGTTTTAGGGTTTTGTCACAGAATAGCCAAAGGGGGAGATTGTAAGGTTGAATTTATTCAACCATCTAATTGGCTTTATTCCGTGCCAAATTTGTTTGTAATTCAGCATTTAGTAACCCTGTATTTAGGTGGGTTTGATGTAAGGGTAGTGAGTGAGATAGAGTGAAGATTGCTCAAGGGTGTGCAAGAAAACAGAGACTCGCGGCTGGGCCTCGTGGGTGACTCGCGGCTTCAAGCCGCCAGACGCAGCACACGTGCCAAGCATGCTGGAAGGTGAACAGTCATGCAAACTGGAGCACTACAGGACAAAACAGGACAACTGGCCATACGGTTATCTCGCGACTGGATCTCACGACTTAGTCAAGCCGCGAGGTCAAGCCGCGAGCCACCCCTATTTTGTAAAACCTGACGTTTCACATTCATTTTCCACTTCAGTATAAATACCCCTTTTACCCACGATTGTAAGAGAGCTTCCAGAGAGAATTTTGAGAGAGAAACCCTAAAGAAAAACAAGATTGATTCACCCACAATCTATACATTAGAGTCTCTTCAAATTCCTTAACTCTCTTCCTCTCCATTGTCAAATCCTTGAGAGGCATTATACCAAACCTGATCCTCACCATTATCATTACCGTGAGAGAGCTGTTTGGATTTCTGGGAAGCAATTAGAAAGGAACCAATCTTCATTGGTTGATACTACGGTCTAGTAGCGGAATCCAGGAAGCTAGAAAAGAAAAAGGTTCGGCGCAACCTCGTTGGAGCAAGAAGCTTGGAGGGCTTAGGTGCATTGGGTAGATTAGGCTTGGAGGGTCTATTGCTGTCTATGTATCCCAACTGTATTTTCTAGTGGATTGTTTACCGCTTGGAGGGCGGCGGAGAGGTTTTACGCCGAGGGCTTCGATTTCCTCTTCGATAACACATCGCGTGTTATCTTTGTGTTTGCATCTTCCTTCCTCTCTATCTTTACTTTTTATTATCTGCTGTGGATTGTGTTTTGTTTCGGCTTAGATAGTTTTTACCAATTCCATATTATAGCTTATGTTAAGTTTCCGCACACTAGTTGTTTGACATATTGCTTGAATTGGTTAACTTGTAATTTGGGGGTCTAAACGTTCAAAGGTGTTTATACACGTTTTTGAACTTTCACATAGCATCAACCAATATGAATTAGTACCTTCCTAACTGCTTCCCAAAGCACCAAATAAACCTTCTCACAGATATGGGTATGGTGAGAAAAGGATTTGGCCAAGAACCTCTCAAGGATGTATCAATGGAGAGGAAGAGAGTAGAGGAATTTGAAGAGTCTCTTAGGTGAAGATTGTTGATGAATCAATCTTGTTTTTCTCTAGGGTTTCTCTCTCAAAATTCTCTCTGGAAGCTTTCTTTCATTTGTGGGTAAAAGGGGTATTTATACTGGAGTAAGAGAGGAATGTGAAACGTCAGGATTTACAAAACAGGGGTGGCTCGCGGCTTGACCTCGCGTCTTGACTGAGTCGCGAGATCCAGTCGCGAGATAACCGTATGGCCAGTTGTCTTGTTTTGTCCTGTAGTACTCTAACTAGCATGACTGTTCACCTTCTGGCATGCTTGGCACGTGTGCTGCGTCTGGTGGCTTGCAGCCACGAGTCACCCGTGAGGCCAAGCCACGAGTCTCTGTTCTCTTGCACACTCTTGAGCAAACTTTACTCTATCTCACTCACTACCCTTACAACAAGCCCACCTAAATACAGGGTTACTAAATGCTGAAATACAAGCAAGATTTAGCACGGAATAAAGCCAATAAAATGGTTGATTAAATTCAACCTTACATATGACATTTAATGCAAGAAGAGTCCAACAAAGATCGAAAGAATTAGATCAAGGACACAAAGAGCAAAAGCTCAACTATAGGAACTCTTCCTTATCCAAACGGAACAATTGTTTGGAATGAGTGTCTCAGAAGAAGTGAGACGAGGGTTGGAAGAATGAGAACCGGAGATGCACATAGTCAAGGAGTTAAGAGCATTAAACATTTTCTTTAATAACATGCTATTTTCACTCAAAACCGGTTTACTCTTTTTAGCAAAACTTCCAAAAAGCTCAAGTTTTTCTTTTCTTTTGATTCTTTTAAAAGCATGAAACTTAGAGCATTGAGGTCTTAGATGACCAAAGGCACCACAATGGTGACAAACAATGTGTTTAGGTCCACTAGGCTTTGTGGGAAGGGATCTAGCAACATGGTTTTGTTCCCTCTTCAACTTATGACATTGAGGTCTTATATGACCAATCACACCGCAATGGTGGCAAGTTGGAACAAATTTAGATCCATTCAAAACCTTAGGTTGAGACCTAAACGAAGGCTTTGACTTAACAGCCTTTCTCTCCACCTTTTGATTTCTTTTATGTGGAGGAATGTACACCGATTTGTCCTTTAAGGTAGAACACACACTAGGTACAAAATCGGGTACCACAACATGATTGCAACAAATATTTTCATCCTTTTTAACAATAGGTTCAGCAATCAAATATTTGGTATGCATCTTAAGAGATTTATTTTCACATTTAAGATCATCAACAAGTTTGTTAGACAAAACAAGTTTAGCATCCAAGTCCATATTCAAGCATTCAAACTCTTTCAGCTTTTCAAGAGAAATTTCAACAAGCTTTTTATATTTCTCAACCAATTTGTTGGATTCATTGAGCTTAGCAATCAAATCATCATTTTCACAAAATAACTTGCTCAAATTCTTTTAAAACTTCTTAGCATTTTTCTTCAAGAGTTTGTCAACAACACCCATAGATTCAAATAACATGTCATCACACTTATGAGGATTAACACTCATAGAGGCATTTTCACAAACACATGGCATGTTACATTCATCACCAACCAAATCATACAAAGAGGCATACAAAGCACAAGCCATGGCAAATAAACACAAGGGGTTAAGGATCACACTTAGGTAATTAAACCACAACAAGTGTACACACTCTAATACCAATTGAAAGTTCAAATAGTGTATAAAACACCCTTGAACGTTTAGACCCCCAATTACAAAATAACAAATTCAAGCTTTATGTCAAACAACTAGTGTGCGGAAAATGAACAAAAGCTATAAACAGAATTTGTAAACAATCTAAGCCAATTAAAATCACAACCTACAGTAGATAATAAAAGGCAAAGATAAAAGGGAAGGAAGATGCAAACACAAGGACAACACACGATGTGTTATCGAAGAGGAAACCGAAGCTCTCGGCGTAAAATCTCTCCGCCGCCCTCCAAGCGGTAAGTAATCCACTAGAAAATGTAGTTGGGATACATGAACAGCAATAAACCCTCCAAGCCTAATCTACCCGATGTACCTAAGCCCTCCAAGCTTCTTTCTCCAACGAGATTGCGCCAAACCTTTTTCTTTTCTAGCTTACTGGATTCCGCTATAATCCATAGCATCTGCCATCCTTGGCATCTTCCAATACTTCCCAAAGCTCCAAAAATACTCAACACTCTAAATGGGTGTGGGTAGTATTTGGATAGAAATCTCCTCTCAATAGGTATAATAATGAGAGAGGGAATGAGAAGAGACTACAAGAATTTCTCTCTAAGAATGAGTAGCTCTCTCTAATTGGGTGGGTGTTTTGAAGAAACCTCTCTTAGGGTTTTTCTTTCTGAATAGCCACCCATATTTTGTGGGAATGAGGGGTATTTATACTAGTGTGAGAATGGAATACGAAGAGTCAGTTTTTCCAAAACAGGGTTGGCTAGCGACTTGACCTCGTGACTTGACTGAGTCGCGAGTTCAAGCCACGAGCTAACTGAATGGCCAGACTGCGCGTGTGCAACTTTTGGTGGCTTGCAAGCCACGAGCCTCCCGCATGATCCAGCCGCGAGTCCCTACTTTACTGCACAGTCTTGAACATTTTTTCACACTTTCTCACACACTACCTTTACATGATTCCCACCTAAATACAGGGTTTTTAAGTGCTGTATTACAAGCAAATTTGTCACAGAATAAAGCCAACACATGGTTAATTAAATTCAACCTTGCACTACTCTCTAGGTCGTGCAAAATTCATGCATCATCAAAACATATTATCTTGCCATCATGTGATCAGACAATAGTTTTTATAACATGCATCCAATCATTTTATGCGTCATATTTTAGAGATGATAATATCATCTGAAATTCACTAAATGATGCATGAGCAAGATCAAGTAATGCGTTACCAGTTGATGAGAATATGAACATATTACTAGTATTAATAAAACAAGTTAAAATCATCCTTTTTTTTTTTTTTTTCCTGATATGAACAAAAATCGATGTATTATTAACAAATTAAAACTACATCATTTTAAGTGAGGGTAATATTGACAGAAGGTCTAACTTAAAAGTTATGTAATTTCAGGGGTACAAATTCAAATTTTAACTTTAGAAGACAAAATTAAAATGGCCACAAATTTAAAAGATAAAATTTATAATTTAGTCTACCCAGTGATAAATATTGTACTGTGAAGTCCTGACTCAGGTAATGGTGGCCCACGTTATAGAAACTAGTATGTAGCCCCGTGCTACCGCACAGGAATGGATATATTATTAATCATGAGTTTATTCATGTTTAAAAGGCTCAGTTAAATCTAAATTCATATTATTAACCAGAAAATTTCATTAACAAAACTTAGCAATATATATATTTTACATAGAAAGATGAACCTTGGTGACAATGTTTATCCAAAAGATCCATTCACGCTTTTGAATCTTCAATCTCTATTAGTGATTGAAATTTTCACAGCTTAAAAAATTTAAAATTAAAAAAAAAAAAAAAAACCTCAGAGTTGTACTTATTTTGTAGTTTTACGATGGGTCATTTTGTAACATGATGGGCATTTGTGTGAAAAAAAAAAACCTCTAAAGTTCCATGGCTGATAAAAGAAATTCTCTCCAATCTCTTTTTATAGAGAGATGGGTTTGTGCGTGTTTTTATACATCCTTCATAGTTGTATTATCACGAAGCAGGTCCAATGGATTTAGATTGGTACTACCGATTCCCAAAACATGAGTGTTTAATGTGTTATTAATTTCATCTCATTGACTTCTGCACATGATAGCAAAATTAAAAATAATTAGATTGTACACGTGTATAGTAAAATTGGAATGAACAATTGGAATGATAATATATGATAGTAACAACAATAGAAAAATTCAAATAAAATTTCGAATTAAATTGTAACAATCTAAATAAAAAATTCCAGTAGAAAGACAGGGTGGAATGATCCACTCCAAGAAGGCGACCAAACTTGCGTAAATATAGAATAATAAATCTCTCTTCGAAAAATTTACATTGTTCATAACCTTTACCTTCACTGAACATTTTAAAAACATAGTGACTCACATCTGCCATCCAGACATCTACAGCCGGGTCCTCTCCAATTCGCGTGAGATTCCATTGATCACTAAATTCCTTTGCAGCCTACAAAAATTATCATCCATCGGTCCACAGCAGTGCTTTCTTCATTGTTATAGGTGCCCAACCTGAACAAAAAGCCAAATATAAGGATAGTGAATTTTAGGCATAATGTGCATCTAATCACATATTAGCAATTTATAACAAATGTAAAGATGCAAATTTTGTAAGTGAATAGTAAACAAAATTCAGTGTCAGAACCAAGAAGAAAGCACTTTAATTTGAAACTCAGTGCAAATGTAAAGATGCAAACTTTGTAAGCAATTTATAACAAAGATGCAAATTCTGGCTTTGCTATCTTTTTGAAAATTATGCAATGTACCCAAACCAAGTTCTTATCACCGATATTAATCTCTTTGGTTTTCACGTTTGACTACAAAATCAAGAAAAAACTTAATTAGCACAGTAACCCACTTGACCCGATACATAGAAGTGGTTTTAATGAGAATGAGTCCACATACATTTAGCCACATGATGCAAAATTCAATTTCAATTTCAGATTCTAGACACATGGCACAAAATTAGAGTTCTAATTTGGAATTCAATTTCACACTCTCTCTGCTTCACCTATTATTTTATATATAGATTAATAAGTTACTAATATTGTAATGTTTTATGTAAGATGGTTTTGAAGAATGTTATACATGTATTATAGTATAATTATTATAGAACTTTATTAGTAATAAGTTCACCGTATAAAAAAAAATTATAAATTGTATACATATCCATTATAATATATAATTCAGTTGAAGGAATAAGGGGGGAAGAAAACAATTTTGGAGGAATATTATATAATAAAAGTTGATATAGAATGAGTCTTTCTCGTCCCTTAATTCTAAAACAAAATATACATCCCAAACACCCACAGCCAATTACATCATTTACAAAACTCACATATCCACAACATCCGACTTTAACTTCAAATTTGTAATTGCCGTTGTCACTCAATATAAAATGCAAGCCCCCCTTCCTTGGTTGTAGCCAACTTATACAAGTTAGGATATAAAGAATATTTATTTTTTAATTAGAAAAGTCTAAAAACATTGAACCAAATGAAACAAAAAATCAATATTTATTTATTTTTATTTCTTATCTCTAATATGGCATAAGAGAATATTTCAATTCTTTTTATATATATATATATATATTTATATATATATATATATAAAATATGCTACTTGGTAGAATCTTATACTTTCTCATATAAGGTTTCTGCTTTTATATATAGGGCATGGATTACGTCTAGTGCCTCCAATGCACTGGAGTCGCAACGATCATAAAATATGTTCATTTTTAAACAAATGTCATAATCGCAACGGGTCCAGTGTCATAGGACACTGGACGTAAGCCACACCCATATATATATATATATATATATTGATTATATGACCTTAGCAACCCTTCCAGATCGATGATGAAGCAGAAAATATATATATATATATATATAAATATATATATATATTAATTATGTGACCTTAGCAACCCTTCCAGATTGATGATGAAGCAGAAAAGTAAACGAAATATTTTACTCTTTAGTTGATTGGTTTTAGTCTTGCAATCAAATTAAAGAGATTGCCCATTCTTACCGCTAATTCAAGTCGTGTTAGGACAATTGAGCAAGCTATTAACTTTCAAGCAATGCCCAGTCTTCCTTCCAAATGGATGATGAAGCAGAAATGTAAACGAAATAATTTAGTGTTTAGTTGATTCTTAACAGCTTCATAAGTGGTTAGTTTTCAACTTGCAATTAAATTAAAGGGATTGCCCATTCGTACAACTAATTTAAGTCGTGTTAGGAAAATTGAGCAAGCTATTAACTTTCAAGTTTCAAAGCATTAATGCCCAGTCTTTCTTTCAAATGGATCATGATCAAGCGGGAAAGTAAACAAAATACTTTAGTGTTTATTTGATTCTTAACAACTTAATAACTGGTTAGTTTCCTACTTGCAATTAAATTAAAGGGATTGTCCATTCTTACCTCTAGTTCAAATCGTGTTAGGAAAATTGAGCAAGCTATTAACTTTCAAGCAATGCCCAGTATTCCCTGGTCACTTTCAGAAGATTAATAAGTGATGGTTTCTTAGTGATTGGAAGAACCAAAAAGTTATCCGTCACAAATATATATACATTTTATGAAACAAGGAAACAGGATCAAAACGCTAGTTTAGTTAACATTTCTTAATTTATCTAATAGTAACGTTCATAATTTTTTTTTTTTTTTAAAGTAAGTTAAAAAAAAAAAAAAAAAAAAAAAAAGAGAGAGAAATAAGAAATAAGGAAAGATGAGAGAGGCAGAGAGAGAGAGAGACAGAGACAGAGATCATCATTATGTAATTTACAATTCATGAGGGAGCGAGAGAGAGAGAAATAATGAGTATCATTATGTAATCTACACAATTCATGCGACAGAAGTGAGCATAACATTGTTATACTCCTGAAATTTCTTATAATTGGGAATGAGAAGATTTTGAACCATGAATATTTTGAACCATGAATATTTTGAACCATTTGAAACACTAGAAAGTAATAGTTGAGATACAAAACTCTTGGCAGGACAAAAATTATAAGCATTAAGAAAATGAGTAGAATTAATCTAATTGTCTAAACAATCAACCTGCAAATTTAACCGGCCACGAGATCCAAAACTTCTTTAAAGATTATTATCATGATCATGATCATCAGTCATCAATCCATTTTTTCAATTGACCATTTATTTTTGGTTAACTGGAATAAATTACAAGAAACTAAAGAGTTGCGGCACTGCCAACCAGTACCCAAGGTATCTAGCATAATCTGGTTCAAAATACAATTAGGGGGCAAATCAAAGGAAACAAAATCAACAAGAAAATTAGCTCTGCTTCTTGTCATAGCATTGTTGATACTGTATTTTGTCTGGTCTCGATTTGCATGCCAAAATACCAATTTCAGCCCAAAAAAGCCAAAATCTGCATCTTTAAACATGAAAAAAAATAGGGAATTACATGAAAAACTAGATGTTGAAAAAATCATTTTGATGGTCCAAGAGTTTAAAATCCTAAAATTGCCATTTTTTGGCTAAGTTTGACCGACTTTCATGAACCCTAACTCGAGTTAGTTAGTGTTTCACAAAAAAACTGACTGTCTAATCATGATAAATTTAAAGATTATGAAATTCTCTTTAAAATAAAAGATTAGGGGCCCAGATCGGAGTTGAAATAGATAAGATATTGCAAAAACATCAAAAACCTTAACTGTTTTTGCAATGTGTGATTATAATTTAATTTCGACTAAATAATAATCAAATGACCACCAATTGGTCTGAGTGAGAAGTGGTTGGAAAATTTATGTGATGAGCTTAGATTTTACAAGCCTGGATGGCCAAAAACCCCACTTAAATACAAATGATTTACAAAAATGTTAAATTTAAATTGGGAATTTTATATTAAAACATGGTTTTCAACTATTTTTTTCCCGAGGCCTTTAACTTGCTAAATCAAAGGATTTGGACAAAAAAGCAAGAATCTTTAGAAAATAAACATCACAACCTTTCCAAGAACCTCTTATTTAACCAAAAATAGAGGCCAGTAAGTCTATAAAGAAAGTTCACAAAAATTGGAATGAAATGCACAATACACTATTTTTTTAGTCAAAAGCTATTTTTTAGGGAGTCTTCACTTAATAAATTGTACAAATTCATCCATAATTGGTGCTAAAGGCTGAAAATTTCTTGAAGTATGATGAGTTATCTATTCCAATAAAAAAATGGCTCAATAGTATCACCTCCAGATTGGGAGATATTGCATTCCCAAGATAAGTACTTCACAATTCCTTACACTGCATCACCTCCCTTTTAGGTAGAATATCTTTGTGAACGTTGCTCCAAATTGAACAAGGCCAAAACCTATAGAAACTAGACATCTAGTCCTTTACAAAGATATCTGATCTAAAGAAATCCATGTCTAGGAAGACTTCCAAATAGCTATGAGCTTCTAGAAAAATGCTAAGTAGACCTAGCCTCATCACCCCCCCCCCCACATGCACAAAATTATTACAACCTCTCTTGAAATTTCTCTATATCTCTCCTCCCTCTTTTCTCCTTTTTCCAACTTTATCCTTAAATAAAAGCTTTTCAAAGGGGCTACAATATAAATTATCACTGAAATGCCCAAAATCTCATCTTTTATCCGGTTTCATATCACTATCTAGCAAAGCCCAAGACTAGCCCCATGAGCCTAGAAACCCGTGCACTATCCCAAAGCCCAAGAGTATTACAACTTGGAAAAATATTCAAAGTCCAAGACCAATATTGCTTGACAATATATTCAAAGCCCAAGATGATTACTGCTTATCAATACATCAAAAGCCCAAAACGATTATTGCTTATCAATACATCAAAAGCCCAAGACGATCACTACTTGACAATAAATTCGAAGTCCAAACCAATTACTATTTGACAAACATTTTATTTAAAGCCCAAGACTATAACTACTTGGCGAACATTTTATTTGAGGCCCAAAATTGATGATACTTGGCGACTATTATTATTTATCTCATACTATATGATACGTACACAATTTTTAGAAAGGAAGAAAAGAAATATTTAGAGAATAAATAAAAAGAAATTTGGTTGGTTCTAATGAACCACTTGATACGTAATAAGAACAAAAGAAAACAAAGGGTAACTTTGGATTTGACCGAGGAAATTTTGACCTCTAGTAACCAATTTGGATCCGACTTGATTAAACTTCTTTAATATGTTTAATTCAAAATAACTCAGTCTATATAAATACAACAATGTAACATTAAAAATCTAAAATAATTGAGCACTTCTCCTAAACTTATGGCCACAATAGCCATGTTCCTAAAACAAGGACACCACCAACACTAACAATACAATTTTAAATAAAATTCAAATACCACTAATACCTTTCTTAATTGATACCTAAACATGGTAATCCCCTACACATAAAATAAAAAATAAATAATCATTAATACTTTTTCTAACAAATTAATGTACGTAACATTATATGTTACAATCCAAGTGTCACACATGGCTTAAGTGCAAGCTTAACCATGTCTATATAAACTATGGCAATTATTATTATCTCACTAATAATCAAAAACCATGACAATCATTTGAGCAAGCCCATAAATTATAAATCCATGACTAGGCCTGCTGAGGATCTGACCAGAGTCGATGAAACCGACAGGCGCTGAACCAATCCGACTGCTTCAAAGACCCACCATAGGTGTCCAGCATGATAGCTGGCGGTGATCTGGGCAAATCAAAGACTTCCGGTAAGGCAAGCAATGGCTATTTTGCACTCCGAAGAGAAACCTTACTGCACCGGTATATATATACACACTATAATTTAACATATATCAGTGTATATAGTTTTACGTTCTAGTAGAGAGAAGAAAACTTAGACAAGGCATGAAAGCAAAAGACGCTAGGTAGAAGAAGAAGAAGAAGAAAACGGCATTGTGTGGTGGGCTTAAGAAAAATGTTAGGTTTTTTTTTTGTTTTTTTTTTTTTAAAATATAATTTGGTACTAAAATGATGTCATTTTAGTACATGATATTAATTTTAATATCATTTCTAACGCGACGTTGTTTTACTATCAGATTTAAAAATAAAAAATAAAACGATGTCGTTTTAGTTGGCTTAATTTTAAACCCTAGGTTTATTTATGTTACCCGCCTCTCTCTTTCTCTCTCTCTCTCTCTCTCTCTTCAGTCTTCCTCTCTCAGTCGCCTCTTCTCTCTATCTCTCTCCTCAACCTTTGCCACTTGCTACCACCATAATCTACAGCTCGATGCGACATTTCTTGGAGTTTCACCATCTCCACTCTCCTTTTTGTCACAACACTCTTAGGAGTTTCTAGTAATAGTTATGACTTCAGATGTTCCTATCAAGTTTGTTTATGTATTTTATTTTCAATGGTTTCGTTTGATCTTTTATGGGTTTGGTTTATTTTTTATTTTTTATTTTTTATTTTAAATGGGGTAAGTTTGAGAGAAAGATTGCGAATTTGTTTGTGCTTAATTGTTTGTTTTCTTTCATTCTTTTTTTTTTTTTTTTGTCTTTGGAATATTTGGTTTTTTAAATGATCATGATGTGATTTGGGGTTGTTAATTGCATTGTGTTTAGTTCCTGAGAGAATGGGGAATTAGACAAACTAACCGCACCAAACCAATATCTTGCACTACATCTTGTATAAACCGGTTATCAACTCCATAGGTGAGGTGCGATTAGAGATGAGAGAAAACCACCCCTGCAAGTGCAGTGCAAAAAAACCCTTCAAAACTGGCTGCACCGCACCGTGTTTAGCCCTACCATGACAATATTATTTATCTTATAGGGCCTAAAGAGCTACATCAAGGGTGCAAGCCCAACTAAAAGAATAATCAAGATCAGGACAACCTGAAATGCTCTAGCCCACGTGTCAAAACCCAGCAGAAATAATCAGTAAATGAGGCCCACATGGGTAACTAAAAGCAGTTGGGTAGATTTCACTCATTCTAACTAAGTTTAGAATTGAACTCTTATCAAGTAGTTGGGCAGATTTCACTCACTTTTTTTCTTCTTTTTTCTTGTTTAACCTAGGAGGGAGGGAGGCTTTTTGATCTCACATAAATTCATATATATATATATATATATATATATATATTAATAGGCAAAGCAAAGAGAAAATTCAATTAGATTTTAAATTGGAATCCAATTAGAGTTTAATTTTGTGCCATCCGTCCCATCTAATCTAAATTTTTAAATTTTTGTGCCAAGTTCATTAATTCAATGTAAAAATTGGTAATCACAGAGTAATAAACAGAAAAATTTAAAAATTGAATTAATGAACTTGGCACAAAATTCCAAGCTAATTTAAAAATTGGTAATGAATAATGTGATCTAATGTGAATTAATGAACCTGTTCAAGCTAATCTAAAGTTTAATTTTGTGCCACATATCTCATCTAATGTGAATTTTTTAATTTTTGTGCCAAGTGAGTTAATTTAATGTAGAAAACGAGGAGTTCAATATAAATAAACCATAAAAAACCTAATTATATATATATATATATACACACACACATATATAGTCGGCCGTTATAGTGCGGAAGCATAAATAAAAGGTTACAGTTGTGAAGGATATGACTATAGCGTTACAAGTGCAAACTTGAATACAAACTGAGAAAGCCATCTGTTTACAATTGTAAAGAGAAGAGAGGTTTCTGAGTTCTGAGAATGGAGACTGCTAATTGGATTTCTAAGGTAGTGTGAAACTGGACCTTCCAAATTTTTGGACCTAAAAGGCTGGACAGGACCATGGTGACCTAGAGTTTCTGATGATTCCTTTTTTGAGAAGATCCCGTCTCAATAGTACACATCTACAACAAACTTCGAGCTAAAAGACAGAAACAAGAAAAAGTAGATAACTGGGAAACAATGATTAGCTTGAACAGGTAATCACAGAGTAATAAACAGAAAGAATGAACGGGAGGCACAGCCTACCACCAAAAGAGATTACAGTAAACAAAGACTGAGAAAAAATAATAGATGAAGAAAATGATAAATGGGAATGGAAGAGTTATCAGAAAATAGATGTAAAACAAAATGTAACTTGTAGGAGATAACATATTTAAAGTAATGAATAATGCACAAAATAATGGATAACTATGGCGGTTGAACCGGCCAACTTGATTGAATAAAAACAGTACCTTACAACTTACTATCGGCCAAAACTTGGCTCTGATACCATAAGGGGGTAAGTTACAGACAAAGGGGGTGAGGGCCGACTGAGGCCTCGGATTGAAGGAGTAATTGCTGGGCAAGATCTTTTAATTCCTTACTAGATTTTTCGGTGATCTGGACGGAGTCTAGGCTGGACTGTGATCTTGTGCTATGAGCAATAGCTTTCTTAATTGGAGGGGGAAAATCTCTGTGAAGCTTGGAGATAATGTCATTAGTCCTGAAACTATCCCACCACTTTATGAAGAATTGTCTATCTAATAGATTTTGGTTGATTGCATAATTCCACATGCTAATCTAGTGAATTTTGTACATTATTATCATATGCAAAATTGCTAGGAACTGAGAAGTATGATTATCAATCTGGAATCTGGTGCTGAAATATCTCAATGAATCCTGAAGGGGTTCAGGGAAGTTCTGTGGAATTGAACCAAACATTTCCCACCATTTGAGGAACCATAAGGGTATCAGGCCTCTGAATTTCTTATCAAACTGCATGAACCATGAATGATCATAGTTCTTGTTTTGGTAGAACAACACCTTTTCGAAGGCGTCCATATAATCATAGTAGTTTTACAGGGGTTCTGATCCTTTGAGTACTGTGAAGGTTCTGAGTGAGGAGGGGTGTCCCCATTCTTTGTAGCTCACGAAACTTTGGATTATGAACTTATGGTACAAGACTTCTGAAGGATTATTTCTATCCATGATATTTTCTATTCTGGCAAACTTTACTTGAGTGAGAATGCCTTTGTAGAATTTGATGTTCTTTTCTGGGCTTGTGGGGAGGAAATGCCATTTTGGAGGCAAAACTTCCATTGCTAATGCTAGTGGGTCTGTTATATGATGGGTGTACCCCTTGATGAGTACAAGATGGTGCACAGGTTAGACAATCATCCAATTGTTATTGTCCCATTGTGGGAGAGTACTCCAGCTTCTGATGGAGACAAAAGGACTTTTGATTTCTAAAACAACCTATTGTATAATTTGGGGAAACTGGTTAATCTGGTTATGGCTTGTTAGCTTGATGAGCTTGATAAAGCCATATTCAAACATTTTTGAAAGCCAGCTTGGATCTTCTTCAACGGACCAATCTTCATAATTGATTATTAGGCCAGGGAAGGGATGTTTCTTTTCATAGACTCTGTGGCTGCTCCCAAAGTATTCTTCCCAGGTTGACTGGATGAAGGCATTGTCAATATCATCCAGGTCTTCACCGTAAACTGGGAAATGGGTGGTGACCAATATTCTGAAATGCCTGAACCATAGGTCACATGATTCGGACATAGCCTTGCTTCCTAAGATATGTACTTGTATGTCGGTAGGCAAGTTGGCAATAGCACTTCTTAGCTGGTTTTGAGTCTTAAGACTTAACCGAGCATAATCAGTTCCCATAATAGTCGTTTTATCCATTGAATGGATATCCTCTTTGCCAAAGAGTTGACTAAAGGAGATTCGGCTTATTTCAATTTCTGCCTCAAGATTTACTAGGTGTATTTCTAGTGCTCTGAGGGTTTTTTGAAAAAGGCAGTGGTTGCTTTGGGTAAAGGCTCTTTGAAGGTTATCAAGGATAATTTTAATGGAGGGTGGAAGCTCTGTATACACTCCGTTTGTGAATTGGAAGTTCCTAGATAAAACTTCTTGTAAGGTGATGGCCACATTACCACTGGAAAATATTATTTTGAGCGGAACAAATTCTTGAAGGGATGTTGCTTCCCTGGGTTCTGTTCCAAAAGAAGCGCCTTCATGCCTTTGATAAGGAAAACTCTAGATAGGAGCTTTTCCTTTGTTCCTGCTTGAAGAAGCCATTTTCCACTTACTAGTGGTAGAAGTATAATGAGTTATTTGCTTCTCTTCCTGCCATGTATTAACAAAATGGTTATTTTTAAAAACATTTTTGCTAAAATCATGAGATGCCATGGAGTAAATATTTTTATGCTAAATGCATAAAATGAGACATGATGAAGGTTTATGAAACTGATTGAGGTTTAAAGGATCATCATTTATGAAGAGGATGGAGGATGCAGAGTGATCAAGGTTCTTTTCTTGATTTAGATTTTCTGAAGACATTTTGGCATTGACTAGGTTAAGGGTCTTGGAGATAGAGATTTCCTGGAGACTATTGATGTCTTTAGGCTCTGGGCTCCTAAGAAACTTAAACCTAACTGGTTGGCCGAAAAGATGGGTAGTGATTCCTTCACTATCTGTGATGAAAGGGTACAGCAGACGCATGAAAGGGTTTCCTAAGATGACCCTATCAGTCATATTTTTGACAAGAACAAAGGTGGTTTTAAAACACGTATTGTCTTGGCAAACATGTGCTTTTGGGATTTTGAATTCAATCTACATTTTTCCTCCACTTGTGGAAGTTAACCATTCTTTGGTTTTCCAGAAGTACTTAGAGGGAATGATTCCTTCTTGAATGCAATTGAGATCAGCACCCGAATCTATTAAGGCTATTACCTTAGATTCAAAATCTCTGCTGATGACAATCTTGACTATGGAGTGCCATTTCTGGAAGTTAATTCTACTGATGGTTTGCAAAAACGCTCCATTGGTTGGTTCTTATTCCATATCTGCAATAGGGTTAACTGTTTCATCTACCTCTCCATCAGAAGGGTTCTGTAATGAGGTGCCATCCTCATTGCCTTGATGAGAAGTGTAATGACCCTAATGTAAGTTACTGTTTGGCTCTGATACCAATAGGGGGTAAGTTACAAACAAGGGGGGTAAGGGCCGACTGAGGCCGTCATAGTGCGGAAGCATAAATAAAAGGTTACAGTTGTGAAGGCTATGACTATAGCGTTACAAGTGCAAACTTTAATACAAACTGAGAAAGCCATCTGTTTACAATAGTAAAGAGAAGGGAGGTTTCTGAGTTCTGAGAATGAAGACTGTTATTTAGACTTCTGAGGTAGTGTGAAACTGGACCTTCCAGATTTTTGGACTTGCTGAAGACTGAAGCAAAGGGTTCCTTAAATAAATGGAGGAAGCCTTGGATTCTTTCAGGAGATTGCTAGAATCACGGAGGGTGAATTGCTTTTACTCTGGGTGAAAATCTTTTCAACCGAAAGTAAACAGTAAACTGAATGATTCTGTCAGGGTACTGTTTGGTGAACAGTAACGATCACTGTTCATGAACAGTGTTCTATCCTTTGCTTTTCTGAATAGTGATCATGCACAGTGTTCTAGGAACTGTGGATGAACAGTAACTTGTCTGCAACTTTGCTGTGTGGGTACTGTGCCGGAATAGTAACCAGGTTGCAAAGGTGGTTCTTAAGCTATTCTGGAGCTTCTAGAGTTGTTCTGGAGCATCCTGGAGCTATTCTGGAGTTGCTTAATCACTTTCCAAGTTATAACCATTATGCGGATCTTGAGAGTCCTGGAATGGGTCTTATTGGAGCACGATTAACAGATGCTTCTGAAGAGGCAGTTCTTCTGGCTCTATTTTCTTGGTCTTTAATCAGTATATTGCCATATGGGTATCCATCAAAAGGATCCTATGGAGGATCATAATCATAATCATGCTCATGATACCTGGCGTATTGATTATAAAAACCACAGTACAGGATAGGTTCATAATCTGCCTTTTGCGTCACTAATTGCCTGGGCTCAATATAATCAATTCTTTCGGTATGGAGGGCTGTGGAGTATGGTCTAGTGGTGAATATTGAAATCCTGCCAGTATTTCCAACAAAATGATAATTCTACCATAACTCACTAGTGACATCTATAACCTCATTATTGAAGTAGCTCCTCCAACAATCAGCAAGAGCATAAGGGTCTTCATAAGAGAGATAAGAGTCTCCTTCATACCAGGGGCCATTATGGGTGTACCCATTGATGAGTACAAGATGGTGCGCAGGTTGGACAATCATCTAATTGTTATTGTCCCATTGTGGGAGAGTACTCCAGCTTCTGATGGAGACAAAAGGACTTTTGATTTTTGAAACAACCTGTTGTATAATTTGAGGAAACTGGTTTATCTGGTTATGGCTTATTAGCTTGATGAGCTTGATAAAGCCATATTCAAACATTTTTGAAAGCCAGCTTGGATCTTCTTCAACGGACCAATCTTCATAATTGATTATTAGGCCAGGGAAGGGATGTTTCTTTTCATAGACTCTGTGGCTACTCCCAAAGTATTCTTCCCAGGTTGACTGGATGAAGGCATTGTCAATATCATCCAGGTCTTCACCGTAAATTGGGAAATGGGTGGTGACCAATATTCTGAAATGCCTGAACCATAGGTCACATGATTCGGTCATAGCCTTGCTTCCCAAGATACAAACTTGTATGTCGGTAGGCAAGTTGGCAACAACACTTCTTAGCTGGTTTTGAGTCTTAAGACTTAACCGAGCATAATCAGTGCCCATAATAGTCATTTTATCCATTGAATGGATATCCTCTTTGCCAAAGAGTTGACTAAAGGAGATTCAGCTTATTTGAATTTCTGCCTCAAGATTTACTAGGTGTATTTCTAGTGCTCTGAGGATTTTTTGAAAAAGGCGGTGGTTGCTTTGGGTAAAGGCTCTTTGAAGGTTATCAAGGATAATTTTAATGGAGGGTGGAAGCTCTGTATACACTCCATTTGTGAATTGGAAATTCCTAGATAAAACTTCTTGTAAGGTGATGGCCACATTACCATTGGAAAATATTATTTTGAGCGGAAAAAATTCTTGAAGGGATGTTGCTTCCCTGGGTTCTATTCCAGAAGAAGCGCCTTCATGCCTTTGATAAGGAAAACTCTGGATAGGAGCTTTTCCTTTGTTCCTGCTTGAAGAAGCTATTTTTCACTTACTAGTGGTAGAAGTATAATGAGTTATTTGCTTCTCTTCCTACCATGTATTAACAAAATGGATATTTTTTTAAAAAAAAATTCTAAAATCATGAGATGCCATGGAGTAAATACTTTTATGCTGAATGTGTGAAATGAGACATGATGAAGGTTTATGAAACTGATTGAGGTTTAAAGGATCATCATTTGTGAAGAGGATGGAGGATACAGAGTAATCAAGGTTCTTTTCTTGATTTAGATTTTTTGAAGAAATTTTAGCATTGACTAGGTTAAGGGTCTTGGAGATAGAAACTTCCTAGAGACTATTGATGTCTTTAGGTTCTGGGCTCCTAAAAAACTTAAACCTAACTGGTTGGCCAAAAGGGTGGGTAGTGATTCCTTCACTATCCGTGATGAAAGGGTATAATAGAAACATGAAAGGGTTTCCTAAGATGACCTTATCTGTCATATTCTTGACAAGAACAAATGTGGTTTTAAAACACGTATTGTCTTGGCAAACATGTGCTTTTGGGATTTTGAATTCAATTTGCATTTTTCCTCCACTTGCGGAAGTTAACCTTTCTTTGGTTTTTAGGAAGTATTTTGAGGGAATGATCCCTTCTTGAATGCAGTTGAGATCATCACCTGAATCTATTAAGGCTACTACCTCAAATTCAAAATCTCTGCTGATGACAATCCTAACTTTGGAGTGCCATTTCTGGAAGTTAATTTTACTGATGGTTTGTAAGAACGCTTCAATGGTTGGTTCTTGTTCCATATCTATAGTAGGGTTAACTGTTTCATCTATTTCTCCATCAGAAGGGTTCGGTAATGAGGTGCCTTCCTCATTGCCTTGATGAGAAGTGTTTTCTAACTATTTGACTCTCTGGTCCATGAGATTGTGATCAACCCTAAGGATGGTTAATTCTTGCTTAAGGTTTCTCACTTCTGATTTGGTATCCTTAATCTCTTTCTGGAGATCTTGGACAGTTATCTCTTTCTTGGATTTGGTAAACCTATTGTAGATTTTCTCCAAATCCACTTTGGGTTCCTGGATCCTAGGTTTGGATGTACTCTTCCTTAACTAGGGTTTTGTGGAACTCACTGAGTTTTTGAGCTTTGGTGACAGGGTCTTTAGTCTGTTCTATGAGATCTAAGAGCAACTCTTCTTGCTTAGAAAGAACACTAATAGTCTTGTTCCTACAACAACTATCTTTGCAGGCTGGGATTTCATCTATGCCACTAGAGGAGCTAGAGGAGACTCTAGAGGGTTCAGAGGATGACTTATACAACTGGTGCTTCTCTTCGTTACTAGAACTATTTGAAGACTCACTATCTAAGCGGTCAAGTTCTAAGAGTTTGAAGATTTCTTCCTTGCTGGTTTGGTCACTAATAAGGGTATTGATAAGGGATTTGGCCTTAGCTTTACACTCTTTCTGGAAATGTCCTCTCTTTCCACACTTAAAACATTTTCTTGATGTTTTAGGTATGAATTTTCCTGTGGACTTGGATTTTCCTTTCTTATAGAAATCATCAGTTTTGAACTTCTGTTTTCTATAGTACCTGGAGGCTGTTTTCTTCCTATGGGATTTCTCAGAGGGTTCCTTTCCTCTGTGTTTGGATTTCCTTTTGGGGATGACTAAAGGTAAGCCATATTGAGTACAAAAATTTCCTATTTCGTACTTGGCTTTGCTCTTGTTGGCTTGACTTTGGATTTTGAGATCTCTACACATCTTCATTCCTTCATTTTGGAGTGTGCTAGAGATGTCTCCATAGGTCAGGTTATCATAATCTATGACACCTAAAGGACTGGCAAGGGTTTCTTTGACCTTTTGTCCAAATAATGTGGGTAAGCCATTGATGAACTTCTCCTTCTAAAATGGAAAGTTACAATCGGTTCTATGCATGACACGAGTGGTGAACACATCTTCATACCACCTGTATTCTCCAAGGTTCTTACATCTAAAGTTACTTAACTGGTCGTAAATCCTAGATGTGATATTGCTGGGTTTACCTACGAAGTGTTTCATGATCGTATAGATCAGGGTATTGACTCCGTCGGGAACACCTCTTCCTATGTGTTCGTCAAAGATGGGGTTCTCATTCTCATCTTTTTGGACATCATGCTTAATGTCTTCTTTAGACTCTTCTGTTAGACAGTTATTCCACCAATCTAACAGTTTTCCTATGAATCCTAAAATCATGAGCTCTACAACCTCTGTGTTTTGAAGTCCATCATTTTGGTAGTTATTGGCTACCATGGTCATATGTTGAATCTTATTTAGGATTTGTTGCTCGGATAAACCATCTATGTTCCATTCATAGAGTTTACCACTGGATACTATGAACTGGGTAGTCCTTTCCTCATATTGGAGGTCAAGAGGTGTAGGTCTGGGGTACCAATTCTTGGTAAGGCTGGTTGGTTTTACCTTGGGTTGGTAAAGCCTATTTACCTGTAATCCTCGGAATTGGTCTTATAGGTGTTCTATCTCCTTTTCAGTTTCTGAGGAGGTTCTACTAGAACTGCTAGAGGCTGTGTGGGCATGTAAGGTTCTAAGCCTGGGGTCTCTACTGGTTGTGGTGTGATCTGGTGAAGGGATGACTGGTTCCTTCTTCATAAGTTCTTCGAGCTTTTGGGCCACTATTTCTAAGGTTGTCTAGTCCTTAGGCTTAAGACTAGCTTGTCTGGTTGTAGGGAGGTTGACTAAAGGCTTTTCTAGATTTTGGGTAGGTTTGCTAGGGTTTCCTGGCTGAAGGAGAACCTTATTGTCAATCCTATCTTCTATCCTATCAAGCTATTTTCCTATGACTCCTAAACACTAGTTGGTATAGTTGTTTTGCTCTATTACCTTCTTGACAACCTTTTCTTCTTCGGTTGGGAACTTGAAGGGAGAGGCAACTATATTTTCAGTACCACAGTGGTTAAAGAGTATAGCTTCATGGGGAGGGTGACTAGACCAATCAACTTTTTTAACTCCTTTGTTGTCTTCTGTGGTCCAGTTGGTTTTGGTGATGACACAAGACTTTTTATGCCATTCAAAATGGTTTTCAAAATATTCAGAGAAAGGGACATTGCTAGATATCTCTTTCATGAATTTTTTCCATTTTGCCAAAACTTCTATATTTTGTTCTCTGGTATGGTTGGCTCTATAGGCTTCTCTTTTGACTCTGTTTTCTTCTGAGTTAAAATCCTTGGTTAGAGCATCCATATCAAAGGTGAACTCTTTCATACTAAGAGCTGATAGTCGTATTTAGTTTCTTGCTGAATAGGATTTCTCATATCAGTTCCTGATGGTGAAGGAGGCTTTAGACTGTCTTGACTAGTGCTGTCTTCTTCTTGATCAGCAACTGAGTCTTGCTTGGCTGTATAACAAGGGGTACTAACCTGGGAATGGATTTTTACGCCTTGGAATTCTGGTCCTAGTTCTCTTCTAGATCTGGGAGCTAGGTTTCTAGATGAACTATAGTAGGATGAAGGTCTATCTTTAAGAAAGATAGTTGGCTGCCTAAAGGGTTGGCGTAGATCTAATGAGGATCTAGACCTGATATCATTATATTCTAAAGGTGCCCTAATACTAGATTGGTCCAAGCTAAGTCTAACCGTTCCATCGGCTAATTGTTGGACAAAATCTAGATCTGGGTTTCTAATTGGGTTTTGGATCTGTAGATGATGATTTTCATTATCTATAGTCCAATGTGCTGGGAATGTGACTTTAGACCATTTCAGGGTTCTGGGTACCTAAACTTTGGATCTAACGTCTGGTGTTTGGATAAGGGTGGTTTCACTAGCCTTTCTTTTGTCTATGGCTTGGATGGACATATTTGTTCCGATGCACTTATAATACACTCTGTATATAAGGGCGAGTTGTTTGGCTCCATGTAACATGAGAGTTCCATGGGTTTTGATGTTGAGAGTGAGGACCTTCAAGATGTGAGGGTCATCAAGTGCTACAGTGAGATTGGGGAAACAATCAAAGTGGACTGGTCCACCGCTCAAACTGGATTCCATGGTACCTAGGAGGCTGTCATTAAATCTAACATGACGAATGTCTCTAAGGGCCATAAGGATTAAGTTGTTCAACTCTTCTCTAATCAATGGTTTTACTTCTACTTGGACTAGGCCAATATGGAGGAATTTATGATCTTCTTTCCTGTGCACTTTCATTGCTGCAAAGGATAACAAGTAGCATGTTTCATACTCCTTGTTGATGCTATAAACTTGCTTTATAGTCCTTACATGGTAGTCTGTTTTGAAAGTCTTTTTCAAGGACCACGACGATGACTTATAGACCTGGTTTGTGGGTACTTTTAGTATGTTCCAATCTCCTAGCTTCTGATCTAAATCTGACAGTTGATACGACTTTAAGTTTATCGTTCCATCATCTTGAGGGATCTCAGGGAGGGTTGTACTGCAAGATCCAATGCTGGTGGATGAGTCACTCCTTCTAAACATCCTATTCATCATTCTAGATCAAAGTACAAGATAAACAATTACAACATAATTACCTTTATCTCCAAATTTCTTGATCTAACCTTTAGATCTAAAACAGGGTGTTCTCAATGGGATTGATGCCTTCTCACGTGTAAACTACAACCTCCTACAGCCACAATCCTTACACTAGTGATCTAATCCTTCCGCTCATACCCTGGCACACTCCTGGCTAACGGGAATTACTGTTTGGCTCGGATACACACTCAGCTATGGGATTTTCTGGACTTACTGGGTTGCAAACAACACAGATCTGGACTGATACATCTCAATAGTACACATCTGCAACAAACTTCGGGCTAAAAGACAGAAACAAGAAAAAGCAGATAACTGGGAAACAATTGATTAGCTTGAACAGGTAATCACAGAGTAATAAACAGAAAGAATAAACGAGAGGCTCAGCCTACCACCAAAAGAGATTACAATAAACAAAGACTGAGAAGAAAATGATAAATGGGAATGGAAGAGTTATCAGAAAATAGATGTAAAACAAAATGTAACTTGTAGGAGATAATAGCACTAGTCAAGATAGTCAAAAGCCTCCTTCACCATCAAGAACTGATATGAGAAATCCTATTCAGCCAGAAACTGAATACGACTATCAGCTCTTAGTATTAAGGAAAGAGTTCACCCCTGATATGGATGCTCTAACCAAGGATTTTAACTCTGAAAGAAACAGAGTCAAAAGAGAAGTTTATAGAGCCAACCATACCAGAGAACAAAAGGTAGAAGTTTTGGTAAAATGGAAACAATTCATGAAAGAGGTATCCAGTGATTACCCTTTCTTTGAATATTTTGAGAAACATTTCAAATGGCATAAAAAGTCTTATGACATATCCAAATTCCCAGAGTCTACCCAACTGATAGAGAAGGAACCAGTCATCCCTTCATTAGACAGTACCTCACCTAGTAGATATCCTAAGATAAATGTTTTAGAAGCCCACATAACCTCTAGCAGTTCTAGCAGAACCTCCTCGGAAAAGGAGAAAGAACAACTAGAAGACCAGCTTCAAAGTTCATCCTCAACCATACCCAAAAAATGGATATCCAAGTACAGAGGAAAAGAAACCTCTGAGAAATTCCGCAGAAAGAAAATAGCCTCCAAGTATTATAGAAAACAAAAATTCAAGAATGATGATTTCTATAAGAAAGGAAATTCCAAATCCATAGGAAACCTCAAACCTGAAGCAAAAGGAAAATGCTTTAATTGCCGAAAAGAATGTCCAACTAAGGCCAAATCCCTTACCAATTCCCTAATCATTGAAGAGATCCCCAAGCTTTTAGAATTTGACCACCCTGAAAGTGAGTCTCCTAGTAGTTCTATCAACCGAGAGATCTGCCAGATATATCAGCCATCATCCTCTCCTAGAGTTTCATCAAGCACCTCTAGTAGTCCTGATAAACCCATACCATGTATGGATAGTTGTTGCAGAAACAAGACTATCAGTGTTCTTTCTAAGCAAGAAGAGCTTCTCTTAGATCTCATTGAATAGATCAAAGATCCAGTGGACAAAGCTCAAAGACTAAGTGAGTTCCATAAAACCGTAGTTAAGGAAGCCAGTACATCTAAACCTAGGATCCAGGAACCCAAAGTTGATTTGAAAAAAATCTATAATAGGTTTACCAAATCCAAGAAAGAGATAACCGTCCAAGATCTCCAGAAAGAGATTAAGGATACCAAATCAGAAGTGAGAACCCTTAAGCAAGAATTAACCATCCTTAGGGTTGATCACAATCTTATAGACCAAAGAGTCAAACAGTTAGAAAATATTTCTCATCAAGGCAATGAGGAAGGCACCTCATTACAGAACTCTTCTGATGAAGAAACAATTAACCTGACTGCAGATATGGAACAAGAACCAACCAATGAAGCGTTGTTACAAACCATCAGTAGAATTAACTTCCAGAAATGGCACTCCAAAGTCAAAATTATCATCAGCAGAGATTTTGAATTTGAGGAAGTAGCCTTAATAGATTTAGGTGCTAATCTTAGCTACATTCAAGAAGGAATCATTCTCTCTAAATACTTCCGGAAAACCAAAGAAAGGTTAACTTCCGCAAGTGGAGGAAAAATGCAGATTGAATTCAAAATCCCAAAAGCACATGTTTGCCAAGATAATGCGTGTTTTAAAAACACATTTGTTCTTGTCAAAAATATGACAGATAGAGTCATCTTAGGAAACCCTTTCATGTGTCTGTTGTATCCTTTCATCACAGATAGTGAATGAATCACTACCCATCCCTTTGGCCAACCAGTTAAGTTTAAGTTTCTTAGGAGCCCAGAACCTAGAAACTTCAACAATCTCTAAGAATTTTCTATCACTAAGACCCTTAACCTTATTAATGCCAAAAACCAACACCTTAAGTACCTTAGCAATGAACTGGGTTACAAAAGAGTTGATGAACAATTAGCTTGCAAAAGCTACCAAGCAGAAATCAAAAAGTTTGAAGAAAAACTTAAACAAGAAGTCTGCTCTGATCTTCCCACAGCCTTTTGGCATAGGAAAAGGCACGAAGTAGCTCTCCCTTATGCCAAAGATTTCCATAAGAAAAACATCCCTACCAAAGCTAGACCTATCTAGATGAGTCAAGAACTTATGGATACTTGTAAAGCCGAAATAGAGGATCTTCTCAAAAAAGGAATCGTCAGAAACTCTAGGTCATCATGGTCTTATCCAGCCCTTTATGTCCAGAAAAACGCTGAGATTGAGAGAGGTGTCCCTAGGTATCCTATTTCCAACAAAAGAGACTTAGTTAACAGGCTTAGCAAAGCAGTGGTTTTCAGTAAGTTTGACATGAAAAGTGGTTTTTGGCAAATACAAATCAAAGAGTCTGATAGGTATAAAACAGCCTTCACCACACCCTTTGGCCATTACGAATGGAACGTAATGCCCTTTGGTCTCAAAAATTCACCTTCTGAATTCCAAAACATCATGAATGAGATTTTCAATCCATTTTCCAATCATACCATTGTATACATTGATGATGTACTCATCTTTTCAGAATCCCTGACTCAACATTGGAAGCATCTTAGAACATTCTTCCATACCATCAAACTTAATGGTCATGTTGTTTCAGCTCCAAAGGTTAAGCTTTTTCAAGCTAATGTCCGATTCTTAGGTTTTGATATAAGACATGGTGTCATTAAACCCATAGACAGAGCCATTCAGTTTGCAGATAAGTTTCCAGATGAAATCCTAGAAAAAACCCAACTTCAAAGGTTTCTAGGATCCCTCAATTACATTTCTGATTTCTATCAAAATCTTAGACAGCAATGCAAGCCTCTCTTTGATAGACTTCGGACTAGTCCTCCTCCTTAGACACCCACTCATACATTGGTTGTCCAACAAATCAAGAAGTATGTCAAGACACTCCTTTGCCTAGGAATCCCCTCAGTAAATTCCTTCAAGATTGTCCAGACAGATGCCTCTAACATTGGTTATGACGGCATTCTCCTTCAGCGTGTTAGTCCCACTTCTCCAGAACAGATTGTCTGTTTTCATTCAGGAGTTTAGACTCCCACTCAGTTAAATTATAGTAATATTAAAAAAGAAATTTTATCTATAGTACTATGCATTTTGAAATTTCAAAGTGATCTTTTGAATCAAAAGTTTTTAATAAGGATTGATTGTAAATCTACAAAGCATGTTTTAGAAAAAGAAGTTCAAAACATTGCATCAAAACAAATTTTTGCAAGATGGCAAGCCATCCTTTCAATTTTTGATTTTGACATTGAATTCATGCAAGGAACTCAAAACAGTAGCCCACTCTTATCTCTCTTATGAAGACCCTTATGCTCTTGCTGATTGTTGGAAAAGCTACTTAAACCCAATAAGATACCCAGATCGACTCTATCTGTCATATTTTTAACAAGAACAAATGTGGTTTTAAAACACGCATTATCTTGGCAAATATGTTCTTTTGGGATTTTGAATTCAATCTGCATTTTTCCTCCACTTGCGGAAGTTAACCTTTCTTTGGTTTTCCGGAAGTATTTAGAGGGAATGATTCCTTCTTGAATGCAGTTGAGATCAGCACCTGAATCTATTAAAGCTACTTCCTCAAATTCAAAATCTCTGCTGATGATAATTCTGACTTTAGAGTGCCATTTCTAGAAGTTAATTATACTGATGGTTTGCAAGAACGCTTCATTGGTTGGTTCTTGTTCCATATCTGCAGTCAGGTTAACTGTTTCTTCATCAGAAGGGTTCTGTAATGAGGTGCCTTCCTCATTGCCTTGATGAGAAATATTTTCTAACTGTTTGACTCTTTGGTCTATGAGATTGTGATCAACCCTAAGGATGGTTAATTCTTGCTTAAGGGTTCTCACTTCTGATTTGGTATCCTTAATCTCTTTCTGGAGATCTTGGACGGTTATCTCTTTCTTGGATTTGGTAAACCTACCGTAGATTTTTTCCAAATCAACTTTGGGTTCCTGGATCCTAGGTTTGGATGTACTGGCTTCCTTAACTAGGGTTTTATGGAACTCACTTAGTCTTTAAGCTTTGTCCACTGGATCTTTGATCTATTCAATGAGATCTAAGAAAAGCTCTTCTTGCTTAGAAAGAACACTGATAGTCTTGTTTCTGCAACAACTATCCATACATGGTATGGGTTTATCAGGACTACTAGAGGTGCTTGATGAAACTCGAGGAGAGGATGATGGCTGATATATCTAGCGGATCTCTCGGTTGATAGAACTACTAGGAGACTCACTTTTAGGGTGGTCAAATTCTAAAAGCTTGGAGATCTCTTCAATGATTAGGGAATTGGCCTTAGCTGGACATTCTTTTCGAAAATGTCCTCTCTTACCACAATTAAAGCATTTTCCTTTTGCTTTAGGTTTGAGGTTTCCTATGGATTTGGAATTTCCTTTCTTATAGAAATCATCATTCTTGAATTTCTGTTTTCTATAATACTTGGAGGCTCTTTTCTTTTTACGGAATTTCTCAGAGGTTTCTTTTCCTCTGTACTTGGATATCCTTTTTTTGGGTTTTTCGAGGAGGTTCTGCTAGAACTGCTAGAGGTTATGTGGGCTTCTAAAACATTTATCTCAGGATATCTACCAGGTGAGGTACTGTCTAATGAAGGGATGACTAGTTCCTTCTCTATCAGTTGGGTAGACTCTAGGAATTTGGATATGCCATAAGACTTTTATTCCATTTGAAATGTTTCTCAAAATATTCAAAGAAAGGGTAATCACTGGATACCTCTTTCATGAATAGTTTTCATTTCGCCAAACCTTCTACCTTTTGTTCTCTGGTATGGTTGGCTCTATAAGCTTCTCTTTTGACTCTGTTTCCTTCAGAGTTAAAATCCTTGGTTAGAGCATCTATATCAGGGGTGAACTCTTTCCTTAATACTAAGAGCTGATGGTGAAGGAGGCTTTAGACTATCTTGACTAGTGATGTCTTCTTCTTTATCAACAACTGAGTCTTGTTTGGCTATATAACAAGGGATACTAACCTGGGAATGAGTTTTTACGCCTTGGAATTCTGGTCCTAGTTCTCTTCTAGATCTGGGAGCTAGGTTTCTAGATGAACTACAGTGGGATGAAGGTCTATCTTTAAGAAAGATAGTTGGCTGCCTAAAGGGTTGGCGTAGATCTAATGAGGATCTAGACCTGATATCATCATATTCTAAAGGTGCCCTAATACTAGATTGGTCAAAGCATATATATATATACCATGACTACTATATATAGTCCATTACTAACTAGGTAACATATATATACATAACCAATACTTAGAGAAATTTTACTTAGATTCAAAATTGAATTTTGCTTTTTGTTAGCTTTCCATATAAATTAAATTGTTTAGATTTTTGTTGTTATTTTTTCTCAAAACTAATGAACATATTTTTTTTATATTATTTCTATTTTGATATTTTGTATATCAGGATCTTGAACATAACATATTATAATTAAGCTAAACGATCTCATGCATCTTGAAAGTTCAAAAACGTGTACAAAAACACCTTTGAATGTTTAGACCCCCAAATAACAACTTAATCAATTCAAGCAATATGTCAAACAACTAGTGTGCGGAAACTTAACATCTGCTATCAAACGAAATTGATTAAATACTATCTAAGCCATAACAGATTAATATCCACAGCAGATAAATAAAAAGGCAAAGATAGAGAGGAAGGAAGATGCAAACACAAAGACAACACGCGATGTGTTATCGAAGAGGAAACCGAAGCCCTCGGCGAAAAACCTCTCCGCTGCCCTCCAAGCGGTAATCAATCCACTAGAAAATATAGTTGGGATACAAGGACAGCAATAGACCCTCCAAGCCTAATCTACCCAGTGCACCTAAGCCCTCCAAGCTTCTTGCTCCAACGAGGTTGCGCCGAACCTTTTTCTTTTCTAGCTTTCCGGATTCCGCTACTAGACCGTAGCATCAACCAATGAAGATTGGTCCTTCCTAACTGCTTCCCAGAAATCCAAACAGCAGTCTCACAATGATGATGATGGTGAGAACCTGGTTTGGTATAAAGCCTCTCAAGGATTTGACAATGGAGAGGAAGAGAGTTGAGGAATTTGAAGAGTCTCTAAGGTATAGATTGTGTGTGAATCAATCTAGTTTTTCTTTAGGGTTTCTCTCTCAAAATTCTCTCTGGAAGCTCTCTTTCAATCGTGGGTAATAGGGTATTTATACTGGAGTGGGAGGAGGAATGTGAAACGTCAGTTTTTACAAAACAGGGGTGGCTCGCGGCTTGACCTCGCGGCTTGACTAAGTCGCGAGATCCAGTCGCGAGATAACCGTATGGCCAGTTGTCCTGTTTTGTCCTGTAGTGCTCCAGCTAGCATGACTGTTCATCTTCCAGCATGCTTGGCACGTGTGCAGCTTCTGGCGGCTTGCAGCCGCGAGTCACCCGCGAGTCCCAGCCGCGACACTCTGTTTTCTTGCACACTCTTGAGCAAACTTCACTCTATCTCACTCACTACCCTTACATCAAACCCACCTAAATACAGGGTTACTAAATGCTGAATTACAAGCAAATTTGGCACGGAATAAAGCCAATAAGATGGTTGAATAAATTCAACCTTACAATCTCCCCCTTTGGCTATTCCGTGACAAAACCCTAAAACAGACTCTAGACTTAACCTGTGAGTTGGGAACAGTTGAACAAAACTCACTCACGCCTAACTCTAGAAGCTGTGAAGCACTTGAATCATATGAACACAATACTCCTGAAACACAACAATACACCATGATCATTGTAACCAGAGAATTATAAAATGCATATGAAACAGGCAAAAAATGATCAAGCAAAGACGGAGTTATGAAACAAACCATGGCTTGATCAACCAAGTGAACACCACAAGGTAGTGATCACAATGCTCATTCACACTTGGAATGAACACAAGGACATACAAGTTAACAAGCACAAGGCAAGACACTTGTATGCTCAACACTCAACCAATGCATATCACACAAGTCATATGCATCTAGGAACAATCCTACATGGGCACAAGAGTGACAGTACATAAACCAAAATGCATACCATTTAGATTAAAGTACTGATTTCAACATAGCATAAAGGCTGCATTAAGCAAGGTACATACCATAAAGCCTACAAATATGCATAAAAACATAACCCTAAAAGCTTACATAAGCACATGGGTACAAAACACAAACAACCTTGAATAACATCATCAAAATATATTAAACTTTAAACCAAGAGTATAAGTTAAGAGTTTAAAAAACAATACACCAAAAACATAGTGTATCAAAACCCATAAAACCACTAAATATATATAAACAAGGTCTTAGAGTTTGACATGACTCCCCCTCAACACATTACTCCCCCTTAAGGACTGCTTTTCTGCTTCTCAATCGATCATCAATGTCATTATCAACAGAAAACATCTCCCCCTTTTTGACAGGAATGGCCAAAGGGTCAGTGTTCAGGCTGAGTGGTGAAGTTGTCCAGTTTTGCAGACAAAACATCAATCTGATCCTGCATAGCTTTCATCCTCTCAGAGTGCTCAGTCTGGACTTCTCTGATCCCATCAAGTCTTTCCAGAATGATTTGGAAAGCATCTGGAGGTGTATCTGAAGAAGTTGATGCTCTTGGTCTTTTGCCACTCCTCCTGGGTGTTGAGGTTGATGCATGCCCTGCTGCCTCTGCTTCAGTCTCCATTGGGACACCTTCTCCTTCATCACCTTCATCTTCATCTCCTGGAAGTCTAACACTTATCCTTTTGCAGGTAAGCTTGTTAATTGCAGAAGCTGTGGACATGGGACTGATGTCTTGTGGAATAGGAACACCCTTCCTTCTAAAAATCCTCATTAACAAACTGGGAAAGATCAGTTTTGGCCTAGAGGTTGTTCTTGTCTCATCCACAATAGTGTCATATATGTGGGAACTTATGTCTATGAAGTTCTTTTCTTTGAGATCCATCAAAAAGACTGCTCTAGCACAATTTATTGTAGTCAACTTCTTAATGGGATAGAGGTTAAACATCATGATGATTGTTAAACACCTCATGTTCACTGGAAAAGCAGTGGTATTCAAGCATTTTCCTTCTCTCTGCCCACCTATCCTTTGTTGGATTGTTTCAATGGAGACAGACCTATCCTTGTAGTTGATAAATTCCTCATCATCTAATCCTTCAAGTCCTAATGCATCATCTATGACATGAGCATCTAAAATGAATTCTTTCCCTCTAACCCAGCAACTTAACTCATTCTCCTTTATCACAACATTTGAGTAAAATTCCCTAATCAAGGGTTCACAAACTACAGGGAAATCACTCAGAAGTTTTTCCCATCCTCTTCCTTCAAAACAACCTGGGATAAAGGTTTGTCTCAAATCCTCCAAATCTACAAATCTTTCTTGAATAATTCCTGCACTCATGAAGTTATCCTTGTATCTCTCAAAATGATGAACTGACCTAAATAGCTTAGAATCCATTTTCAACCTTTTGTCAGCCTTCTTTGCAGGAGTATTCTTCTTAGGAGGTGAGGGAGCCATCTGTGATCAATCAGAAGAGGCCACAATAGTGCAGAGCAATATATGTGTAAAAACAAGTCAGTCACATGTATTTATCAAAGAGATATCATTCATACAAATGAACTTGAAGCATTTAAACACAAGCTACTTAGATCAATCACATGGAAAAACAAGCCTAAGATAGGAAATACACATAAAACCATCAGATATAGACACTAACTTAAAGGCAGTTATAAGTCAATGAGACAAAAAACTGGAAAATGATATGACACATAAACAGTATTGTGAAGCACACATTTGCCCCCAAAAGATTATCACAAAAAAAAAAAAAACAGGCATATTTAGCCCATTAAACTCACAGCCAAAAAAAATGAAAACAACTCAACAGCTCAAAGTTCAGTTAAACTCAAAGAATCACATAGCTAAGCGCAGAATGAAGAGTAATAGTGAAACAACTAAGAACAAATCATACTCTAGCAGCAGCCTTCGCAATCTAAGCATGAACAAGGAGCAAAATCCGAAACACAAACCCATTTCTAAAGCACAAATATATGCGAAAAATCAAAGGGAAAAACACAAAATCAAGTAGAAACGAGTGCAAAACTGAAAACCCATACCTGTGATGTGAAGATTTTGAGCTACAAGTGTGCAACAATGGAGATTGGAAATGAGAGCACGGAGTGTTTGGGAGGGAGAAGATGAACAGTCACAAAAATTCGAGGGAAAAACTGAAAATGATTTAAAAACTGCTCTTATTTCTGTAAGACACGCGATTTTCGCGACTGGATTAAGTCACCATACAGTCGCCAGCTCAAGCCGCCAAAGCACTCAAGAACAAAATTTTGAAAAAATTTTCTAAGTGTTTTTCGCGACTGGAAGGTCTACCCGCGAGCGAGTCGCGAGCTGAGCCGCGAAAATCTCTGAGTGAACCTCGCGACTGGACCTTCCACTCGCGAACAAGTCGCCAAAAATTACCAGCGAAGATGCGACTGAGACTCGCGACTTGACATACCCGCGACTGAGCCGCCAAAACAGGGCAAAACTGGTTTTTTGAAATTTTCAGATTTTTCAAGCAAAAATACTTTCCAAAAGCACCTAAAACACTCAAAAATCTTTTTGTGCTTGAAATAACAAAGATTGAGCATGTGAAAACACATTTCATCAAGTACAATCACACAAATGAATATGGCATTTATTGAACATAAACTTGTGTGTTGTGTGTGGATAACAACAATGAGATAGTCCGTCGTCTAATATGAAGCTTCAATGATCAATTCAACCAAGGCATACACAATTAGCACTAGATCATGTGACCTATCTCAATTATAGAAGTATGTATATATGACCTCCCACAAAACTTGATAACATGATTTGGAGCTTTACATTTGACTCCACTTTCAAACATAACAATTGACCTTTTTGATCTTTTGAGTCAATCACCTCTCATTGTGAGAGTGATATAGGATATTTCACTTTAATGAATAAGCCTTTGGCTTTTTTAATGAACAATCACTTCAATATAAGGTCGCTTACCCTTTTTCCTAGTCAAATACTAGAGTGTGCGACAGGCTTTTGCAGCTCAATATCTCTTTTCATTTGGAGATTTACATTTGGAGAGCTCTTTTTAGCAAAACAAAAATAAAGAGTGGGAAGATATATAGACACAAGTCTATGCAAGTCTCAAGATCAACAAAACCATTCACTAATCATTCATGACAAGTTTGAAGATCTATTTACAACAATCACAAAGATTTCAAGATTTTTCCCACAGTGATATAAGTGCATAAAGACAAGCAATGCTCGAAAATGCACAAAGCCATTAGCACAAAGGTACAAGGCAAAACAAGTTTTGAGACAAAAGCTCAACAAAGTCAATCAAGCTTTTTGATTTTCTATTTTTATGTGTTTTTTGGATTTTTGACACAAGAAACAAAAAGATTGATAAGACAAAATTAAAGAAATGTACAAGAAGACAAACAAACAACCAACAGCAAAAATAGAAAATCAAAACAATCAAACATAGTCACAAAGCATAGGAAGTATTGATGCATGGACATGTTGTAATGCTTATGCATGAGTACCCTTATTCACCCTCACGTCACTTGCGTTTAGGGTGATTTCCTTATAGGATTGGGTACGGGAGTTAGGGCTTTCAAACCTTCGTGAGAAGCTTTCCAAGCAGTTGGTGAATGCACCAATCATCTTCATCACGTTCATCATTCCGGGATCACCATTCTGATCTCTAGATTGATCTCCAGCCCAACTTCTTCTCTCATTTCTAGGTCCTCCTGACCTTTGAGGGGTTGCACTATTCTTTGCTCTCAGCTTTTGGCAATTTGGTCGAGTATGCCCTTGAAGTCCGCAGTAGTGGCACACATAAGTTCCTCTAGGACCTCTTTGTGGTCGAGGACGTGACTTGGCACGAGATTCAGACCTGCCTGCTAACTGATTGTGATGATTTAACATCCGTTGGTTCACCAAATTCTTCTTCTCCTTCACCTCGAGCTTTTCACCAGTAGAGTCAGCTACAACTGGATCTTTGACCTTTACAAACTTTACTTCTTTTGTGATATTTCCAGATGAACTACCTCCTCTGGTATATCCCAATCCGGATTTGTCTGAAAAGCTCTTTTGAGATGATATAACATCATCTAGCTTCTTGGTGGTAACCCTCTCTACTTTAGCATTAGCTTGCACAACCTCACTCTCAAGAAACCTTACTTTTGTGTAAGCTTCGGACAACTCTCCATTCAAAGTTTCTATCTCACACTTGGCCTCCCTATATCGGATTAGGAGACTTTTGTAGTCCTCCTCAGCCTTCTTCATTTTTCTCACAGCAGCCTTGGCCACCCTTGTGTATTCCCCGGACTTCTCCAAAAGTAAGTTATAATTCTCCTGAAGATTCGCGTTGCTTCCATCTTCTTCAGCATCCGATTCTTCAACAATTCCTAGTGATTCATCATCACTATGTTCTCCAAGGTCTTGCACAAGCAAATTCAGTTCATCTGACGACTCAACATGAGCAATAGTCATAAAAGCTGAATAGTTCCCCTCTCCATCACAGCTCTCTTCAGACTCTGAGTCAGACGAATCCGAGTCACTCAAGGTCGTGGCATACACTTTACCTTTCGATTTCAAATAATTCGGACATTCCTTTTTGAAGTGTCCATGCCCGTTACATTCGAAACAAGTGACACCTTGTGTAGGTTGGGATTCTTTTCCATCTTTCCTTTTGAATTCCCTTTTCTCCCTTCCAGAACTTTGGAATTTTCTTTTATCATCAAATTTGCCATTATTTTTGAATTTCAAAAACTTTTTGAAATTTTTGACAAGGTATGCAACATCTTTGTCAACCACATCTTCTCCCGATGAGTCTTGATCTTCTACCTTCTCATTAATGGTCTTTAGAGCAAGAGATTTACTCTTCCGTTGATTGGGCAGCGACATCTCATAAGTCTGCAGAGAACCCACCAACTCTTGCACTTTGATGTCATCGAGGTCCTTGCTCTCTTCTATTGCTGTCACTTTAGCTCGAAAACTTTCCGGCAATGATCGAAGGATCTTTCTTACAATCTTCGAGTCCTCCATTTTCTCCCCCAAGTTGAACTTGCTGACAACCACTTCATTTAACTTCCCATAGAAAGAGTCAAAAGACTCATCCTCACTCATTTTGAGCTCCTCAAACCGAGTGGTCAGCATTTGTAACTTGGTGTCTTTCACTTTCTTCGTGCCTTCATAGGTAGTTTCCAAAATCTCCCATGCTTCTTTGGCCACGGTAATATAAGAAATCCTATGAAATTCATCTGGAGACACACCACAGAAAATAGCATTGAGTGCTTTACTGTTAGCATTAGATGCAGCAAGTGCTGCCTTATCCCATGTGGATTTGGCTGCCTCTGGTTTGGTCCAACCAATCTCAACAGCATCCCAAACGGATTCATCAATAGAACACAGAAAAGCTCTCATTCGAACCTTCCAAAAAGCATAATTACTACCATCAAAATATGGAGGTGCATTTAGGGATTGAGACCTATCCATCTCAAAAGGGATTCAAGGATCACACAATGGTAATGAAACCAATATCAGTGTACCCGCTCTGATACCAATTGAAAGTTCAAAAACGTGTACAAAAACACCTTTGAACGTTTAGACCCCCAAATAACAACTTAATCAATTCAAGCAATATGTCAAACAACTAGTGTGCGGAAACTTAACATATGCTATCAAACGAAATTGATTAAATACTATCTAAGCCACAACAGATTAATATCCACAGCAGATAAATAAAAAGGCAAAGATAGAGAGGAAGGAAGATGCAAACACAAAGACAACACGCGATGTGTTATCGAAGAGGAAACCGAAGCCCTCGGCGAAAAACCTCTCCGCCGCCCTCCAAGCGGTAATCAATCCACTAGAAAATATAGTTGGGATACAAGGACAGCAATAGACCCTCCAAGCCTAATCTACCCAGTGCACCTAAGCCCTCCAAGCTTCTTGCTCCAACGAGGTTACGCCGAACCTTTTTTCTTTTCTAGCTTCCCGGATTCCGCTACTAGACCGTAGCATCAACCAATGAAGATTGGTTCCTTCCTAACTGCTTTCCAGAAATCCAAACAGCAGTCTCACAATGATGATGATGGTGAGAACCTGGTTTGGTATAAAGCCTCTCAAGGATTTGACAATGGAGAGGAAGAGAGTTGAGGAATTTGAAGAGTCTCTAAGGTATAGATTGTGTGTGAATCAATCTAGTTTTTCTCTAGGGTTTCTCTCTCAAAATTCTCTTTGGAAGCTCTCTTTCAATCGTGGGTAATAGGGGTATTTATACTGGAGTTGAGAGGAATGTGAAACGTCAGGTTTTTACAAAACAGGGGTGGCTTGCGGCTTGACCTCGCGGCTTGACTAAGTCGCGAGATCCAGTCGTGAGATAACCGTATGGCCAGTTGTCCTGTAATGCTCCAGCTAGCATGACTGTTCATCTTCCAGCATGCTTGGCACGTGTGCAGCTTCTGGCGGCTTGCAGCCGCGAGTCACCCGCGAGTCCCAGCCGCGACACTCTGTTTTCTTGCACACTCTTGAGCAAACTTCACTCTATCTCACTCACTACCCTTACATCAAACCCACCTAAATACAGGGTTACTAAATGCTGAATTACAAGCAAATTTGGCACGGAATAAAGCCAATAAGATGGTTGAATAAATTCAACCTTACACATCTATTCCTACTCAATTTAGGTGATACTATTAGACCGATTTATTTTTTTTATTTTGTGTTGTATTTATTAGAATTTCAAGGACGGTGATTGTGAATTGATATTGTATATATAATATACAATAATGATTTTCAAAATTATATATATAATAGCAATGTAATGAGAAACTTAGAATAACCAATATCATGAAAATTATAAGAAAAAACTATTTTGGTACTTCTAAATGTCCTGATCGAACTAATATCTTATATGTTTTATAACTCAAGCTAATATCAATAGCACCACTACAATTTATCATTCTCGTGCGTAAGCACAGGTTACATGCTAGTTTTACAATAAAACAATAAACCCATAAAACTCTAATGAGTATCTCATGAGAAATGATAATTCTCATGCCTCAAATCAGAAACATGGAGTATGAGGGCATGACTGTTATTTCGCATCCAGTTCAACTTAGTGCATCAGAATAATACATAAAATCGTATGATGCTTTTATTTTGTATATAAAATTTATTCAATAAGGTTATCAATATAAAAAGTTCAATTAAAGCAATAATATCCAAAATGTTCAGTCTCAAAATTTATAGTTAGAGTATATAATATCAATTTTCAAAGGTAACGCATTTAAGTTAAAAAAAAAAAAAAAAAATTCAAATAAAGCACCACCAAGAAGAAATATTTATAATATTAAATTGCACCAGAGTTCATACTCCAAATAGTAGAAGCAATTACTAATATACAAAACCCTTCTAGAGCTCATGATTTCAAAGCATAACATAAGCCTCAAATATTCCAATAACCAAATAGCTGGTGATAAAAATGTAAATGTGTACTAAATAACATGAGCATAGATTCATCATGCTCACAACAAAGTGTTGGAGCATTTTAATATTAAATAATTAAAATGAATAAATGTTACAACATAAATGTAAAAATGTGGGAGTGAATATGGAAGATGAGAGTTAGTGAAAATGTTTAATCACACATTGAAAATGAGAGAGACTATTTTATTCTTTTTAATTGTGGTGATTAATGGGATAACATGAATTATTTTAGATATTGGGCTAGATACGTACGCAAGGAGGAGGTGAAGAGTGGAGGTATAAAAAATGGAAATGAATCACTTTCTAGTGGAGCTTTGGGCTTGAACACTTTGTGCAGAGGTTGTTCTAGCCATACGACACTTGTTGGGCTGTTGTATCTCGGGGGAGACAAGTCAGAGAAGGTCTGCACCAGTTACAAAGTTTAGCCAACCAAGGGCTTGAATCTCCTTAAAGAGAGCGAGTGTCATGCCTCAGTCCAAATAGTGTTGGGTAATTTCTTTCTTTACGTAAATAATATTCAGAAGTGTTATTCAGTTTTTCGTTGTGTTATTTCCATTACTATTGTGTTTGCACCAACAATTTTAAGGAGATCCAACACATGGAGTCTACACAAGAGAAACCAAATGAACCTATTGGAGATCTCAACAAGCCCTTTCGCTTTAAGGGAACCCACTTCAAGAGGTGGAAAGTAAAAGTCCTCTTCCACTTGAGTCTTCTCAAAGTCTCCTACATCCTCACTGACAAGAATCCATCAAAAGTTCCTACTGATGAGATGAGTGAGGAAGAATATAGTCTCCATCAAGAAAAATAGATAAGTATACAAAAGATGAATATAATTGTCGCTCTTATCTTTTGAATTGTCTTGCTGATCATTTCTATGATTATTATGATACAACTTATAATTTTGCTAAAAAAATTTGAAAATATTTACAAAGCAAGTATGATACCGAGGAAGCGGGTGTGAAGAAGTATGTTGCTAGTAGATTTTTCCTTTACCAAATGATGGATGGAAAATCGGTGGTGGATCAAGCACAAGACTTTTAAATGATCATGGCAGAATTGAGATCCGACAGCATAAAGATTGGAGACAATTTGGTGGTAGCTAGCATAATTGATAAATTACCACAATCTTGGAGGAAGTTCCAAAAGACTTTGCAGCACAAACAAAAGGAGACATCCTTGGAGACTTTGATCACACGCATCCATGTGGAGGAGGAGGCTAGAGGATAAGATGCACTCATGACACAAGAGAGCAATGCTAATTCCACCACAAAGGTAAACCTTATTTCAACCAATAATAATATGTCCAAAAATCACTTTCCTAGAAATGGTCAATCAAAGCCTAAAAAGAAAGCCTTTAGAAATAATAATAGACCTCAAGGAAGGGGAAACCCGAATAAAAATTACAATAAGAACCAAGGACCCCCTTCGCAAGATCAATTTAATAGATCCTATTTTGTCTGTGGCAAGAGTGGGCATATTACTCGATTTTGCAAATTTCAGAAACGTGAATCTATCCCGCAAGCTAACATAACCGAAGCACCTTTAGTGGCTATGATTACAGACATCAATATGGTACAATATGTTGAAGGGTGGGGGGCAAATTCTAGTGCTAATAGGCACGTCTGCTATGACAAAAATTGGTTCAAATTGTACACTCCTTCTGAAGAAGAAAAAACTGTTATGCTTGGTGACTCAAGCAAAACCAAGGTTCTTGGGAGTGGTGAGGTTGAATTGAAATTCACTTCTGTACGCGTTCTAACATTGAAAGATGTTCTTTACACTTCGTCCATGAGGAAAAATTTGATGTCAAGTTTTTTACTTAACAAGGGATTATTTGTGGGTAAGGGTTATGCTTGTGATGGAATGTTTAAATTGAATATTGAGAATATTAAAGCATCTACCAGTTCAGTTTATATGCTTTCTTCTATTAATTATTGGCATACTCATTTGTGTCATATAAATAGTAGATATGTGGGAACCATGAGTAGTTTAGGATTAATTCCAAAACTGTTAAAAAATTTTGAAAAATGTGAAATTTATAGTCAAGCTAAGATTACAAAAAAGCCTCATAAAAGTGTTGTAAGAAATACCGAATTGCTTGAGTTAATTCACTTCGATTTATGTGAATTTGAGGGAATTTTAACTCGTGGAGGAAATAGATATATTATCACTTTTATTGATGATTTCTCAAAATATACAACTATTTATTTGTTGAAAAATAAAAGTGATGCTTTTGATAAATTTCAAGATTTTTTAAAAGAAGTTGAAAATCAATTTGGTAGAGAAATAAAAAGAATAAGAAGTGATAGAGGCCGTGAGTATGAATCAAGTGCATTCAACTCATTTGTTCAGTCTTTGGGAATTATTGATGAAACTACTATACCAAATTCACCTGCTTCTGATGGTGTGACTGAAAGAAAAAATAGAACTTTAATTGAGTTAACAAATGCCATGTTAATTGAATCTGGTGCACCTTTACATTTTTGGGGTGAAGCTATTTTAACTACATGTCATGTTTTGAATAAGGTGCCACATAAAAAGTCACACACCACACCTTTTGAGATGTGAAAAGGACATAAGCCAGATTTGGGATATTTGAGAGCATGGGGTTGTCTTGCTTATGTAAGGCTTACTGACCCTAAAATGCCTAAATTAGGTATAAGAGCTACTACCTGTGCTTTTCTTGGTTATGTAATTAATAGTGCAGCTTATAGATTTTTTAATCTTGAAAACAAAATAATTTTTGAATCTGGTGATGCAATTTTTCATGAAGAAAATTTTCCTTTTAAATTAAAAAATTGTGAGGGTGAAAAAAATATTTTGTCACAACCTAGTTCTTCTACCTCACATTTATAAAATCAAGAAAATTTTGAAATGGAACATAGAAGGAGTAAAAGAGCTAGAGTTGAAAAGGATTTTGGTCTTGATTATTATGTTTTTAACATTAAGGAAAATCCCCAAAATTTAAAAGAGGCTTTAACATCACCTAATTCTATATTTTGGAAAGAGGTTGTAAATGATGAAATGGAATCTCTAATTTCTAATAGAACTTGGAAATTAGTAGATCTTCTACCAGGTTGTAAGACCATAGGTTGTAAATGGGTCCTTAGAAAAAAGTTGAAACCGGATGGATCAATAGATAAGTTTAAAGCTAGACTTGTTGCAAAAGGCTTTAAACAAAAAGCTAGTCTTGATTTCTTTGATACGTTTTCTCCGGTAACAAGAATTACATCTATTAGATTGTTAATTGCTATTGCTGCAATTTTTTATTTGAAAATTCATCAAATGTGTTAGGACATATGTGTTTCATATGTTAAGAACATATGTCATGATTTTATGTAATTGACTTATCCTTTGACAAAACGCACTTTACTTGTAAATGAGCAGATTTAGGATGTATTTAAATACTTCAAGAAACCATGTTTCAAAATCAAGTGTTGAAGCCTTCAAGTCTATCCAAGAAAACAAGCTGAAAGTGCAAAATTACTAAAGCTCGACAGCTAGCTCGATAGCTAGCATGCGTTGAGGTTTAGGGAAGTTGTTCAGCCTGTGTGCTCGACACCTCCTATCTGTCGAGGTTTAAGAATTTCAAAATTCTTGATATGATTTTCTTGGGATCTGTGAATGTGTCTTTAAGCTTTCTTTTCTCCTAACCCTAGACATATAAAATGATTGTTTTAAGGGCCGTTAAATAAGTTCACAAGTTGCACAAGTATTGAGCAAACTCTATTCAAGCAAATTGTGACCGGAGATGAAGTTCTTGCCCTAGTTCATCTCTTTCTCTTGAAGAAGTTGCTGTGTATGTGCACCGTAGGGTTTTGTGAGCAAGCATCTTCTTAATCTTCATCGTGTGGATGAACTGAAGAACTTTGCAGCCAACAACCTTCTTAGTTGGTGATTGAAGCTGCGTACTGGGATCCGCACAATTGGTTAGTCACGTACTTGAAAACTGTGCATTGAAAAAGGAACTGTCACTACAGAACAAGTCCAATTGGGTATTGGGGTAAGGGTTCAACTGTAGGTTAGTAAGGTACTTGGGATTCCTTTACTTGTAATCGTTTGTTGTGATAATAGTGGAGTTTCAGGAGTGGTGACTTGAAAATCACCCGGTGGGGTTTTTGCCATGTAAGTTTTCCCTATTCTTAAACAAATCACCGTGTCTTTTATTTTCCACTGCATATTTAGTTGTTTAGTGATTTGTTTGTGCTACCATGCGCTTTGCATGATAGATTGATTAATTAATAACTTAACTAATTAATTAATTAATTTCAATCACAAGGGGTCAATCCGTTTTTGGCCTATCAAGTGGTAACAGAGCAGGCACACTCTGATTAGGTTTAATCTTTGCTATGTTGATCCATTGACCTTTGTTTGTCATGGATAGAGGACAGTCATTAATTATACATCCTTTATTTGATGGCACTAACTATGCATACTGAAAAATACGCATAAGAGCTTTCTTGCAGTCTTTAGATGAAAATGTGTGGCAAGCTGTCGAGATTGGCTGGACTATGCCAAAGGAAGTGTTGGTCAATTGGGATGAAACCAAGATCAAGGCGAAAAACTTCAATAGTAGGGCATTGAATGCTTTATTCAATGTGGTCACCAATGAGGAGTTCAAGAAGATATCCTCTACTGAAACTACTAAGGAAGCATGGACCATCCTTCAGATAACCTATGAGGGTACAAAGGCTGTCAAGGATTCAAAACTTCAGAGGCTCACTACAAGCTTTAAAGAGATAAAGATGGAGGAGGATCAGTCATTCGATGAGTTCTGTGCCAAGCTAAAGGACATAGTGAACTCAGCCTTCAATCTTGGGGAAACTATTCCTGAACCCAAGATTGTAAGGAAGGTGCTTAGATCTCTACCCGAGAGATTCCATGCCAAGATCATGGCGATAGAGGAATCAAAGGATATTGACAAGATTCCTTTGACTGAGCTGGTTGGAAACTTGCAGACCTACGAGCTAGGGTTAACAAGAATAGGCAAGTCGGGTAAAGGCAACAGCATGGCTTTGAAGGCCAAGGGCAGTGACACAGATGAGTCTTCCGATGATGAAGTCCTACATTACCAGGCAGTTCAAGAAGTTTATGAAGACTGCCAATGGAAAGGGCTTTGACAAGGACCGTAAGCCATCTAGTTCCTGTAAGTTCAAGAGTTAAGACAAAGGGAGGAAGGATGCTAGAGATGGAGGTCAGTACACTGTTCCCGCAGGACCTAAGTGCCTTGAGTGTCAAGGCTTCAGTCACATGAAACATGAGTGTCCTACATATCTCAAGAGCATTAGGAAGAGCAAGGCACTTGCTGCTACCTTGAGCGACACCGAGCCTAAGGATGATTCCGACAATGAGGATGGCGGAATCTTGAATGCCTTCACTGCCACTGTTAATCCTACTGATGGGATTGTTGAAAATGTGGTTGAAGGAGAGGAATTGGTGAATCCAAGTTTGAGAAGATGGATGATCAAGATGACATCTATACAGCCTATGAAAAACTGTACAAGCTTTCTGAGAAGTATGAGAAACTAGATAAGCTAACCACCAAGAAGCTTAGTGATGTGAAACTTAATCGTGAGGAGCTTTCCACAAAGTTTGATGAGGCTAATCAGACTATTGGAGTACTGAGATTCGAGAACAATTTCTTGGCTGAGAAGACCAACAAGCTTGAAGCGGAGCTGTTTCAGGTTAGAGAGGACTTCAAGTGCGAAGCTTGACTAGATGCTCAGTATTCAGAAATCTGCTTTAGATCGAACAAGTTTAGGGTATGGTCTCTCTTCCTCTAATATTGCTTCAACTAGTACTACTATTTTTGTTCCTCTTGCTAATAATGTTAAAATTGTGGACAATGAGATTAAAACTGAATTAGCTAGTGAGAACTTAGACAAGGATAAATCTATCTTAGGAGCACCCCCTAAGCTTGAGAAGAAAGACGTAAAAGACCCTAGGGCTCAACAGCCTAAACAAAAGAAGCAGCATCTCTGTCATTATTGTGGAGCAATAGGTCATACTCAACCAAATTGCTATATGTGGCTAGCCACTTAACAAAGCAACGGCGTGATAGCATCTGGAAGCCAAAATCAGCTTCAATCCTCTCTTGCTCCTCTTGGAGATATTCTCAAGGCCCTCATGTTCCTTTCAAACTTGAACGGTTTTAATTCTTCCCCCTCACCGTCAGTTCAAGGGTTTGCTAGACGGAAAGGTTCTTCCAAGGTGTGGAAAGAAAAGGGCTCCAAGTGATTCTATCACTTTTCTCTTTCTCTCTTCTTGTTTTTTGTGTGTGCATTTTTTTTGTGTTTTGCTTTCAAGTTTTGAATCAATCTAGTTTTTATGCTTTGCTTTGCTTTGCTTAACATGTTTTGTTTGGTTGTTTCAATTTTGCTTTGTTTTGTTTTTCATATGAAAATAAAATTTTTTTTTTGAAAAATCAGAAAAATACAAAAACAGTGTGTGTTTTATGTACATTGGTACTTATGTACCTTGGATTACCATTGAAACAAAGTCTTCTAAATTTTGTATCTTTTGTAGCTTAGATGAGCATCTCTATGCACAACTAAGTAAGTGAGCTTTGTGACTTTTATTTGTGATGAGTAAGATTAAGTTATCTCTTATACTTAACACTCGTATCACTCTTTTTAACGGAAAGGACTAAAAAATCCTAAGAGAAATGTATAAATAACTATCTCACCACTGTTTCCCGCCAATCATAATATGACACTTGTATGTTTCGGCATAACAAAAGTACAGTGTCAATGACATTTGTGTGCTTCAACATAGCAAAATTGGAATTCCAAATGCTTAACATCATTGGGTATTTTCTTTTCTATCTTTTATATGCCCATGCATGATTTGCTTAAATAAAAATATGCAAAGAAAACAAAAAGCAAAAAGATCAAAAATGTTTTAAATATGATTGCAAGCGTGTATTCTAGGAGATGTGAGAATTATAGGATGTGGTGATAGTCCCCATCAAGCAGTTATGATTGTGTGAGAGTTAAAGTGATTTTCTCATATCTCAAATCATCATAACACGTATCCACTTATGCAATCTTGCGATATTTTTCACACACAACACGCAATATTCTTTGCTACTTTTGATACATGTGCAGGTACAATATGATTTGGTCATCACAAGGTTTTACATGTGTTAATGTATGCTCACTAAACTGTCTTAACTTGTTTTTGAAAAATAAAATCGATTAGACTTGTTTAGTGTGTGTGTGTGTGTTTTTGAAGATCCATGTGCTTAAAATTGCTATTGAGAGATGATTTTGAGAGGTTTATATGTTGATTGGATTATTGGTTGAGTTGCATGTTGGATTGCATTCATGTCTATGTTTTTCACTTCTCGAAAAACTGCTTTTACAAGCTAGTTCGACACCTTCTCGACACCTCCTCGATACCTTGCTGTCTGTCGAGCTTCTTCAACTTTTTCTTATCGTAATCTCGATAGCTTCTCGACACCTAGTGGATCGATCGAGAAAGTTCCTGCCTCCTTGATAGCTTTTCGACACCTGGTGGATCAATCGAGCTTCTGTTCTTGTATCTGTTGATTTGTTCCTCGACACCTTCTTGATACCTGTATCTATCGACGACCATTCTCTCGACACCTTCCTCGACAGATGTCTCGACACCTTCATCTATCAAGATTTACTGAGGCATTATTTAATCTCCCTGTGCGATCCGAACCCCATTTCGTTCGATCTCTCTCTCGATAGCTCTCTCTTTTTCTCTCCCAAACAATCTCATCTCACTCAAATCTTGATTCTTAAGGTTTCTTCAAGCTTTTTCAAGATTTTCTTCACTTGGTAATCTTCTAATCTCTTTCATATTCATGTATTTCATGTTTTGAAACCTAGATTTTAGGGTTTTTGAAAAATTTTGGGTTGTAAAGTTGTGATTTATAACTATGTTTTATGTTGACTTTATTCCATGACAAAAAATGTTGTAATTGCTTTATTCCTTGTATTTTGTGAGATTTTATTGTATTGGGTTTAGTATTGAGTTGAGGAAGACTCAAGCTTAAATGAAGAATCAGTGGATTTCGCGAGAAGCTCGCGAGAAGCTAAGCCGCAAAAGAGCACATGAGGAGCACATGACTAGAACCTGAAAAGTCATGCCAGGTTGTTGTTTTCGCAAGTGTCTCGCGGGATAAGGCCTTCCCGTGAGACAGTCGTGAAACATTCTGCCTAGATGATTTTTAAGAGTGACTTTCATACCCTTCACCCATACTATATATACCTTCATTACCCACAAATGTAAAAGATGTCATTCAGAGAGAAAAACCCTAGATAGGTTTTCTACAACACACACCCATCTTTTTGAGAGAGAGCTACTCATCCTTAGTGAAAAATTATTGTAACCTCTTCTCCTCCCCTCTCCCATTATCATACCTTGAGAGGAGATTTGTACCCAAACACAATCCACACATTTTCAGTATAGTGAGTGTTTTTGGTGTTGCTGGGTAGCATTGGAAGAAGCCAAGGATGGCAGATGCAATATGGAGCTCGTTGCGGGATCCGGAGAGCTAGACAAGACATGGTTCCAAGAAGCCTTATTGGAGTAAAAGCTTGGAGGGCTTAGGTACTGCAGGTAGATTAGGCTTGGAGGGTCTCTTGCTAACCCATGAATCCCAACTGATTGTCTAGTGGATCGATTATCGCTTGGAGGGCAGCAGAAAGGTTTTTCACCAAGTTCTTCGGCTTCCTCTTCGATAACACATCGGTGTGTTATCTGTGTTTGCATTCTTCTTCCTTACTCTTTTACATTTCATTTTACTGTTGTGATTATATGAACTAGTCGCTAACCCGTACGATGCATGGGATAGTTAAATAAAAAAATAATTAATCAACCTTATGATAAAAAGAAAAGGCTAAAGGAATCATTAAGAGGTTGATTTGCCCATGAAGAAAAAATCTAAAAGAACAAAAAAAAAGAAAGGGAAAACTATTTACAAAGAATTGTAACTGTTGTATGTTTACCTAGCTAGGCTTAAAGCCAGAATCCAAATAAAATTTTGCAACAATAAAAACATACAACTTCATATTAATTGTAAATCATGCAGCTAAAGATTCAATTTATAAAGAATTTCAATAAACACTATTGTCACATCTATCTTAGTTCTAGACATTTAATTTACACATAAACCAATAGCAACCGCATTTAGCTATCACGGTTACTCAATGCTATGACAATCTTGACCCAAGCATTCTCCTTATAAAATCTCATCTCTTTCCTATAAACCAATTGAAGAAGAACTATCCATACATGCTAAGAACTACAGTAATATAGGGAAACAAAAAATGCCTATATTTAGCTGGAATATTGCAAGTAGAAGAACAGAGATAAAGGCAAAAGCAAAACTACAATAATTCTTTGCATTGGAGTGTTAAAGGTTAAGCATGAGAAAATCAATTCACAGCTATAAATAATTATAGATATAAACATGTTTGGAACTCTATTTTAACATAGGAAATTACAAAAAGGCTACGGATATAATTCCTATGGTAGTATTAGCTGTTGAAATTGCAACTTGGTCTAAAATATAAGTTATATAACTTAGTTATATATGATTATGCAAGATGGGCATGGTATTAGATATTATAAATTTGAGGCAAAGATTCAGAGGGAAGGTTGAGAGAGACTTAACAAATAGCAAGCTTTAATGAACGCCTTTATCACTAAAAGTACACATGCCACCGTTTTGTGCATCCACCAATTGTTAGGATTCAAATTTAATAATAGATAATGGAAAAAGAAAGTGAAAAAAAAAATTGATGGAGTATCTAAAGGAGCTTATAGTGGATATTTATTATAATTGTGGAATTTATTGTGTGCATTTAAGGACATTTTTTGTTAAAAAAATTTATTTATTTTTGGCACATAGAAATAGAAATGGAAAAAATTGTCGGAGTATTTAAAGGAATTTATAGTAGATATTTATTATAATGATAGAATTCATAGTGGATATTTATTACAAAATATTATATGCGTCATTATTTTATGCATTACCAAAGGTACTAATGTCACCATTGTGTAGAAAAGTGCTACAACCACAACATTGTCACAACAAATCATAAGTGGTAAGTTGTTATTGGTTCTAATTTGTATCAACAACTTAAATTACATTTTTCTCACCTATAACAACCAATAACAACCTACCCCTTACAATTTATTATGAAAATAGTGTGAAAATGTTATCGACCTATCATTTCTCTTTTGCATCCACTGGTGGTAAGGATTCAAATTTTATAATAGATAATAGATAGATAAATGGGAATAAGCCATGCAAAAGAAAAATAAAATGATACAAAATATGTATAATGGGTCAAAAATAATTGGACTTGGCTTACACAGACTTGTAGAATTTTTTTTTTTTAGTGAAATGACCATCAACACCTACCAATTTATTTGGACTTTTGATGCAACAAATGGAGGTCCCCACATTTTAAGGAGGTGGGTTTTATCAAGCATTTTTTTGGTTGATGGTTGGGTTTTCCTTTCCTCCCTTGTTTTTGCTATTATACCATACATGTGAGATCCATACAACTGAATCCTAAACATCCTGTTAGAGAATTTTTTTTTTTTTTTTTTTTGGGAGAACCAACACACTTTGGAAGATTGATTTAATAAAACGGTCTCATTGATTACCCTATCTTATGTTAGAGGAGTCCTATGATAGTATTAGTTGTTGAAATTGCAACTTGGTCTAAAATATAAGTTATATAACTTAGTTATATATGATTATGCAGGATGGGCATGGTATTAGATATTATAAATTTGAGGCAAAGATTCAGAGAGAGAGTTAAGAGAGACTTAACAAATAGCAAGCTTTAATGAACACCTTTATCACTATGCAAAACTAAAAGGCATATTACAGATTTTTAAATGAATTTTAAGTTGGATGATACAAAAAAAATCAATACCAATGATGGAAACTTTTTTTTTTTCCTACGAAAGAAACAAAAAAGTGGTCTTACAACAATTTTCCATTTATGGCTTGAATGAAACATACAAAATACAGATTGTGTTTGAACAAAGTAAATTAGTAAAACAACAGGTTATTAGCTTCCAAAATTAAAACTTAACTCCTAATCCTTTACAGCTAACATGAATATTGGAGCAATATCATGCACTCCACATTCTCTTAGATGTTAAGCTCCAGCAAATTACATCAGATGTAATCTCAAAAACAAATTTCTTTGTTTATGTATTTATATATTTTTTGGGCTTATGGTAGACCCACTTCCTTTGTAACTGAAATTCTCCATGCTAATCTCAAAAAAATCTAATTACAAAAGCTGCTGCTCTTGGCTTGATATGCAAACCTTCTAAATTTGATTAGCACTTATCTTAAAATAAGTAACATTGACGAATTAATTAATTGCTACTTGACATACCAGCAATTTTTCAAGATCAGAGAAGGGATATTACCATTCATTTCTTTCAAGGCTTATAAGATGCAAAGATAAAATGCGTACAAAATTTACGGAGGCAATGAATTTAGGACCTCCAACACAAGTATGTGAACACTGTGGGGCGAGGAAAACCATCTAAACAAAAACTAATTGGAAAATTACATTTCAAACAAAACATACATACACGCATTTATGTTACCAATTTCAGCATGTAATACAAATTTTGAAGAGTATCAAACCAAACCCATAAAAAAAAAAAGTAAACAATTGCTGTTTTTTTTTTTTTTTTTTTTTTTTTTTTTTTTTTTTTTTTGCAACAATTAGGAAAGCAGCCATTTTCACTATATTCAATCCTCAAATAATAGGTTGAGTCAAAATAATAAACAAATAGATAACATATCTTTTTTTATTTCAATGCCTTAAAACAAAGATTTACCAAGCAGGTAACTAAATTCGAATGCTTGAAACAATTGAAACTAAAACTCTTTTCAAATCTCAATGCATCTGTATGGCTGCATTGTACTAAAACAGAATAACAATGACACAAAATTCAATGAATTCACCCCCAACATTGTAATACAACAATTGTTCAACACCTATAGTATTACATGCAACAAAAACAAATTCTTATATATATATATATATATATATATATATTTTTTTTCTATTTCATTAATTATTTATCTAGATTTCTGTCAACTGTATTTCTTTTGTAAAACTAATCATAAACTAATCTCAAAAACCAAATCTTGCTGGACTTTGAACATATAGCACAAATTATCCTCCTCCTCCTCGACAAATGCCCTCAAATTTCATTAGCCAATTAATAGTAAAATTTAAATTATGTAAATACAAAATCAACCATTTATTAACAGAAGAATAAATTAAGAACCAGAAATATAAAGGGGAAAATTTGTAAAAACTTACCTTTCAAAATCTTACAGACTCTCTCTCTCACTCAATTTTCTTTTTTCTTTTTTCAGATAATTTTCGCTACTATGTATATTGATTTAGTTGTTTTAATTATTTTTAAAAAGTAGAAAAGAAGTCTTGTTTCTGAGTATTTCTGCAAACAGGGAAAAACTTGTGTGGAGAAAATGTTTCAAAGTTGTTGCAGGAATAGAATACAGAGAGAGAGGGAGAGAGAGTGAAGAATGTAAGGAAACAGAGAGAGAAGAATATAAAGAAACAGAGGGAGAAGGAAGAAGTTTTTTTTTTGGGGGGGAAAGATATGAAACCACAGAATTTTTTTTGTAACTACCCAGGCAAAACGTTGCTTCTATAGATTAATTTAGGCATTTTTTTTTTTTTTTTTTTTGAGAAAGATGTGCGATTGTGTGAGGTGTTTGAGATATAAAATCTACATCTGCCCACTGTAATGGTGTTTCCCTGGGAAATACAAAAAAAGTACAAAGAGGAAAACATATTAGGAAGTGAAATCTATAATTACAGCAAACCCTAATTAGAAACCCCAAATCCCAAACATTTGAGCCTCAAATTTATTATGTCTTTTGTCCTAATTCAAGAATGTTCAGAATGGAAACAAAAAACCACAAACTATTCATTAGCAAATAAATTAGGATAGCAACAATAACAAAAATTGAGTATTCAAGGTGATCTTACCAAGGAGATCTGATCTGATGCGTTTGGGGCATCTTGAGTAGAAAGATTCAAAGCTGGTGGAGTCATTTGGAGAAATTGAACCGGGAAATTTTGACGCAATGAAGCCATTTTTCTGAGTTTTTCAACCAAATAGAGAGATTGTTTCAAAATTGTGCATAGGAAATACATTTCAGAAGAAAGTGAGAGAGAGAGAGAGAGAGAGAGAGAAAGGGAAAGGGAAAGAAGAGCATATAGGGAGAGAGACAAAGTAAAGTGTTTGATATTTTTTTTTAGAGGTTTTTTATGGGTAGGAATATGAAACGGATTTGTAACTGCTACCCAAGAGTCAAAATGTTGTATTTTTTTTTTCTTTGAGAAGAACTTAATTTTTTTTGAGAAACTTTTAATATGAAAAAAATCAGAAAATTGTTTCTCATAAACCACCAAACCAAAAGTCACCTCACCGAAAAGATACAATGGTTTAGTGTTTTAAAGTAATCGTGTCAGTAATTTATGTAGCCACGTGACGCAATGAGCAGCGGTCAACAAAAAGTCAAATGTTTCGGCTATTAGTTATTACTAGTGTTTAACTCGCACAATGCGTGGGATCGTTTAACATATTAATGAACTTTATATTAATGAACTTTATTTAATAACGTAGTATATTTAAGCATATAGTGTCCAATACCTAAAACTATATACATTGGAGTACTTCTTCATGGGATATAACTTGTACTGGCCATTTCAATTAAGTGTCAGCCCAAGGAATCCCTTGAATCCATCTTGCATTGCCCCGGAACTTCTCTCCAAAAGTAAAAGGAAGTATATATTATCATTCAAATAATTATTCATTAGTGACAAACAAATTGTGATAATAAGAACAATAATGGATGGTAACTTTGCCTTTTTCAAGTTTTAAAATATCTCTTTTTCTTGGCACATTATTTAATTGTACACCATAGTCGCTTATGCAAGAGACTTGTTAGGTAAGCAGGATTGTCATACTTTTATTGAGTTTGAGAATTTCTAGTTGGTTCATATGTGGAGGGGGAAGTGGGCTTACATTGTATGTCTCCATTTTTTCTATACTTTGTTTAATAAGTATTATATTAGACACTTTCAAAATTAAGTGTGTCTAATATAAATTGCAGCTTCATGGTAAAGCAATAAACCAAACATAAGGATGATCAACACATACACATACACACATTTTTTCCAATTCTAATAATTGCAGTTAAATCTTCAATTGGAATTGCTTACTATACCAATCCCAATATCAATATTCACGTAAAAGAAAAAAGGAGTTCATAAGGCATGCCAAAACATTAGTATTTTACTGATCCAGTCAATTCTTCCACCAGAGGGAATATGGAATAGAATTCACCTAGGTTTATGATTTGTAGAATATGACGACCGTGCTACATTGAAGCATAAATGCATTGCTCATTTTTCCCGCAACCAAACCATTAAAATTAGGAGAAATTTTTTTCCAATTATCGTTTGGTCACAACTTGAATTAAAACACATAAAAACAACACCCAGCCTATTAAAATTAGAATCTTGAAACTCATTCAGCCACAAAGTCTCCATAAAATTTTGGACTAATAATGGGAATAAGACAAACTTACCCCATGCTATGCAATATTGAAATAACACAAAACTTAATTAGTTTTGCTTATAAAAATTTAAGCTCTATCTATGAGGAAAAAAAATGTTAGGAAAGTAAGATCAATGAGCCATATATGTGTTCTCTATGAACTGTTAATATAATAAAATGGATGCCCTCCCTCAAGCTCAGTACTACCCAAACGCTACAATCCATTAAAAATCCAGCATTATTACATTCTAATTAAAATAAGAATAAAGATTTGTAAGTTCTTGGCACTAACTAACTAATAAAACATCTCCTTAATTTGCATGTATCACACATTTGGCGCGTGTAACTCCAATATAAATTGCATGTCCATCTTAACAATTTTGCAAAGGCAGAAGTTTTTGGACAGAGGTAGGGGAAATTTGGTTCAAGGATTTCTTCGAATACTATTAGAGGAGTTGAGAAAGGAAAGAGAAAAACAGCCCAGCAAACCTCACTTTGTCACTGTTAGTAAAGAGTACTTTGGACGCAACAATTGCATTGGCAGCTTCTGTATGGTCATAGTAGACATTGAAACCAGTTTGGCTGCATGTGACATTGGAATTGTAATTGTACTGTAGCCCTCCATAGACACAACATTAAACCATTAATGAACATGAGAAAATGAAATTTGGAAGTCAAATGTATGGCATAATTAACTTAGCTATAACATTAGTGTTTGTGTGAAGTTGACTTGAACTTGCAAAAGTGAGTAAGACATTTTATCAAACACATAGTTTGCTTGTTCCAAATGGGAATGAGATGAATGTTTTGCAACATGAATCCACCCAAAAATTACACCCAAGACAAAATAAGCACAACTAAGTAAAAGCACCGTGGGATTGCAACCAACTACTTGAGTAGTTGAGCCTATTTAGAAAGGTATTATATAGAGCAAGTAATGAGCTTGCAGATGTACCAGCGCATGGAAATTTTTAAATGTAATGTGACATATGTTTTCATCGTTGTACCCGCATGATGCAAGACTAAGTTATAAATTATAGAAACGGTGTGAGTCAGTAAATATCTTAACCAATAAAGAAATCAAACCAAAACAAACAAACTACTCTGATTAGCAAAAAAACCATTACCAAACAACATAAAAAAATGAATAAACAAAGTTAGTTAGTACCTCTTTAGATATAGAAGAAGAGTTTGATATTCATTGCCCGGTGGCTGGTCCCCCTTCAGTTTAGTATTTTGCACCACAACTAATAAAGTTGAAGATTTAATTTTCCCGAGCTTGTGTTTCCTTAAACATGCAAACCACAAACTCAGTACCTGGAGTAAAAAAAATGAATTGAAAGAAACAAAGAGACAGAGAAAAAGAAAAAAACAAAAAGAAAACAAACTTCCCCATTTTTTTTTTTAACTTTATTTTTATTGTTTTAGGACATTATAAAATTCATCTTAATTTGTGTTTATGCATGAAATATATGCAAATGAAACATAATAAGGAAAATACAAAACACCTCATCACCATTATAGGATTCTTATTGTAACTCCCCAATTTATATTGCAAAGAGGACAATTAATTCCAAGAATACAAAGTTGAACAAAAAATATATCTTGAGGTAGGGGGGAGAAAAAAATAGATCCCTTAAAACCAATCCTTATTTTGTACTTGCATTGATTGAAACTAAAAATTGGTCCCTCAAGATCAAATGTCCAAGCCTATGTAAGTGCAAAGAAAGTGGCTATGGTAGGCCTAACCAAGTCTTCTATTATAGAATTTTTCTCAATACCAATCATTAAAAGATAAGAGCTGGTACCAATATAAATCTGCATTGCCTTGCTCTTTCCTTGAGCTGTGTACATTTGGTTTTCAATTTCTTGATGCTTCCTACCATTGTCCTTTTCCATCAACTCCTATTTCATTAGGACCTTGATAATATTTGCACTTTTCTCAATTTCACCAATATTCATTTTCTTATTTGTCTCTACCTTTTTTTCAACTACTTTGGCTCTAAGTAGCAATTAAGACCTAGCAAAATTTTAAAAATATAGATATATATATTCACAAAAAAATAGCATTAGCATAAAACATAAAATGATGCATTCAGTTGCACTCTATAAAACTCAAAGGATTATTATATCATAAATTATCCAATTTGTTGGTTACTAATTGGGTGCAGGCACAAACACATGCATGTGATGAATTGGATATAAGGTTGTAACGTTGAATGCTCATAGGACACTAAGACTAAACTGGATCAAAATGCAGTTCTAATGTTATCCATTTAAAAACAGTTAATTTGTTAATAATCTGCATATCAAGAATCAAGAATATATATACATTGATTTAGGAGTGAGCATTTTTCTAAGAAAATAACTTCGAAATAGATGGATTGTGGATGAGATTTTTAAAGACTTTTCCTAAAGACACCATCTCTAGGTAAATGGTAAAATTTATAATTATTTGACCCAATAGACTAACATCCCAAAACAATAAAGGAAGATATCCTTCTACTTCACTCTTGTAGACAACATCCATCCCATATAGCATCTTGTAACCTTTAAAAGGAAACAAAAAGCAGGCATGTACGAAAGAAAAAAACAAAAAGTTTTAGTTATGAAAAATGTGCGCTAAACAGTTGATACCAATTATCATTGTTCAAATACATTTAAAAAAAAATCCTCCACTCCAGTGTTCATCATTGCTAGTTTCTCCCCACTTAAATTTCATCATTCAACCATTAACACAGCCAGTAAATGTCAACATATTATAGTTCACACTTACCGTCAAGGTGCACATATGTTGCTAATTCTGAATATGGACACTCAAAGTCATGTAATGAGTCTGCCCCTACCTAAATATGATAAAACATCTTGATCTACCTTAATTGAGTACCACACTACTTATTAATATGAAAAACAACTTAAACATGAGGTTATATGCAATAGCAACATGAGTTTATATGCAAAATTCAGTGAAATTAAGATCAGTGCACAATGTTCCAAAACAATTCAACGGTATGAGGGATAGAAACTAACAATAAAATAGATACAAAGATACCAAAGCATTTAGGTATTTGGGTTTCGTCACACATTCATGCATTTATTAGAGTACAAAAATAACTTTCTTTATATATATAGTTTTTTGGGATAGAGAAACCAAATAGTGATTGTCGTTCTTCCAAGGAGAGAAAAAGAGATTTGCATTTAAAAAATAGACATATTGGCATATTCCTCTCTCTAGAAATCATAGTAACCTAGCCCACTTAAAAAAAGGGGATATATTGTATGGGTTTTTCTTTAGAAGAAATTAATTAAAGTAGCAATTGAATATAAACACAGCATACACAATAAGAGAAGTAGAAGTTTGTTTTGGCAAAAATGTTGCCCTGTTTTGACTTTGGAGTCGTGATTGTTATGAAAAAGAGATCTCCAAGAGATCTAGTACCTGATAGCATTTGAATTGTAGGCTGAAGATATTTCGTAAGTGCCTAAAACAATGCCAATAAATAATAAAACATTAACATTTGCGCAGTAAAAAACTATGATATCCAAAATTTAGAACTGAAAAAAGAGCACAAAAAAATTTTGGAAAAAAAAAAAAAAAAAAAGATAAAGAGAGAAAGAGACTAAATTTCATATCATATCAAGAAAAACCCTTCTGTCTTCTTTGTTAACTTCAAAGTTGAACTGAAGCCTCTCATAGCTTGTACCTTCTGTGTCTGCAATTTTTTTTTCTTGCTCTTCTCTCTCTTGCTGCCTTTTAACGTCCCTTGTACAGTGAAAAGGAAATCTAATATAAACTAATCAAATCTAACCCAAAAACATATAGAAAAAATAAATCCTAAGCCAAATACCTAAATGAAAACAAAATAAATTCTAATCCAGGTACCTAAGAATCAAACCAATTCAAGCATAAAGCATAATTAATATTCAATTAAAAAAAAAAAAATTACCAGTGATGGTTCCAATAGAGTGGAAACTATAGCTGGTAGTACCGCTTCTAATCAGACTTGCATTGCTTCCAAGGATTTGCCTTTCCACCTACAAACCTAGAAAAAGAAAAGTTTAAGAAAAGCCCTTTAATTTTTTATTACATAGATTTGAAATTGAAATCAATCATTTACAAATGAAATCTACAATTGAATCCAAGAGAGAGTTAAATAAATCCAAAGCAACACATATACCCTACCCATAAACCAAATTTAATCTTATAAACCTTGAACAAAACCAAATCTAACCCAAATGCCTAAATCGAAACACTCAAATATAAAATCATATTTATCATGTAATTTTAAAAAGAATAAAGAAAACCTTCACCGGTAACGGTTCCGATTGCATGACGGTGATGGCTGCCCTGAAATTTATCTCTTTGTCGATCTCTGTTCTTCATTTGTTTTAACGGGTTCATTATCTCTACTGAAGGCACTTTCGATCTCTCTTTTGTAATGTTTTTGATCTCTCTTACAATCTTTGTTCTTCTGCAGTTTACGAAATCTCTCTGTCTCTCTTTGTTCTTTTGTGTTTTTCCTCTTTTAGCAAACTGTCTCTGTAACTTTAAAACCCTTTCGGTGTGAGAAATGGATGGCTTTTGTTACGTTTGCATTGGGTTGAACAGGTGTAACATGCGGGCCAATTAGTGGCTTTTATTATGATTGTTTCGGGTTGAATAGGTGTAAAGATGAGTCTTCCGGACGCAACGTACGGTTTTTTAAAGAAAAAATTGTAAACGTGGCAGCATTTTAAATGGTCATTTTTCCTAATGTGGCAGCACCTCCTTAAAGGCTTCTGCTATTATATATATATAGATATGTGTTAGAGTAGTTTGTTTGTTTATCCGCTCGCATTTATACTATTCCGCACTTAGTATTAAATCAGTGTAAAATCAATCGAGCCGTAACTTTAATTTGGAGATCTAAACAACTCTTGTGTTTTCTACACATTTTCGAGCTTTCAATTGGTATCAAAGTAGGTACACTTGTTGTGGTTTAAATACCTAAGTGTAATCCTTGACCCCTTGTGTTTATTTGCCATGGATTGTGCTTTAAATGCCTCTACACATGTTTTAGATGTTGATGAATGTAACATGCCACGTGTTTGTGAAAATGCCTTTATAAGTGATAATTCTCATGATTGTGATGCTATGTTACATGAATCCTTGGGTATTGTTGATATTCCTAACATCAAACTCTTGAAGAAAAAGGCTAAGAAGTTTAATAAGGATTTGAGCAAGTTATTTCGTGAAAATGATGAATTGATTGCTAAGCTCAATGAATCCAACAAATTGGTTGAAAAATATAAGAAACTTGTTGAAAATTCTCTTGAAAAGCTGAAAGAGTTTGAATGTTTGAATATGGACTTGGATGCTAAACTTGTTTTGTCTAACAAACTTGTTGATGAGCTAAAATGTGAAAATGAATCTCTAAAGATGCATGCCAAGTATTTGATTGCTGAACCTATTTCTAAAAAGGATGAAAATATTTGCTGCAATTATGTTGTGGTATCCGATTTTGTGTCTATCGTGTGTTATACCTCAAAAAACAAATCAGTATATATTCCTCCACATAAAAGAAATCAAAAGGTGGAGAGAAAGGTTGTTAAGTCAAAGCCTCTGTTTAGGTCTCAACCTAAGGCTTTGGATGGATCTAAGTTTGTTCCTACTTGCCACCATTGTAGTGTGATCGGTCACATAAAACCTCAATGCCCCAAGTGAAAGAGAGAACAAACTTATATTGCTAGATCCCTTCTTAAAAGGCCTAGTGAACCTAAACACATTGTTTGTCACCATTGTGGTGCCTTTGGTCATCTAAGACCTCGTTGCTTTAAGTTTCAAACTCTTAAAAGAATTAAAAGAAAAGAAAAACTTGAACTTTTTAGAAGTTGTGCTAAAAAGGATAAACCGGATTTGAGTGATAATAGTATGTTGTTAAAGAAAATGTTTAATGCTTTTAACTCCTTATCTATGTGCATCTCCGGTTCTCATTCTCCAAACCCTCTTCTCACTTCTCATGAGACACTTATTCCGAACAATCATTGTGTTTGGATGAGGAAGGGTTCCTATGGTTGTGCTTTTGTTCTTTTGGTCCTTGATCTAATTTTTCTTTCTTTGTAGGACCCTTTATGCATTAAATGTCATATCTTCATGCATTTTGTGCATCTTGCATTTATTTGTATGCATTGCTTTTGTTTTGATCTTACTTTTATGTTTTAGTTTTGTGTTAGTAAAAATCCAAAACCACAAAAAAATTCAAAAATTCAAAAAGTTTGATCGTATATGTGTTTGAGCACATACCTCATGTGAGTTTAGCCTAGTACCTTCATACTAATGGTGTAGTGCATTTACGAGCTTAGCTTGTTATATACGCACATATATCTTTGTGGGAGAAATCTTGAAATCTATGTGTGATTGTTGTAAATAGATCTTCAACCTTGTCATGAATGATTGGTCAATAGTCTTGTTTGTCTTGATACTTGCATAGACTTGTGCCTATATATCTTCCCACTTTTACTTTTATGTTTTTGCAAATAGAGCTCACCAAATGTAAATCTCAAAATAAAAAAGAGATTATGAGCTGCAAAAGCTTGTAGTACATACTAGTATTTGACTAGGAAAAAGGGAAAGCGACCTTTTAAATTGAAATGTATGGTGCTCAAAAAGCCAAAGGCTAAATCATGATGTTCAAATATCAAAAATTTCAAGCACCGATCTTGAAAAGAAATGTATTATCCAAAAAGGATCAAATGTCATGAATTATGCAAAAACCAAATGAGAAGCTTCTAAATTTTGTAATCATTCTCTTATGGGAGGTCATATATGCTCATTTTTATAATTGAGATGGACTACTTGATTTCATATCAGTTGTGTATGACTTGATTGAATTGATCATTGAAACTTCACTCTAGTCTAAGGACTATTCCACACTTGATCCACACACACAACACACAAGTTTAATGTTCAATGAATGCCTATTTCATTTGTGTGGTTGTACATGTTCAAATGTGATGTCTGTGTGCTCAACCATATATGGATCAAACCAAAAAGATTTTTGTTCTTTTTGTTTGCTTTTGGAAGTGATTTGTATCACTCATGTTTTTCAAATTGTTTTTGTGTGAAAAACATGCTTTCTGAGTTTTTTCATGACCCATTTCATGTGTAAGCTCAGCTGGGAGTTAAATGGTCCAATTCTCAAGTTTTTCAACTTTACACAGAGAGTTTCACGGCTGTTTCGTGAGTAAGGCTTACCAATGAAATTTCGCGGGATTCTAACCAGCGAAATTACCTGCGAAAATGTCCAGATCAGCTTTTAAAGGGCATTTCGTGGAATATTTGTTTTAAACTTCTCCCATCTTCTCCCAAACCGTTGTTTTATTATTTCTACATCAAAACCCAACTAAATTCAAGTGTTTTTTATTCCATTAACATCTCTAAGGTAATCTTTAACTCTTTTCATTGATTTTGATCCTTAGATTATGTTTTTGGGAGTTTTATGTTCATAGTTGGGATTTTTTCAAATGGGAGTTGGAAAACTTAATTTTTGTCAATCTTTTTTATTAGGCTTTGTTTTAGATGATGATTTGCTTTGATTGTTGGCCCCTTTTGGCAAAAATAGTTCATGCATTGTTTAACACACATGTGTAGTGTGTGCACTCTAAGTGTTTGATAAAATGCCCAAATGGCATTTTGTTGTTGTTTTGGACTCCAGTGAATACCAAATTTTGGGAATCACCATAATTATTCATGTTTTGATCATTGGTGGAGTGTTTTATACACTTTGCCCCGTGAGTGCTTATTCATGCATTGGTCATGCATCTCACATGCACACTAGATACACACTAGATGCACCTTTGCTGCACACACTCTAACACTTGACATGTTTTGCACCTCACTCATGCTAGTTAAGTCTTTTCAGACCTTTTAGCTCTTATAACATGTTCTTGTGTCTATGTCATGCCTAGGTTTACATCATGTTCCATCATCCTTAGCATGTCATGTATACTTTATGCTTTGTAGCATGTTTTAAGTTGTCTTTGTTTTTTATTTGAGCTTCATTTTCTCATTTATTTTGTACCCTTCATGCATCATACCCTTCATGCATCATACCCTTGCTCATATCTTCTTTTATTTCCCTCCTTCCTCTTGATTGTTTTGTCTATTTGTGACAAAAATGGGGAGAGTATACCGGAGAGTATACAGGTTTGTATCGTCATTTCTATATGACTCATGTGCACAATCTTAGGGGGAGTAATTCTACCTTGTGCACATTTGTAGGGGGATAAAGTCATAGGGGAGATGCATATACCAAGAGGGAGAAGACATTATTTTATGAGAAAACCTTGTTTTACTTTATGCTCGTTTTCTCGTTGCTTTATGGTGCTTTGAGTTATGTTTAGTATCATCTATGCTTTGCTGCTCTCATCGCATCATGCTCTTGTGCCCTAGTAGGATCTTATTCCTAGATGCAAATACTTCATTTATTTTGCATTGGTCGAGTGTTGGATATGCATTTATCCTTATGCTGTTGTGCTTTATTGATTGCATGTTCGGATGATCATTTGCTTTGCTATATGATCATTGTGGTCATTTCCATATAACTAGCATGTGTTTGATCAAGTTGTTCATATGTTTCACAACATGTTTACTTGATCGCATTTTACTTGTTAAATTATACTTGTACTTATCCTTTTATCACTTGATTTACCTTGAGGGTCTAATATGTTTTGTGCAAGTGTTTCAGGTTACAAGTATATATGTTTCAAGTACTACACAACTTTTAGATTTAGGTGTGAGTGAGTTTTGCCATTGTTCACAAACTCACGTTTAAGTCTGGAGTCTGTTATAGTGTGTTTTGTCATGGAATAGACAAAGGGGATGATTATAAAGTTGTGATTTACAACTATATTTTATTTTGGCTTTATTCCATGACAAAAAGTGTTGTAATTGCTTTGTTCCTTGTATTTTGTGGGATTTTATTGTATTGGGTTTAGTATTAAGTTGATGAAGTCTCAAGCTTAAATGAAGAATCAGTGGATTTCGCGAGAAGCTCGTGATAAGCTAAGCCGTGAAAAAGCACATGAAGAGCACATGACTGGAAGCTGAAGAGTCGTGCCAGACTGTCATTTTCGTGAGTGTCTCACAGGTAAGGCCTTCCTGCGAGACAGTCGCGAAACATTTTGCCTGGAAGGTTTTTTAGAGTGACTTCCCTACCCTTCACCCATACTATATATACCTTTATTACCCACAAATGTAAAAGAGGCCATTCAGAAAGAAAAACCCTAGATAGGTTTTCTACAACACACACCCATCTTTTTGAGAGAGAGCTACTCATCCTTAGTGAGAAATCATTATAGCCTCTTCTCCTCCCCTCTCCCATTATCATACCCTGAGAGGAGATTTGTACCCAAACACAATCCATACCTTTTCAGTGTAGTGAGTGTTTTTGGTGTTGCTGGGAAGTATTAGAAGAAGCCAAGGATGGCAAATGCAACATGGAGCTTGTTGCGGGATTCAAAGAGCTAGACAAGACACGATTCCGAGAAGTCTTGTTGGAATAGGAGTTTAGAGGGCTTAGGTACAGCGGGTAGATTAGGTTTGGAGGGTTTCTTACTAACCCATGTATCCCAATTGATTGTCTAGTGGATCGATTACCGTTTGGAGGGCGGCGGAGAGGTTTTTCACCGAGTTCTTCGGTTTCCTCTTCGATAACACATCAGTGTGTAATCTGTGTTTGCATTCTTCTTCCCTACTCTTTTACATTTCATTTTACTGCTGTGATTATATGAATATGTGTTAGAGTAATTTATTTGTTTATTCGCTCACATTTACACTATTCTGCACTTAGTATTAAGTTAGTGTAAAATCAATCGAGCCGTAACTTTAATTTGGAGGTCTAAACAGCTCTTGTGTTTTCAACACATTTTCGAGCTTTCAAGGGTTTTTCAAAATTGATAAGTTATTGTTGAAATTTTGGGATGGGTTTTCACTTAAATGAGTTTAAAATCCCATGCATTGCATCACATTAGCATTATAATAGTATTGTCATGCATTTAGATGTGTGCAAACTGTTTGTGTGCTAATAGGTTTGGATTGGGCTGAGCTCATGATGCAATTTCTTTTGCATGTCACATGTTCATACATTTCTCATGCATACGTACTCTCTTTTCAATATACTTGTTATATTTGAATTGCTTGGGACTTTTCTGATTGTCTTTCTTTCTTTCCTTCTCTTTATGTTTACGTTAGTCGTGTCTATGGAACCTAAGTGTAAATCTACTCCGGCTTGAAACCCTCTTCGTTCCGGAGCTTTTTCATCTTCTGATCCTGCTCCTCTTTCTCTTTGGTTCCGTGATGATGATGCCCACAAGGCGTTCTCAAAGAATATTTCTAGACGAGGTGTTCATTCGGAACACCAAGTCATTCTGGTGAACTTGCCGACACTAACCTTCCCACTGTCATTCACAGTCAGGAATGGGAGTCACTGTGTAACATCCCGGTCACTTGTCCTCTCGTGCTTATCCAAGAGTTTTACTCCAACATGCACAGGATTGATCGTTCAGTACCTCTTTTCTTCATTTGCGCTCGAGGTACGCGCATTCCTGTTACACCGCAGCTTGTTGCAGATGTGCTTCGGGTTCCTAGGATAGAGTTTTCTGACTATCCTAGTTATGAGCGTTTGCAGACTGTGTCCAAAGATGAGCTCATGACTGCTTTTTGCGAGCGCCCTTCTGATTGGGGTGATTGTCAGTTTACACCATGTAGGCCTTTTGCTAAAGGACCTAGATTCATTAACATGGTGATGACTTTTGTACTCCATCCACTCTCTCACTAGAACTTCATCACAAAGCCTCATGCTCGGTTTTTATTGTCTCTTCTTAAGCATCTTACTATAGATTTACCTTCTTATTTCATTCTGTCTATTATAGATGTTCATCTTGATTTGGCGTCCCATGATAAGCTCATCTTTCATTTTGCTATCATGAGGATCTTACGCCATTTTTCTGTTCCTTTTCCCTCTTCCTACCATTTTTCTATCATGTGTGCCATAGACTATGCTACTGTTAAACATAGCGAAGTGCAGTTTCAGTCGAGGCAGTCGGATTCAATAACTTCTCCCTCCCTTTTAGCTCCATCCCATTCTGTTCCATCCACATCTGCTCCCTCCTCTTCTACAAGCGATGTGTCACTGGGAGACATCATGGTGCAACTTCAGTGCATGGATGCTCGTCTAGATACACTCTCTACTGAGATGTATCAAATGAACGTCCGTGTTGGCCGTATTGCACGACGTTAGGCGACCATGGGCGGATTTGCTCCCAAGGCTACTCCTTCACTACCTTCTTTTGATTCTGATGATGATGATGGTGATGACGATGATGCTTCTAAGGATGATGATGATGGAGATGCTAGCTTTACCGATGAGATGTCTACTTGGCACTCTTACCCTTTGTCACTCGTGACAAAAAGAGGAAGTAGTATTGGATATGAGAGTAGTCTATCTTAGGGGGAGAGTTAGTATAGGACCATCTTGTTAGGGGGAGTATTGATATATTTTGAGGGATGTAGTAAGGCTATTATGTATCTTTTCTTTTCTTTCTTTTATAGATATATTGTTCTTGTACATTAGGTCTTATGACCACTTTTACACATACATTGTACTTATTATCTTTATATGTGGATGTATGTTTCTTTCACCTATCCTTACATGTGTTGTTTTTTTTCTCTCTTTATACACATGTTTCTTATACTTGTATATAATCTATTATTTCTATTTCACACTAAGATACCTTGATGAGTTTTGTTTAAAGTGTTTCAGAAATACAGGTTGTCAAAATCTACTTGCCATAAACTCTCTTCTTGTAAAGTTTTTCAAGAGTTTGTATTAAGATAGATTTTATTGTATTCAACAAGTGAATATGAGTTGAGTGATTTATGACTTCTCTCATATGCTCATTTGTTTGTTATGGTTTTGTCACGGATTGCCAAAAGGGGAGATTGTTAGGACATATGTGTTTCACATGTTAAGAACATGTGTCATGATTTTATGTAATTGGCTTATCCTTTGACAAAACGCACTTTACTTCTAATTGGGTAGATTTAGGATGTGTTCAAATACTTCAAGAAACCATGTTTCAAGATCAAGTGTTGAAGCCTTCAAGTCTGTCCAAGAAAACAAGCTGAAAGTGCAAAATTACTAAAGCTCGACAGCTATCTCGACAGCTAGCATGTGTCGAGGTTTAAGGAAACTGTTCAGCCCGTGTGCTCAACACCTGCTCGATAGCTGCTTGACACCTCCTATCTGTCAAGGTTTAAGAATTTCAGAATTCTTGATCTGATTTTCTTGGGATCCGTGAATGTGTCTTTGGGCTTTCTTTTCTCCTAACCCTAGAAATAGAAAATGATTGTTTTAAGGGCCATCAAACAAGTTCACAAGTTGCACAAGCATTGAGCAAACTCTGTTCAAGCAAATTGTGACCGGAGATGAAGTTCTTGCCCTAGTTCATCTCTTTCTCTTGAAGAAGTTGTTGTATATATGCACCGTAGGGTTTTGTGATCAAGCATCTTTTTAATCTTCATCGTATGGATGAACTAAAGAACTTTACAGCCAACAACCTTCTTAATTGGTGATTGAAGTCACATACTAGGATTCACGCAATTGGTTAGTCACATACTTGGGAGCCGTGCATTGAGAGGGGAATTGTCACTACAGAACAAGTCCAATTGGGTATTGGGGTAAGGGTTCAATTGTAGGTTGGTAAGGTACTTGGGATTCCTTTACTTGTAACTGCTTGTTGTGATAATAGTGGAGTTTCGGGAGTGGTGACCTAAAAATCACCCGGTGGGGTTTTTGCCGCGTAGGTTTTCCCCATTCGTAAACAAATCACTGTGTCTTTTATTTTCCGCTGCATATTTAGTTATTTGGTGATTTATTTGTGCTACCACGTGCTGTGCATGATAAATTGATTAATTAATAACTTGGCTAATTAATTAATTAATTTCAATCACAAGGGGTCAATCCGTTTTTGGCCTATCAAAATGGATGTAAAAACTGTTTTTCTAAATAGGGACTTAGAGGAAGAGATTTATATGGATCAACCCAAAGGCTTTGTAGAGTCTGGATAAGAAAGCAAGGTATGTAAGCTAACTAAATCCCTATATGGCTTAAAACAAGCACCTAAGCAGTGGCATGAAAAGTTTGATTCCTACATGATTAAGAATGGTTATAAATCAAATGAGTGTGATAAATGTATTTATTCTAAATCATGGAATAATATACATGTTATTATTAGCCTCTATGTGGATGATATGTTGATTTTTGGCTCAAATATGCATGTTATAAATGAGACAAAAAATATGCTTAAAAGCCATTTTGATATGAAAGATCTTAGTGAGGCTAATTTTATTTTGGGCATGAAAATTACAAAAACATGTGATGGAATATATCTTGATCAATCACATTATGTTGAGAAAATATTGAGAAAATATAATTTTTATGATCACAAAAATGTAGCTACTCCTTTTGATTCTAGTGTTCATTTATTTCTTGTGAATAATGATGATGAGATTTTTAATCAAAAGGATTATGCTGGTATCATTGGTAGTTTGCGTTATGCTACTAATTGTACTAGACCTGACATTGTATATGCAGTAGAAGTTCTAAGTAGATTTACTAGCAAGCCTAGTAAAGATCATTGACTAGCTATTGAGCGAGTCATGACATATTTAACTGGTACCAAAAGTTATGGCTTATTTTATAAAAAGTACACCGCTATGATTAAAGGTTTTAGTGATGCCGATTGGAATACTTTGTCAGGTGATTCTCTCTCTACCACTGGTTATATTTTTACCTTAGGTAGTAGTGCTATTTGTTGGAAATCTAAAAAGCAAACAATAATTGCTAATTCAACAATGGAAGCTGAATTAATAGCATTAGCTTCAGCTAGTGAAGAGGCAAATTGGCTTAGAGATTTGTTATATGAAATTCCATTTTGGAAAAAGCCAATTTCACCTATATTAATTCATTGTGATAGCACTGCCACAATTGGTAGAGTTAAAAACCGTTACTACAACGGTAAATCCAGACCTATAAGAAGAAAGCACAGTATCGTGCGATCTTATTTGAGTAGTGGCATCATAACTATGGATTATATTAAATCTAATGATAATCTTGCAGATCCATTTACCAAGGCCTTGGTAAAAGATAGAGTCTGGAATACATCAAAGGGGATGGGACTAAAGTCCATAGAATTATGAGCCATGTATGAGGATACCCAACCTAAGGACCAGAGATCCTGAGAATTGGGTTCAATGGGAAAAATGAATCATATGATGGTAGTAAGAAATGTACAATTTATTTTTTAATTATTTATTTTGTAAATAATTTTTTAATTGTTCATCTCTATGATGTAAGTGCATTTATCCTGTAATGTGGAGAGGTTGAGTAAAAAACTCTTAATGAAATTTGTAGCTTGTATGAGTGGGGTGTTAGAATTACAGAAGCACCCTTGACGAAATTTCATCTATGTGAGTGTGGGGGTGGGACCGCTCCCTATGATATTTGGACTTAATCTCAAACACACTCATGAAACTGGGATCAGCATACAGCCGTAAAGTGCTAGCTATAAAAGCTCATGTCAACACCTGGGTTGTTATGTGTGAGTAGTGAAGCTTAATTTCCCTAAAGCAGTCCTAGCTCAATTCGGAGACCACTACGACTCTGGAGTTAAGATCACTGTTTTACTAAGTGAAGGTTCAATGCAGAGCACACATTCATGATGCATAGTGACTCGTCTTTGCCTGGTAATCTCTCTTTAACTAAAAAATTTAATATTAAAATGAGTGGGGGATTGTTGGAGCATTTTAATATTAAATAATTAAAATGAATAAATGTTACAACATAAATGTAAAAATGTGGGAGTGAATATAGAAGATGAGGAGTTAGTGAAAATGTTTAATCCCACATTGAAAATGAGAGAGACTATCTTATTCTTTTTAATTGTGGTGATTAATGGGCTAACATGAATTGTCTCAGATATTGGGCTAGATACATGCGCAAGTTCTAGCCATACGACACTTGTTGGGCTGTTATATCCTAGGGGAGACAAGTCAGAGAAGGTCTACACTAGTTACAAAGTTTAGCCAACTAAGGGCTTGAATCTCTTTAAATAGAGTAAGTGTCGTGCCTCAGTCCAAATACTGTTGTGTAATTTCTTTCTTTACATTAATAATATTCAGAAGTATTATTCAATTTTTCGTTGTGTTATTTCCATTATTATTGTGTTTGCACCAACACAAAGCAAACATAACCCATACATGCCTCAATAACAAATGATAGTGCAAGAAGTTTATTTATTCTACAATTAAGATAATATCACAATATTCTTCTTAAAAAAGAAGAAGATAATATTACAATATTTATAACTGGATCTTGAAGCATGATCAACTGGCGAAGAAAACTCCTAATCTTATTTCATTATGCGTCCAGTTAATCTCTTCTTCTTTTTTTCTTTTCTTTTTTTTTTCCATGAAAGGGATGTTTATTTATGTATATAAAAAAAAGGCAGAGAACAAACAAGTTTACAAACTGACGAAATAAGCAACATAAACAAACGCAAGACTGAAATTCATCTATACTACACACAAGACACTAAGCTATGAAACAAGACACTAACACACTACACACACGTCTTCATGTGGGCAAACTTTGGATGTCCACATGCTTATATGCCTACATGTTCACATGTCTTCATGCTTGGATGCTTATGTGTTCTCATATGCTTGGATATTCACATGTCCATATGCTCACATGTTTGGATATTCATATGCTTTCATGTTCACGTGCTTGGTTGCTCATGCACACATTCTTATATGCTCATCAGATCACATGTTTGGATGTTTACATGCTTATACGTTCACATGTTCATATGCTTGGATATTCACATGTTCATAGTCCCTAAGCTCACATGTTTGGATATCCACATGCTTTGATGTTCTCATTCTTGGTTGTTCAAATGCTCACATGTTTAAATGCTTACATGCTCACATGTTTGGATGTTCACATGCTTGGTCGTTCACATGCTTACAATTTTGAATGTTCACATACTTCATGCAAACATGATCAGATATGCATATGCTCATACATTCCTTTGATCTTCACATGATTGTATGTCTTCCACGTGATCCATATTTTGCCTTTTGATTTATTTGATCCACATGCAAGGACAAAGTCAAGACTTAGAGTTAGGGGTAAAAGTATAAAATATATATATATATATATATATATATATTTATATCATTATGAAACTCCAAAAAACATATGACTATGCAATCCGGGATCATGTTTGAATTCCAACAAACTAATATCAACCATTTGAAATTTTGTTTGAGAATTTTCCTCAATTAGGCCATTGACATTTTCCTTAATTGGGATGTCATGATTTTTCTCAATTGGAACATCAGCATTTACTGGAATGGGAATCTTAATATTAGTGGTTGGTAATGTTGCACCACTAGTATTTGTTTCTAAATCATTTGAATATTTCCTTTTGAAAAAAATCAAACAATGTGGTTAACTTTCCCATAATCTACAAATCAGATATAAGTTGAATATATCATCTCATTATATGTTCAATATTAATCTACAAAGTACAAATTATTGCGGCATTATGAAAACAACACAAGACTACAAATCAATTAAATTTATTAAATCTCAACAACTAACCATGAAAGTTCAAAAACGTGTATAAACACCCTTGAACGTTTAGACCCCCAAATTACAACTTAACCAATTCAAGCAATATGTCAAACAACAAGTGTGCGGAAACTTAACATAAGCTATAATATGGAATTGGTTAAAAACTATCTAAGCCAAAACAAAACACAATCCACAGCAGATAATAAAAAGGCAAAGATAGAGAGGAAGGAAGATGCAAACACAAAGACAACACGCGATGTGTTATCGAAGAGGAAACCGAAGCCCTCGGCGTAAAACCTCTCCGCCGCCCTCCAAGCGGTAAACAATCCACTAGAAAATACAGTTGGGATACATGGACAGCAATAGACCCTCCAAGCCTAATCTACCCAGTGCACCTAAGCCCTCCAAGCTTCTTGCTCCAACGAGGTTGCGCCGAACCTTTTTCTTTTCTAGCTTCCCGGATTCCGCTACTAGACCGTAGCATCAACCAATGAAGATTGGTTCCTTCCTAACTGCTTCCCAGAAATCCAAACAGCTCTCTCACAGTAATGATAATGGTGAGAATCAGGTTTGGTATAATACCTTTCAAGGATTTGACAATGGAGAGGAAGACAGTTGAGGAATTTGAAGAGACTCTAATGTATAGATTGTGGGTGAATCAATCTTGTTTTTCTTTAGGGTTTCTCTCTCAAAATTCTCTCTGGAAGCTCTCTTACAATCGTGGGTAAAAGGGGTATTTATACTGAAGAGGAAGAGGAATGTGAAACATCAGGTTTAACAAAACAGGGGTGGCTTGCGGCTTGACCTCGCGGCTTGACTAAGTCGCGAGATCCAGTCGCGAGATAACCGTATGGCCAGTTGTCTTGTTTTGTCCTGTAGTGCTCCAGCTTGCATGACTGTTCACCTTCCAGCATGCTTGGCACGTGTGCTGCGTCTGGTGGCTTGAAGCCGCGAGTCACCCGCGAGGCCCAGCCGCGAGTCTCTGTTTTCTTGCACACTCTTGAGCAATCTTCACTCTATCTCACTCACTACCCTTACATCAAACCCACCTAAATACAGGGTTACTAATTGCTGAATTACAAGCAAATTTGGTACGGAATAAAGCCAATTAGATGGTTGAATAAATTCAACCTTACAATCTCCCCCTTTGGCTATTCCGTGACAAAACCCTAAAACAGACTCTAGACTTAACATGTGAGTTGGGAACAGTTGAACAAAACTCACTCACACCTAACTCTAGAAGCTGTGAAGCACTTGAATCATATGAACATAATACTCCTGAAACACAACAATACACCATGATCATTGTAAGCAGAAAATCATAAAATGCATATGAAACAGGCAATATGAGATCAAGCAAAGATGGAGTTAAGAAACAAACCATGGCTTGATCAACCAAATGAACACCATAAGGTAGTGATCACAGTGCTCATTCACACTTGGAATGAACACAAGGACATACAAGTTAACAAGTCCAAGGCAAGACACTTGTATGTTTAACACTCAACCAATGCATACTACACAAGGTATATGCATCTAGGAACAATCCTACAAGGGCACAAGAGTGACAGTACATAAATCAAAATGCAAGATATTTAGATTGAATTACTGAAATCAACATAGCATAAAGGCTGCATTAAGCAAGGTACATACCATAAAGCCTACAAACTATGCATAAAACATTAACCCTAAAAGCTTACAAAAGCACATGGGTACAAACCACCATATAACAGTTTACAAAACACAATATAACAACTTAAACTGAAAACTTAAACTGAAGAAGAATGTAAAGACACTCCCCCTTAGGTAATATCCTCCCCCTCTGATCATGCCTATCACTCCCCCTTTTTGTCATGGAATAGGCTATTCATCCTCTTCCAGCTTTCTCTGAATTTGATCCAATTGAGTTTGAAGAGAGGTAAACTTCATATCCCATCGAGTGCTGTGATGGTGTAGAGAAGCTGTGAGTCCAGACATCTTTGTATTCAACTCGTGGACAGAGGACACAATGCGACCAAGTTTCTCATCAAGGGAGAGAGTGCTGAAATGAGAGCCACTGTGAGATGCAGAAGTTTCTGGTTTGGCTCTCTTCGGACTATGTCCAATGCTTGCATTGAATGTAAGCATGTTGATTGGACTTGGTTTTGAGTGAGGAGATTCATCTGCCGTTGGATAAATTCCCTTGAGCTTCAGGATCCGTGAAATGAGACGGCAGAAAGGAATGCATGTCCGAGACTCAGTTCGAAGAACAGTTTTGCACAGAACATGAAAGATATGAGCATAGATGTCTATTTCCACATCAGAGATTAGATCATGAAGAAACAAAGCACGTCCGAGGTTCATATACCCAGTGCTTGATAGAGGGTACAAATTGTGAAACATCACAATTGTAAGCACTCTCAGTTTTGGAGGAAGAGAGGAAACACTGATGGATTTTCCATTGGGTGAGAACTCCAAGTCTTGACCAAGACTTTCTTTGAGAAGCTCCTCATCAGGACAAAGATCATCATAAACCGGTGAATGTCGGAATATTGGTCTGTTGATGTGAAGGATTTCTGCCAGATATGTAGGAGAGACAGAGAAGCTCTTTTTCTGAACCCAGCACTTAAGTTCATTTTCTTCCACAATTGCGTTGGCATAAAATTCTTTTACCAAATCTTCATACGCGTCTTCCAGATCAGAGAGAAGGTAATTCCAGTCCTTGTGAGCAAACCATTTCGGAATGTCAGTGTCATGAAGTGTGGACTGATCCACAGTTCTTTCTAGTAGTGGTGTAGCATTTTTAAAATAATTCTCATGAGACTGATAGGCTGCATAGGATCTGAACTTGTTGGGATCGAATCTCTTTGATGAAGAGCGAGTTTCTTTTGTTTGAGGTGGGTAATCATCAACATCAATGACGAGTTCCTTCCTTTTGGAACTACCTCCTTTCACAGCTGCTTTCTTGAATGGTGACATGTCTAGTCTGTATTATGAATAAAGGAAATGACGGAACACAATCCAACAGACTTTATTAGCAGTGGGTTAGTGGTAATTTAGGGATAATGAAGAAACCCTAATAGCTGGATGAAAAATGACCAGAAAATAGCAATGAGGGACACAAATGGCCCAAATTGAACTACACAGTAGAGAGGGTCAAAATAAAACCACACAATCAGCTGAAAAAGAACCCACATTCAACACAGGATCATTTTGAAACAACAGATCAACAGCAGATCAGACAAGATGATAAACCAACAAATAGCAAACCCTAGCTAAGCACATGATGAAGAACAAAACCAACAATTTAAAATAGCTCAAAACAGAAACAAAAGCTTCCATAAGCTAAGTATGGACAAAGAGTAATAGCCGAGCTAAAAACCCATCTCAAAATCACAATCAAATGCGAATAATCCAGAGGGAAAACCATAACAACAAGTAGAAAAGAGTTCAAGACAGAAAAAACCATACCTGTTACTCGACGATTTTGAGCTGAAAAGAGGCAAAAATGGAGATCGGAAATGGAGGCACGGTGTGAACGGGTAAGATCAGATGAGAAAGACAATGAACAGTCACAAAAAGATCGAGGGAAAACAAAAAAGTTTAAAAACTGACCCTATATTTCCAAAACACACGTTTTTCGCGACTGAAAGGAGTTGCCAAAAAATCGCCAGATCAAGCCGCCAAAACACTCAAGGACAAAAATTTGAAAAAAATTTTCAAAGTGTTTTTCGCGACTAGAAGGTCTACCCGCGAGTGAGTCGCGAGCTGAGCCGCGAAAATCTCTGAGTAAACCTCGCGACTGGACCTTCCACACGTGAACAAGTCGCCAAAAATGACCCGCGAAGACACGACTGAGGCTCGCGACTTGACATACCCGCGACTGAGCCACCAAAACAGGGCAAAACTGGATTTTTGAAATTTTCAGATTTTTCAAACAAAATACTTTCCAAAAACACTTAAAACACTCAAAAATCTTTTTGTGCTTGAATTAGCAAAGATTGAGCATGTGAAAACACATTTCATCAAGTACAATCACACAAATGAATATGGCATTTATTGAACGTAAACTTGTGTGTTGTGTGTGGATATCAACAATGAGATAGTCCTTAGTCTAATGTGAAGCTTCAATGATCAATTCAACAAAGACATACACAATTAGCACTAGATCATGTGACCCATCTTAATTATAGAAATATGTATATATGACCTCCCACAAAACTTGATAACATAATTTGGAGTTTTACATTTAACTCCACTTTTAATCATAACATTTGATCTTTTTGATCTTTTGAGGCAATCACCTCTCATTGTGAGAGTGATATTTGATATTTCACTTTAATGAACAAGCCTTTGGCCTTTTGAATGAATATTTTCTTTAATATAAAGTCGCTTACCCTTTTTCCTAGTCAAATACTAGAATATGCGACAGGTTTTTGCAGCTCAATATCTCTTTTCATTTGGATATTTACATTTGGTGAGCTCTTTTTAGCAAAACAAAAATAAAGAGTGGGAAGATATATAGACACAAGTCTATGCATGTCTCAAGATCAACAAAATCATTCACTAATCATTCATGACAAGTTTGAAGATCTATTTACAACAATCACATGGATTTCAAGATTTCTCCCACAGAGATATGAGTGCAAAGAAACAAGCAATGCTCGAAAATGCACAAAGCCATTAGCACAAAGGTACAAGGCAAAACAAGTTTTGAGACAAAAACTCAACAATGTCAATCAAGCTTTTTGATTTTCTAATTTTTATGTGATTTTTGGATTTTTGACATAAAAGAAGAAAAAGATTGAACAAACATAGAAAGAAGCAACAGTATTCATAAATGAACAAACAAACAATAAACATGCTGCACAGAGAGCTAACAAAGAAGTGTGTGCTCCAACACAAACAAACTTATCATATTATAAATATGTGAAGCACACAACCCACAAGAGAGTCAAGGAATTGTACCAACACCAATGGTCTTACGGAGTGATTCAAACCGTGGACCATCGAGAGGCTTGGTGAAAATGTTCGCCTTTTGATTGTCGGTGTGTATGAACTCAAGACACACAACTCTTTCCTCTACTAGATCCCGAATGAAATGGTAACGTATCTCTATGTGTTTAGATTTTGAATGCAGGACAGGATTCTTGGAAAGATTGATGGCACTGGTGTTGTCACAGAAGACACACATCGTTTCTTGAGGAATTCTATAGTCATGAAGTAATTTCTTCATCCAAAGAAGCTGAGTGCAGCAACTTCCAGCAGCGATGTATTCTGCTTCAGCAGTAGATAGAGACACGGAATTCTGCTTCTTGCTCATCCACGAGACAAGATTGTTACCAAGGTAAAAACAGCCGCCTGAAGTACTTTTCCGATCGTCTACACTGCCAGCCCAGTCAGCATCTGAATACCCAGCAAGACAAGCATTTGAGTCTTTTGAATACCACAGACCATAGTTTGAAGTACCATTCACATATCGAATGATTCGCTTAGCAGTAGTCAGGTGAGATTCCTTCGGATTAGCTTGGTACCTGGCACAAACGCCAACACTGAGAGCAATGTCCGGTCTACTGGCTGTAAGATAGAGCAAACTCCCTATGATGCTCCTATATAATGTAGGACTTACTTCGACTCCAGACGAATCAACATTCAGTTTAGTGGATGAGCTCATGGGAGTGGAGGCATGTTTTTTGGAGTCTAGTCCAAACTTCTTGACAATGTTTCTGGCATACTTCTCTTGAGATACAAATATACCCTCCTTCTGTTGTTTGACTTGAAGACCCAAGAAAAATGTGAGTTCCCCCACCATACTCATCTCAAACTCCTTCTTCATCTCCTCAGAAAATTCAGTAGCACGATCTTCGATGGTTGCCCCAAACACTATGTCATCAACATAGACTTGTGCCACAAGGAGATAATCTTCATCATTTTTTACAAACAGAGTTCGGTCGGCATACCCTCTTTTGAAACCTCTATCTAGAAGGTAATGTGTAAGACGATCGTACCAGGCTCTAGGCGCTTGTTTTAAGCCATAAAGGGCTTTCTTCAATCTTAATACATGATCTGGAAAATGAGGATCCTCAAATCCTTTTGGTTGCTCAACAAACACTTCTTCATTTAAATATCCATTCAGAAATGCGCACTTTACATCCATTTGATAGAGTTTGAAATTCAAAGTGCATGCAATGGACATGAGGATTCGAATGGATTCGAGTCTTGCCACAGGAGCGAAAGATTCATCAAAATCTACTCCTTCTACTTTAGTGTATCCTTGAGCTACTAACCGAGATTTGTTTCGAATTATCTCTCCATCTTCATCAGTTTTGTTTTTAAAAATCCATTTTGTGCCTATAACATGAACGTTCTCAGGCCTTGGAGCAAGTTCCCACACATCATTCCTCACAAACTGATTCAGCTCTTCATGCATTGACTCAACCCAATTCTCATCTTGAAGAGCCTCTTCAACCCTTTTTGGTTCAAACTGTGCAAGATAGCAGTGATATGTTACATGATTGGCTAACAAAATGTTTCCTTTTCTGAGGCGAAGATCTTCATCAAGAGATCCTATGATATTGCTTTCCGGATGGTTCTTAATAACTCTTGAAGATGGCCTTTTTGATGTGGAGACTTCATCACTTCGAGAGATAGGAGGATGAACTTCCGGAGGAGTAAGAGGACTTGATGTTCTAGACATCGATCTCGTTTCCATTCTTGGGTTGATGGGAGTCGATTCTATGTCTGGTATAGGTTCTTCACCTTCTATATCCAAAGCTTCTACCTCAACATCGGGCTCTTTGGTGCTCGGCCCTTCTACATCACCAATCATCTCCACCTTAGATAAGGCATCATCAATCTTGACATTTATGGACTCCATCACAGTCTTTGTTCTCTTGTTAAACACTCTATACGCTCGACTTGTAGTAGAGTACCCAAGAAAAATACCCTCATCACTTCTCGCATCAAACTTCCCAAGATTCTCCCGATCATTTAGGATATAGCATTTACTTCCAAACACCCGGAAATACTTCACTCTAGGCTTCTTCCCATTCCATATCTCATAGGCGGTCTTCTTTGTACCAACTCGGAAAAAAATCCTATTGCCAATGTGACACGAGGTGTTGACAGCTTCTCCCCAAAATTTTTGAGGTATTTGCTTGTTAAGCAACATGACTCTTGCCATCTCCTGAATCACACGATTTTTTCTCTCTACCACTCCATTTTGTTGTGGAGTTTTGGGAGCTGAAAATTCTCTTTTAATTCCATTCTTCTCACAGAAGGACTCGAATCTTGCATTCTCAAATTCCCTCCCATGATCACTTCTAATTTTGGCAATCGGAATCCCTTTTTCGTTTTGTAGTTTCTTGCACAGAATCTCCAACCTCTCACATGCTTCTGATTTTTCTCTAAGGAATTCAACCTAAGTGTATCTTGAGTAGTCATCCACAATGACCATAATGTATCTCTTCCCCCCTAGGCTTTCAGTTCTGGTAGGCCCCATTAGATCAACATGAAGTAACTCCAAGCACCGAGAAGTGGCAATCACATTCACCTTGTGATGACTTGCCTTAGTTTGCTTCCCCATTTGACATGCACCACAAACGGTCTTCTTCACTTTTCCAAACTTAGGAAGTCCCTCGACTGCTTCAAGTTTGGAGACTTTTGCTACTTGTTTGAAGTTGGCATGCCCAAATCTGTGATGCCACAGCTCCAACATATCCACACGAGCACTTCTACACGATATGGGTGCCGTGGGAACTATTCCATAACAGTTATCTATAGTCCGATTTCCCTCCAAAACCTGAATCCCCTCTTCATTGATGATCACGCATCCCTTCTTAGAGAATTGTACCAGGAAATCATCATCACAAATTTGAGTGATGCTCAGCAGATTCGCCTTCAGCCCTTTTATGTACAGCACATCTTTCAACAGCGGCAAACCAGGTATCTCAATGGTTCCTTTGCCTAGGACTTGAGCATGACTTCCATCACCAAAGGTCACATAGTCACCAACCTTTTCTTTGAGTGTCTTAAACAGTGACTTATCCCCTGTCATATGGCGAGAACACCCACTGTCAAGATACCACAAACATGCATTAAACACTTTCAATGAGGTATGCACAAATAGGTTCACATGTGACAAACATTCTTGACCTTCAAACACAAACTCATCATCAGTTTTCATGCTTCTTTCAGATTGACTTTTCATTTTCAGACTCTCAATCATCTCACACAACATTCTATTCTTTCTTTTATATTTCTTAATCAATGATTTAGATTCAGATATGCTACTGTGTAAGACATGATTCTGATTTTCAAGATATTCCAGCATGTGAACAAATACTCTAGCATGTTTCTTAGTTTTTAACAACTCTACGAGATCATTAGTAAAACACCCTTCAGACATATGCACAGAGTCATTTTCACAAATACTTAAGCTACAATTCAGTATGATATTTTCCATAGCAACTACCACAACACAGGGGTCTAGGATCACACTTAGGTAATAAAACCACAACAAGTGTACCCGCTCTGATACCAATTCAAAGTTCAAAAACGTGTATAAACACCCTTGAACGTTTAGACTCCCAAATTACAACTTAACCAATTCAAGCATTATGTTAAACAACAAGTGTGCGGAAACTTAACATAAGTTATAATATGGAATTGGTTAAAAACTATCTAAGCCAAAACAAAACACAATCCACAGCAGATAATAAAAAGGCAAAGATAGAGAGGAAGGAAGATGCAAACACAAAGACAACACGCGATGTGTTATCGAAGAGGAAACCGAAGCTCTCGGCATAAAACCTCTCCGCCGCCCTCCAAGCAGTAAACAATCCACTAGAAAATACAGTTGGGATACATGGACAGCAATAGACCCTCCAAGCCTAATCTACCCAGTGCACCTAAGCCTTCCAAGCTTCTTGCTCCAACAAGGTTGCGCCGAACCTTTTTCTTTTCTAACTTCCCGGATTCCGCTACTAGACCGTAGCATCAACCAATGAAGATTGGTCCCTTCCTAACTGCTTCCCAGTAATCCAAACAGCTCTCTCACAGTAATGATAATGGTGAGAATCAGGTTTGGTATAATGCCTCTCAAGGATTTGACAATGGAGAGGAAGAGAGTTGAGGAATTTGAAGAGACTCTAATGTATAGATTGTGGGTGAATCAATCTTGTTTTTCTTTAGGGTTTCTCTCTCAAAATTCTCTCTGGAAGCTCTCTTACAATCGTGGGTAAAAGGGGTATTTATACTGAAGAGGAAGAGGAATGTGAAACGTCAGGTTTTACAAAACAGGGGTGGCTCGCGGCTTGACCTCGCGGCTTGACTAAGTCGCGAGATCCAGTCGCGAGATCCAGTCGCGAGATAACCGTATGGCCAGTTGTCCTGTTTTGTCCTGTAGTGCTCCAGCTTGCATGACTGTTCACCTTCCAGCATGCTTGGCACGTGTGCTGCGTCTGGCGGCTTGAAGCCGCAAGTCACCCGCAAGGCCCAGCCGCGAGTCTCTGTTTTCTTGCATACTCTTGAGCAATCTTCACTCTATCTCACTCACTACCCTTACATCAAACCCACCTAAATACAGGGTTACTAATTGCTGAATTACAAGCAAATTTGGCACGGAATAAAGCCAATTAGATGGTTGAATAAATTCAACCTTACAAACCATTTAATTTTAAAGTTGCAAATAGTCTCAACTTTATTTTATTTTTTTAAGACACTATTAGACAAGCAAGCGAATACAGACAAAAGATCAAATGCACAGAAAATGGGATGGGTTAGTCAACTTTTTTTTTTTTTTTTTAAGTTATTACTTTAATGTTTTAACTTTATTAAAGAGAAAAAGATGGGGAATTAGTCATTAGATGCTCCCTATCATTAAATGGGGCACTAATCATAATAATAATGGAAGCATTATTGTGTCGAAAGGATTTCCACTACTCCCGAACAAAGCCTCCCAGATAAAGACTCGAGGGCACCACAACAAAATACCCTAAATTTGATTGAATTGTTTGAATGTTTTGTGTGGCCATTTGTTGAGTCCTACATTTGTGGTTTATTAGGTGTATCTTGAATTTATAAATGATTAACTAGTTCTCTTGAGATATAAGGGAGATTCTAGCCTTTTGCCTTTAATTTTTAAAAAATTTAGCAATATGCCCCTATTTTGAAACTATATAGGGATATGCCATTGTTTCGATACTCGATTACCTTAAAATCGAGTTTCAATGAAATACTCGATTCATAGAAAATCGAGTTATGCCCAATAAAACTATAAAACTATATAATAATAAAAAATGCATGGAACTCGATTTTAGGGAAGTCGAGTTCCAAAACGCCACTATAGAGCTTTAAAACATCACTATAGAGCTTAAAAACGCCACTATAGGGCTCCTTGAACCTGGTATGGGGACTTATAATAAAAAATTGCAAGAAAACACCGCTATAGGGCTTTAAAACGTCACTATAGGGCTTAAAAACGCCACTATAAGGCTCCCTGAATGGGGCGACCACACTAACAAAAAAAAATTTACAGGAAAACGCCACTATAGGACTTTAAAACGTCACTATAGGGCTTAAAAATGCCACTATAGGGCACCCTGAATATGGGACAATCACACTTATAAAACAATTTGCAGGAAAATACTGCTATAGGGCTTTAAAACGTCACTATAGGGATTAAAAACTCCACTATAGGGCTCCCTGAATATAGGGCGATGATACTTATAAAAAAAATTTTGCATGGAACTCAATTTCCTGAAACTCGAGTTCCAAGCTTTTTTTTTTTTTTTTTTTTTTTTAAAGTTTGATCAGGCATAACTCGATTTTCTACGAATCGAGTATTTAATTGAACTCGATTTTAGGATAATTAAGTATCGAAATAGGGGCATGCCCCTATATAGTTTGCAAACAGAAGCATATTGCCAATTTTTTAAAAAATTAAGAGTAAAATGCCAGAATCTCCGAGATATAAGCATAGATGTGGCTAGCATTTTCATTAGTTCATTACATTAAAACCCTCATGATCTCTACTTTTATTTTTATTTGTTTACTAATTTTACCGTTAATAAGTTAACGGTAAAGACCAATTTGATTGTAAGTTAAAAATAACAAGAATTAATTTGACTACTACCAAAATATAGAGACCAAATTGACTATGACCCCAAAATGTAGGAGCCAGACTAGAGTTTTCGCCATTATTTCAGCACTAAAAGTAGTTGAATTAAATTTTGTAATAGACATTTTTTACGTGTACTAAGTTGCTTTTTTTTTTCTTTTTTAACTTTTAGTAATATAATTTAAAAAAAAATAATAATAAGGATAGATGGACCATTTTTTTTTATGTGTACTAGATTTGCTTTTTTTTTTTTTTTAGGTGTAGTAATATAGTTTAAATATATATATATATATATAAAAGGATTGTAATCAAATTAAAATTTATTTATCAACTTATTCATTAAATTATAATAAGAAAATGATTAAATGAAGAATTTAGATAGTAATCAAATTAAGAGTTTTATCAACTTAGAAATTATATAAGAAGAATATAAGAGAGAAAAAAAATTATATCTATTTTTTAAAAAATTAAAAAAATTAATTAATTTCTACAATTTGGTAAAGCCACTTAGACCAACCATAGCTTTTAAGCCCAACATTTATTATATAGCATATGATGATATGATGTAACTCAATATTCTTCTAAAAATAAAAAATTATGTAACTCGATATTATTTTAGATCCAAAAAATCATTACGATTAATTCTGTAGCAATTTCTCATAACTTTAAAGGCATCGGATACCTTAAATTCACTTATATAAACAAAACTATATTGTAATATCCTATATACCACCTACTTATTCCCAAATCATATATATATATATATATATATATATATATATGTAGGGACACTGAAATTAGTCCCGAGGAACACTCCTCGAAATTCTTTTATAACGACCCACACAATCAAGATACAAGTAAATAATAGGGAATAAACACTCTACAATGGGAAACATAAACAATGGATTTCTTTGACCATTAATATGGTACCTTTCCTATTACAAATGCTAAAATGACTATGGGAAGCTTTAATTGTTATTCCCATGGTGTCACACTCAGTGCTTCTCTCTCTTACTCTGTTTCTCTCCTCAGATAGATTTTTCTACCCTCCCTTTTGGATCCCCTTACCTTTTGCCTTCTCCTTCCTTTTATAGCTTTAGTCCTTGTTCTTATCACTATAGCTGCCCTATTAACATTCAGAGTCTCAGGGATATTCTTCCTAACTTTATTGGTTTCCTCTCATTCTTATCTTCAAATTCTGACTGCCTAGAGGTTGTGTGTACTGTTCAGGCCGTCTTTTGCGCAATAAATGCGGCAGAGGTTAGGTAAGAACCCCTTCATTAATGCAGAGGTAAAAAATCTTCTTTCTTATTACGCATTCTAGAAACTTCCCGTGGTTACTAGTGTCTCCTAGAGGTCATACATTGATTATCTGTGCTCCATGTCTTGGATAAGCTAGTGCTTTCCCTTTTCCACGGGAAGCTTTCATTGTTATTCCCGTGGTGTCACACTCAGTGCTTCTCTCTCTTACTCTATTTCTCTCCTCAGACAAATTTTTCTCCCCTTCCTTTCGGATCCCCTTACCTTTTGCCTTCTCCTTCCCCTTATAGCTTCAGTCCCTGTTCATATCACTGCAACTATCCTGTTCCCATTTAGAGTCTCAGGAATATTTTCCCTGACTTTACTGGTTTCCTCTCCTTCTGACTGCCTAGAGGTTGCATGTACTAGTGTCACCTAGAGGCCATACAATGATTATGTATGCTCCATGCCTCGGATAAGCTAGTGCTTTCCCTTTTCTGCGGGAATGGGTTGACCGTGTTACCAAACTTTGTCCTCAACATCTAGGATGATCCAGCTTTCAGTTCTTTCATGGATTATCACCCTTTGAGCTTTCTCCTCTGCACAAAGGCCATGCCCAACTACTTTCCAGCAACCCAATAACTTCTTGGGCTCTAGGTCAGAGTAGAGACTTTTCCACTCCCCACAATATATATATAGGGTTGGGTTCAAGTTACACCTGAGGTAACTCTAAGTAATATTACACTACCTAATAACTTGTTATTGAATTAATATTTTAAAAATTCAACCGTTGAATTACATGTTCTATATGTTCTTAACATGCATGCCAATTTTCATATCAATTAGATATTATTTACCATTTGATCCATAAACTCATATTTTATGCATTATTTTAAACTACAAAAACTTGAATTTTAACAATTGATTGATGACATGGTTGTTAATTTTTGATCACATTGAAAATTTGCAAGCATTGAGAATATGTGAAGATAATTGAATCTAATGGTGGATTTGTCAATATTAGCATCCAATTAAAAAATATTGAGTAGTGTAACATTGCTTATTGTTACACCACCCAATAACTTGTTATTGAATTAATATTTTGAAAATCAATCATTGAATTACATGTCTTATATGTTCTTAACATGCATGCTAATTTTCATTTATGGGTCGACTTGAAATGGTAGGTTTGGAGATCGGCAAGATGTGAAGTTGTGAACACAACGGGGAGTCACCACCAAGTTTTTGCAATGGCCTAGGAACCATATATATAGTGTCCTCTCGAGGAAGGACATTTTGATCTTACTATCAAATATATGGGTTCTGAGTTAAGGTATGGTCTTGGAAAGGTATTAGGCACCCAAAACCGCCCAACCCTAAGGTTGGCTTCCCTTCATTGTGTCTTATGTCTTTACCCTATTAAAGGCATACTCAACATTACATCTATACTCACACGTACACTATACATCTAATCACACAACATGGTATCAATCATCCCTAACCATACATCTATCATGACAATCAAACAAAGCCTAACATGCATCTAATCATGGCACATCATCACATCACAAATCCTAGCATACATCTGACATGGCATTTCCTATCATATTACATTTTCTAAGGCTGCAACAAAGCAAGGCAGAGACACAAACATGAAAGATTCAAGCAAACATGTGATTAAGCACAACTCATCAAACAAGCATGTTCAAATCCATTGTTAAGCAAAATCATATTCAAATATACATGTTCATATGAATGCATGACTTACCTTACTTATCTTGCAGCAACTCAGCACCTATGGCGTTATGCATGGCCATGTGAATACGTGTTCATAGCATTTAACAATGAAAAGAAAGCAAACCCTAATCTAAGCATGTGAAAGGCAAATAAACAAACAAACATGTGAAACAGAAACTCAAGCTCATATACAAATACATGGAGGATCAAAGCAGGGGTTAACATGTGAAACAACAAAGCAAAACATAAATTAGAGATTCTGGACAACGGCCTGCGTACGCATACAGAAGCTTGCGTACGCAGGCCAAATACCTACATGTGCAAGGTTGTTCAAAAACCCTAACCTAAAAAACAGTAGATGCAGAAATAGGGCAAAAAATAAAACTATAAATCTAACACCCTAACATGCTTTAAAACAGAAACAAGGCTAAACCTAGGCTAAAAAAAAAAATGTTATAATATAAACAACACAAAAAAAAGATTAAAACACAATTTAAAGACAGAAAATAAAGAAAAGTTTGAAATATATATACCTTAAAGCAAAAAGCTCCTAGACTTGATTTTTGACTGTTCCCTTCAGTCAAATCTATTCACAAATCAATAAATGTGTGATTAGTAATCTTAAAATTCAAGGATCAAAGCCAAAAAAGGCTCTAATCAAATAAAACTTGAGAATGTTTTGTGAAAAACTCTCTATTTGATTCACTATTTTTAATGAATTTTAGTGTTTTCCCTTGGGATTTCTATGTGTTTTGAAAAGGTACTTTGTATGGCTATTTATATTGTGAAAATGAGAGTTTGGAATGGCTCCCAGACGATATTGGATTCACTCCAAACCTCAGCATTGATGCAGAAAATTTGCATATCTTATGCTTCTGAAACCCTACCTATATGCCCAAGTTCATGCCTGCGTACTTAAGTTCATGCCTACATATGCATGCCTAGGGTTTCTTTTGATCTTTATTTTTCAAAATTAGATTTTTTGCTCAATAAAAAGTTATATTTTCCATCTTAACATCTCTCAAGTCAATTTGTAATCTGATTGGGCCCTAAACCAATCTTAGGTCTTAGAATTTCAATATCATTAGGGAATGGGGGCTTGAGTGGTAAGAGGTATAAAATACGGTGTCTACAGAAGTGAAGTTGTTTAAGGTTAGATATAGTTTCTAAGTTTCATTTATGGGTTTATTTGAAATGGTAGGTTCGAAGATCGGTAAGATGTGAAGGGGAGTCAATTTTGTCGGAGCAACCACTAAGGATGACAACGGTAGCATCCGATGAGAGTCTAGTTTGGGTGGCTATTTGATTGAGAGAGAGCAAATGGGTTTGGGTCTATTGTGAGTAGTGATTATGTGTGATAACACCTGTCCATTGTTTTGTAAAATGTTGATGTGTCATGCTATGATTGGAGGATGTAAACTAAGGATTTTATACTACATCCTTATCAAATTCTGACTCATTTTTCCATCTCAAAATTTAAGGATTTTCTAGTCAAGAAAAAATAATCATTAATATCAATCTAAAATATTTCTTCGATTTTCAAAATTAATTCTAGAAAGAGATAGAGTAGAGAATGGGGGCAAGATCCCCTTGCTTCGGCTAGCATGTCCAATAGTATTTAGAACTCAGAGGTATTGTGTAATTATTCATTCCTCTTGGAGGACCACGTCGTCAATTTCCAATAATATTCTGCAATGTGCCAAAATTAATTGACTAATAAGTGTCCTTTTCATCTGAAAAATAAAAATAAAAACAAGTACTCAGTCGCATCTCACCTACAACAACCCATTTCAGTTCTAATTTATTAAAAAAAAAAAAAAAAAAAAAAACCTTTGTCCTCACTAGTGACATTCCTTAATAATCTTTTGATCAAGGCCTTCTATTAATAGTGGCAAAGTCATCAAGAACAAACAAACCATGGTTAAAATCACAGTCAACCAGGTGTGTGTTTGGCAAAAATTAAAAAATCAGTTTATTTTATTATTCAGTTTATTTTTGCTACTATTTATATATCCTACTACATTTTTTGGTACTATTTATGGGTCTCACTATACTATATCAGCTAACTTTTACCTTTATCCATAGTACTTTCAACAAAAAAATTTCAATTTCAGTAAAATAAGAGAATCTCAAATAGACCCCAAGAGAGATAAGTTGTACATGACAATAGCTCAAAAGATTCTTGTTTGATTTTTATCAATTGGGATTTTTGGATTGGGTAGTGTTGGTAACGTTAGAAATCAACACTAACTCTCTTTATCTCTAGAAATTTCTAGAGTTTCTCTTATTCTCTCTCTCCGGAATTCTCTAGAGCTACCCTATATTATTTAATCTCAGCCACATATTCTTAACGGGTGTAGAAGGTTGGTGAAAGAAAGATATTTTTACTATTACTAAAAGATAATAATGGAATGTGTTGGAGAATTCAAAGTCGGTGAGTTAACCGACTTTAACCCATGTATAAATATGAAGCAAGTGTGAAGTGTGAGCGGTGAGGTGAAGCACTGGTGAAGTGTGTGTTATAAGCACCGTGACTAGGGTGAAGTGAAGAAAAGAAAGTCAAGAGTGGTTATGTCATAGTGTTAATAGTTAGGTGTTTAGAAGTAAGGTGTCAAGTGTGTGCAATTGTATTTGGTGAGTAAGTGCCATGTGTGCAGTGAAAGAAAGGTGCTTTGTATGTGTTAGTGAGTCAAAATATTAGTGCTTGTAAAGTGGTGTAATTCAAAGAGTCTAGTTTTTAATAAAAAGCTCTTTTGTTCAACAGGTAAAGCTACAATCGTGTAAAAGAAATTAACAGCCCAATAGTGCAGAAGCGTTTCTGATAATTGTGCGGATTTTTTTCTATAGGAAGATAAAGATCTAGGGGTTATAATTATGAGTTGCATCTTTGATGAGTTTGGCCCATTAAATATTGCCCAATAGTTTTGACATCTCAAAGCTTCTGCAAAATCCTAATTTTATTTTTTATTTTCTATTTTTTTTATTACATAGTATTTCATGGTATTGGATTGCCATGGTGACCGAAGTTCAAATCAAATTCACGCTTCAATGATTCAGCAAATAAGAAAAAAATCACGCTTCAATACGGTGATGGAGTTATTGTGAACTTGTTTATATAAATATATATATATATATATATATATATATATTTTCCAAATGACTAGTACGCTTAGTCAATTAATTTTGGCACAGCAAAATATTATTGAATGGAGGACCATTGGATATTGACGACCACCGACTTCATTCCAACAAAGATGTTCTGGGTGCGAGTCCGACCACCCACTGTCACAATGTGAGAAAATGAGTGTATGGTTGAAAGTGTGAAAGATTGTTGAATGATAAAAGTGGATGTGTGATCTTTGTAGACAATAGCAGAGAGTCATATTTTTTATAAAAAATATATAATCGAAATACATAAACTTATATTTCTTTTTTTTAAACCTTAGTCCCACATCGATTGTGGTGATGTGTACCGCTCTGCAGTACAAACTGCCGCATGCAGTTTTTGTACTAGTGTGTGGTGTTGAGTTCCATTTACCCCCTCCCCTCCAAGTATCAAAAAAAAAAAAAAATTTATATATATATATATATATATTTATTTATATAAACGGATAAATGAAATATCACAAAATGTTAAAACTATTTAAGGCATATCCACTTTTGGCCACCCCATCCTCTATTTTTTTTTTTTAGAAACTCCTTTGATTTAAATTTTATATATAGGCAAGACTTAAGTACAGTATTTAAGTACCGTTTTTTAGATTCCACTTTTAAGATTCTGCCATATAAATTTTTTTTCATTAGATGGAAGTATATTTTTTTTAGTTAAGTAATCACATAGCTAAATCTTAAGAAGAGAACTTAAGGATAGCACATAAGATACTGTACCTAAGTTTTGTCCTTATATATATAGTACTAGTATTATGTTTACGTGATACATGGTATATATAATCAAGAATTATATGTAAAATAATAATAAAAAATCTATTGTAAATTTTTTTTTTTTAAATATGGAATCATTTGTAAAAGGAAAAACTTATTTTAAATTTAATGTATCTTGTTTTTATCCTTAAAAAACAAATTAAAAAATCCAAAATTTTATACTGATAAGGATAATTCAATTTTTTTTTAAAAAAATAGTTAAAAACAAAAGAGTCATGTATAAAAGACTATTAATAAAAAGTTAATAGTAAAGTTATTAATTTAAGGGAAAAATTTAGTTACAGTACCTTAAGTACTATTACTTAGATTCTCCTTTTAAGATTCAGCAATGTGACTTACTAAAAAATATCCTTTATTCCCATGAGAAAAAAATTCATATGACAAAATATTAAAAGAGGAACATAAAAAACAACACTTAAGTATTGTACCTAAGTCTTGCTCTTAATTTAATATTGTCAAAAAATTTATTAAGTTAATAGGAAAAGTTGCAATACAATTGTTAATATCAAAGAGGATGGCAAGTTTACACTTGTGAGTGTGGAGTGAAAATTTCAGTGTCGATAGCATTTCTACTTCCCCTCACATGTTTGGATGTGCCGCCAAGGGTAATCCTATTACCTACACAAAAAATTTAATAATATTTTTCACACCAATAGTTTTTATTTATATTTATTTGGGCCCACCAAAAACCTTACTTTTTTATTCATTACTAACAATTTGTCACATCAGCAAGTATCAAATTATCTGTCAATATCTTTTTGTCTTTAGACTTTCTCATAAACAAATTGCATTCTTAGAGCATCTCTAGTCGATTAGGCAAATTTTTGTATTGTTTGGAGAATGAACAGTGACTTTTACCTTTTAGCTACTCATTTTTTCAAATACACTTTCTAATAGATTTTATATCTCATTCTCTATCTCATTTAAATATTATTTTTTCATTCATTATTTATTCTTTTTTTAACAACTATACATCTTCCAACATTTTTTTATTCAATATCTTATAATTATAATAGAAAAAAAATATTTGAAGAATAAACAGTAGCCCATCAGACTTGATGAGTTATTGTTCATGAGCCAAAAAAAAATCAGGATATAGAGAGTCTATTGGAGAATGAACAATAACCTATTTTGTGGGTTTGCTCTCTAAAGTAGAGAACATTTTGTGTTTAGCTCTCCTGTTGGAGATGCTCTTAGCTAGAGCATCTCCAATAGCATTGGCAAACACAAAAGTCTCTCTATTTTAGATAGTCTAACCACAAAATAATACTCCAATAGCCTCTCTAAAGTTCAAAAAGTTTTTTTTGCTAATGAACAGTCACTCTCTTGGCCTAAAGGGCTAATGTTCATTTGCAAAAGAATAAAAAGAAACAAAAAATTAATGCAACCGATTAAAATATTCAATTTTATCCTAATTGCTACAAATCGAACCACCTTTTTCTCTCTTAAACGTCTCCAAACTCAAGGAGATACAATCAAAACAAATACAAAACACAATCTTTTATATAAAACTAATCATATTGAAAAACAAAAAACAAAAACAAAACAAAAAACGCCGATTTGACCATCTAGGTGACTAGGCCACATGTCCTTGGAGGTAGGGAGGATAACGAGCAACGATGGAGCAGACGAGACAGCGTGCGTGAATGTCAATTTGAAGGCCAATTATGTGTGTATGTGTGTGTGCGCATCTCCAAACTTAAGGAGACACAATCAAAACAAAAACAAAACACAATCTTTCATATATAACTAATCAAATTATAACCCCCCCCCCCCCCCCAAAAAAAAAAAAAAAAAAAAAAAAAAAAAAAAACAAGAACACCAATCTGACCATTTGGGTGACTAGGCTGCATTTCCTTGGAGGTGGGGAGGATAACAAGTAGCGGTAGAGCGGATGAGGTGGCATGCGTGAATGTGTGTGTGTGTGTGTGTGAGAGAGAGAGAGAGAGAGAGAGACGAGAGAGAGAGATGTAGACAGAGATGAGAAGAGTGGGGTATGTGTGTGGAGGATAAAAAACAAGAGGAAAAAAAGAAAAAAAAAAAGATGGAGATGATTCTAGAAAGTGAAATGTATGGATGAAAAAATAAAATAAAATAAAGAGAAATATTATGTCTACAATAATTTCATAATAAATCCTAAATGATAGGTTGTTATAGGCTATTGGTGGGTAAAAGATTAATTTAAGTGGTAGATTCAAATTAGAACTAGTAATAATTTACCATTAAAATTTGTTATAAAAATGTTGTAGACATAGCACTTAAAAAAAATAGAAATAAAAAGATAAACAAAGATTTTGGGTTAAATTTCAATTTTAAAATAAATTTGATAAATTTCAATTATGTATAATTTTTAAACGACTTACACAAGACTAACGTAAAATTGATAAATTTCAAATTATAATAAAGGCCAACATAAAAACTAATGCAAGCATAAAAATTAAAATTAGATGATCTTATAACTTACTACGTACATCATTAAAAAAAAATACTATCATAAAATTTTAAAATTTTAGAGTTGGGATATTTAAAAAATATGTATATATAAAAAATAAAATAAAAAATTTGGATATGCTTTTACCTGGCTCAGCAAAAGTTAAGTCTGCCCTTCGTGTCAATTTTAGTTGCCAAGGCAATACTCTATGCCTAAAAGTTTAATGGCCTGTTTGGAAGTTTAGAGAGGGAGGAGAGTAGAGGGGAGTAGAGGGGAGGAGAGTAGTGGGGAGGAGAGTAGAGGGGAATGATTCTCCTCCACCTTGTTTAGATGTTTTTAAAATTAGTAAGGGGGAAGGGAGTAATTAGCCCTTCCCCTTGTTTGGATGTTTTAAAAATTAAGATGGAGAGGAGAAGAAATTATTAAAATAGACAAATTTACCCCTATTTGAAAATGGACTTGTAACATTGGTCTATGATTAATTTGTTATAATATTTTTTTTTTATAATTATTTTTATGTGACTTAAATAATCAACATTAGTCTATGATTAAATATTTTTTTCTACTTTTTTATTATACTAGAAAAAAACCATCTTTAATTGATAATAATTAAAATAAGAAAAAAATGTTTGGTTTATTTGTTTACTGAAAAAATCAACAAAATATTGAATTTTGACTATTTCAATAATCACAGCCATCCCACCAGGTTGAATACTACGGCAAGGGCTTACAATGACATTGAAGCATAAGAGTTTTGGTTAATAAAAAAAATTTATTCTTTATTTTTAGAATCAATTGAAAGGTATCTCAAATAAGAAAAATCTGAAATAATAAGCTTTGAAATAACTTTTGACTGTACTATCTGGCTGGACCACACAACCAAGAATAAAATGCAATCATATCTTATATTCTTATGGAATAAATAAATTGTTATCCATTTATTCCAGTGTGTTTTCATAGTGTCTCAAACCATCACTCTTCCTTTTAGTATACACACAATACACAACATAAATAACTGAAAATCCGATAGTGCTAATGCTAATATAACTGCTATTAACATAAGAAAAAGAGCACATTGGTGGGCTCTTAAAGCCTCACTGTAGAAGCCTAGAGGGCAAGAGCTTGCTGTGATGTAATCCTCCTCCTTCTTAGGCGCTCAGCAATAATGAAGGCAAGCTCAAGAGATTGTGAGCATTGGCAGTACAGCCAATTTTTGAATTGCCACTGTCATAGTGAAGAAGGGAAAAGACTACCCCGTTGGTCCTGTTCTTCACTAAACCACTTATTAATATGTAAATACGACACTAATTAAACTTTAACTATTTGCAATATCACCACAAATTATTTGATCTTTCAAGAAAAGATAAAAAGTTATTAAAACACTGTCTATCAATAAGCACTACTCTTTTGGTCTCCTCCTCATCCAGAAGAAAAAAAAAATTCAAACTCTTTTGAAAGCTAATCTATGGCATTTAGGTTAGGAGGGAGACAGGAAATGACACATTTGTAACTCTAGATAGCCACTCTTCCACCTTAAAAATTGACAAAAGTTAACAAACATATTAGGGATTCTTTAGTCATTTTACAAGAAGGGACTTCTATGTGAAATGAACATAACCAAAATTGGGAGTTGGGACCATAGTGCACCAGAACCTGGTGATAGAGATGGGACAAAAGTTCTAGATAGAGATAAACGGTTATCATAATTCTTGACCCATGCTGAGTGAGCTCAAGACCACAACATCCATGGAGTAATATAAGAGATTAAAAAAAAATTATCACTCTAGCGTTTATTGTGCTACTGATTTTATAAGTGTGGCCCTCCCTGCCCAAGGGAGATTTTTGCTCTTCCAACCAGAAAGTCTATTTTCCATTCTCTTATATATATATATAACATTCACTCATGACTACATGGCAACAGCCAACAGGAAATCAACTACGCAGTAATATATTATAAATGCTAAACACAAAATGTTAAGAAATTGACAACCACAAGTTATTTACTATTTTTTTTTTAATGACACAGGCAGACAACCACAAATGAATGTCAACAAGATATATTTCTAAAGTTCAACAATAGTACAATACAGCTGTATAACACAACACATAGTAAACAAAAGCTGTGAACTAAAAAGTCTAGCTTTAGTCTTTGCTCTTAACTCTTCACTCTTCAGCAGTAGCAGTACACTGCCGATCACAAATTAAACACACATAGTGAGAGAGATATACCAGTGATACAGTTAAGTATAGAAGCATGGAGTCGACTGACAACCATGGACTCTAGATGAGGCGACTGGCGGCGTGTTGAAGTGGGTGCACAGCACACACAGTAACTTAGATTTTCTCAGATTCAAGCTAAACCAGCATATGGGTAAGCATAATAACATCATATAAACAACAAACAAACAAACAAAAATTCTCCTTTACTATTTTCTCAGCAACCAAACAACAGGGAAAAAATGAAAGCAAACACGATTTCAAGCTAAAAGCTAATAGTTTTCTCAAAGCCCAAATGCCAAAAACATAAATCAGATCCATTTTCCAGTTCAAACTTGAACATCAAAAAGCTGAGAGAGTACCATTTTGGTTGGGGCTTAGGAGGAGCCAAATCAGAAACCCATTCACAAAAAAACAAAACAAGAAATTACCCAAATCAGAAACCCATTTACAAAAAACAAGAAATTACCCAATAAAAATAAACAAGAAACACAGATTCATAGCCAAAATATACAAATTTATGCAAGTTCACAATCTAGACTCACTCAAGCACTTTATCAAACACGTTATGAGCAATACTTTGAACCTTTAAAATTTAAGAAAAAAAGCCCTCAGATCAGAAACCCACCCACAAATAAAATGTTATTACCCCCATAAAATCACAATTTTAAGAACATACTTATTTGATTCAACTTAAGAAACCCATGAAACAGAAATTAAAACAGAGTTTACCTTTGTGAGAGAATGCTAGGCGTGTGGGAGAAGAGTGAAAGATAGTCCAAGAGTGAAGAAGTCATGAGAGAAAGAAAGAGCCACCGTAAGCTGAGAGAGCTGAGAGAGCTTGAGAGAAAATCGTGGGTTAAAGAGCTGAGAGAACTGTGAGAGCTTGAGAGAAATTTTTGGCTGAGAGCTGAGAGAGATTGTGGTTACAGTGTTTTTTTTTTTTTTAACGTTAAAATACCTTGTAATTTTTTTAATATAATAAGGGTAAATTAGGTAATTTACATATTTAATAATTTATGTGCTCTACTCTCCCTCCAAATCTCTCTAATTTGGGGGAATTAAAAATGAGGAGTTGGAGGTAGTTGAAACCCCTCCAAATCCCTCCAAACCCCTCCCCCTCCTTCCTTAAAAAACTCCCAAACAAGGTAATTGAACTACTCTCCTTCCCTCTACTCTACTCTCCCTCCTTTTTTTAACATCCAAACAGGCCATGCTTGCACAACATTAAGTCTGTTTTTGCAAGTTTTTGAGGCTGTGATATTTGTTAAAATAGATAATTCGGATACTTACAATGGGAGATAGAAGATTAAAATTTTAGAGTTGAGAGATTAAAAAAATATGTATATATAAAAAATAAAAATAAAATAAAAAATAAAAAAATTTGGAGACGCTTTTACCTGGCTCAGCAAAATTTAAGTCTGCCCTTTGTGTCAATTTTAGTTGCCAAGTCAATACTCTGTTCCTAGAAGGTTAAAAGATTGCTTGCGCAACATAAGTCTGTTTTTGCAAGCTTTTGAGGCTCTGTATTTGTTAAAATAAATAATTTGATAGGTATAATGGGAGATAGAAGATTTGATCTTTTGATATCTTAGAAACATCTGAAAATATCTACAAATTGAGCTATAAAGCTCTTGTATTTTGTAGTTTGAACTTTAATGTTATGGATCATAATTGATGATGCCAAAATCGTCAGTTGGATCACTCATTCAATCCGGAGCTTTAGACGATCTTGTGGGACCTGCAAGATAAAGAGAATTAATCGAAGAGACCACCGGATTGTGCCCGGTGGGGGAGCCTCCGATGCTTAAGTAATTATCAGCCCATATATTTTCTACTATAAATAGCATTTTGTAGTGGTTTCTTGACATACCTTGCTAGTGAGACCGATTGTCCCTTTTATAAGTGACTTAGGTAGTTGTTATACATAAATTAGGGTGATTATTACCTTGATTGTAACGTTTTTTTTGTCTTGATGAGAGTTTAAGACCTTTGATGGTTGTTATTGAATGTGTTGAGCAGTTATCTTTGATGGTCTACTAATAATGCAAGGTCATCCATATTAATGGACGACCTTAATGATTTTCCTGGACTCATCAGTTGCCCCCCATTCCCAAGTCTGATTTTGCTTTATGCTGGTCAGGCTTAGGGAATATTCTTAACTTGTTTAGATTCAGGCTTCTTTATCTTCAATTACTTTATTCTTCAAGAATGGTAGTATTTTTGCGATGACTTCTTAGTATATGCCTTTTGAAGGTCTTTTTGGACGTTTGAGGGATCATAGCTTGATCTTGAAAGTGAGCAAATTTTTTCGGATGATCATTTTTTATTACTGCTGAAGAGCAAGCTAATTTCTTTGGACGACCATTTTTGATCACTTCGATGCTTCTTCTTTCACTCATTTTCTGGTTGTCACGTTTGTGTGAGAATCCTTGCCTGCTTACACTCGTCTAAGGGAATTTTAGTCACTTAGCCACTTTTAGGTGACTTACATCCAGTTACGAAGCTTCGCCATTTAGACTTCGTTAGCGATTTGCATCGGTCTAGCGGAATCTTGTCCATTTTTTTTTTTTTTTGGTGAATTACATCTATTTAAGGAATCTTGTCACTTAGGCTTTGTCAGTGATTTACATCCGTCTTGGCGGAATCTTATCACTTAGCCATTTTTTGGTGACTTATATCCATTTAAGGCTTCGTCGGTGATTTACATCCGTCTTGGCGGAATCTTATCACTTAGCCATTTTTTGGTGACTTACATCCATTTAAGGAATCTTGTCACTTAGGCTTCGTCAGTGATTTACATCTGTCTTGGCGGAATCTTATCACTTAGCCATTTTTTGGTGACTTACATCCATTTAAGGAATCTTGTCACTTAGGCTTCGTCAGTGATTTACATCCGTCTTGGCGGAATCTTATCACTTAGCCATTTTTTGGTGACTTACATCCATTTAAGGAATCTTGTCACTTAGGCTTCGTCAGTGATTTACATCCGTCTTGGCGGAATCTTATCACTTAGACATTTTTTGATAACTTACATCCATTTAAGGAATCTTGTCACTTATTGCTGGAAAGATTCCTTGATGCTATGTCGTTTTGGACCTTCTTGAGGCCATGTTGATATCTGCATTAAGTAGCACATGCACTTGCCAAGACTTGGTTAAACAAGAATTTTAGAACAATTCATATATAAATAATAAGTTACCAATAGCCTAGGTGGACCTTTTTCTTATTTCCTTGTCATCCTAGAGTTTTACCTCTTTCATGATCTGTCTAGTAATGCATATATTTTTGCATGAAACCTTACTAGGTGTAAATTTTTATAGAGGAATATAAAAGATACAGAGATAAATGTGTTACCTTAAATGACGATATTATTTTGTCACATACCCCGATCTTTTTATTGTTGGGATCTTCTTGACTAGCTCTTCCTTTTTTAAGATGACAAGCTCTTCTCTTTTCAAGGTATTTTAAGCTCAACATGGTACTTCATGTCTGAGGCCTAGATCTCTTTTGCTTCAAATTTTTGGGGGGCGGCTGTGCTTTGACGACTATGGCCATTGCTGTTTGTAATAGCAATTTCCTCTTCCTTTTTCTTTAATTGTATGGTTAAGTCACTTCAAAAATGCTAGCTACATTTTGTTAGGAATGATGATGTACGAATATGCAATTGCATGCTATACAATTATGGATGTCATTTGACAAAGTGAATTCTATATGAATCATAAAGAAGTATTCTATGATATAAAAAGAAATGAAGCTATTTGACTAAATGCTTCTTTAAGTTGGTCTTTGTTAATTGCTTGCACCGTATATAATTCTTAAAGCAATTTAAAAAGATTTTGGTGAGTTGACGGAGATAGAGGAAATTTATCGAGACTTAAAATCATGACCATATTGTGAACACGATCATCTAGCATTTTAAGTTTAGGAGACCTAATAGAACCTCTCAGACCCATGACGATGAAACATTTGCTACTAAGAATATATACAGCCATATTAATTGTGATATTTGTAATAATTTTATGGCAATATATTTTCAACATGTTCTATATATACATATTTGTAGATAATCATGCAAGTTTGATTTGCACTTAGTTATAATAAGCTAATATATGGCATGACTAATTAAAAAGAAAGAAATGAATGAGTTATCTCGGCAAGAGACCTTAAATCACGATACTATTGTGTACATACCTCGATCTTTTCATTGTTGTAGTCTTCTTGATGAGTTATTTTGATACGTACATCGTTCTTTTTACCATTGGAGTCTCCTTGCCGAGTTCTCCTCCTTTGAGAATTTTTTTTTGTTAAGCTTAACATGATATTTCATGTTAAGGGCCTAGATCTCTCTTGCTTCATTCATTTGAAGGGATGAGAACTAGGCCGCATTGTGGTAATTCGTCGAGGTCATTCCAAGGCTATATTTCATTTATCAAAGGACGAAGGTCATCCTATGTTCTTTTATCGTTGTTGTCCATAATATCTGAAGACGACCAAAGGGTTTGTCCTCGTTCAAACATGAAGGGTGCAGTCCTTTGTTTGATGATAACCAAATGAATAATCTGTCATGGTTTGAACCCGTATATTTCTTTCTTGGGGCTTAATCTTAGCTTTAATTGTGTACTCAAAATGAGTCACCTCAATAATGCTTGCTGCATTTTGTTAGGAAATGACAATATCCAAATAGGCAAATTGCATGTTGAACTATAATAGATATCTTTTGACGAAGTGAACTAAATGTGAATCATAGAGAAGTATACTATGATATATGAAGACTAAAGCTACTGACTATATGCTTCTTTAAAGTGTCAAAGTTAAAGCTGATATGTCCATTATTTTGGATACTCAAGTGTCCAACGTATATCAAAAATGATTTTAAGATAAAAAGAAGTGTTTGATGTTGTGATAGCATGTGCAATAAGTTGGTAAGATATGAACTAGAGAAACGGTCATGAATTTTTTTTTTTTTAAATGGTGTAGCGAAACTTTTATTCTAGACCTTAAGTTTCTCTATTTTGACCTTACTAAATCATATAAGTAATTAACTATCAAAATAACAAACTGTTGCAGATATTTAAAGGATAGAAAGGGTTGAATCGTTAAATAATGCAATTCATCACGTCCTACAATACTATTATGGTAAAACCATAATGATATTTGATTCCACTTTTTAGTGCCTCAACATGGCATATTTTAAAAAGAATTTGACTTCACCTTTCTTACAATCTCAGTAATTATAGAGCTAGACTAAAGGAAAGTATAGGATTTCCTTGGAATTTTTTTTTTTTTTTTTTGATTGTCTGCCTTAGATTCATTTCGCATTTAGTTGGTAACTTATGCAATTCCTTAAATTTAAGATATATACATTACACACATCAAAATCAAGTTTTGAAGATTAAGTTAACAAGGGAGAGAGTGAGTAAGGTTTAATTACCTGTTTGCCTTGGGACTTTTTCTAGAAATTGAATATCTGAGCCCACCTTTGCAAGGATCTTAGAACAGGCATACTTGGCTTGGAACCACTTTGTTCACATGGCAAGTGATTTAGATGTGTGTATGCGGTACTTTGGGTACCCTTCTAAGCTGATTTCTTTTCAACAAGCTCTTCTTTGGTGGGTTGATATTGGCTTCAAAGCTATTGGGGCTTGACTCCCCATTTGTGATGTCAAAGGAATTTTCATAACCTTTGGTTGTATTACCCTTTTCCACTTAAGGGTTTTTGATATTTTTCTTGGCAAGTTCTTCTTGACAATTTCCTAAGAATATAGGTACAATCAAGCTAGCCTAGTTACACTAGTGAATAGTTTAGTACTTTTACTGTGCAAAGTGTTAGACTTGGAGCAACCTTGTCAAGTAAGAAATTCACAAATAATATTAACCACAAATGTATAAAATTTGTTGGGGGCTTAATATTGATTTTTATATAGATGAGGTGTAATATAGTTTATACAGAGCTCTGAAGTGTAGTGGCTTAGTGAAAGCATGATGCTTTAACATATAAAGACCACTAAAGATTTCATGAAACCTTTTGGTGGGATTTATGTATGGAACAATTTAAATTCTTCATTCTCAAAGTGTAATTATAGTTATACATGGAAAAGTTTAAATAGTAAACTTTGTTCATTCTATGGTGGAACATATGAAGATATAAAATTTTATAACTTAGCAACGATGATGGAATTTATTTCAGAAGAAACATACTGAAACTAAATATCATTTATGCATATTGGCATAAATTCTAATGATTTTTGAATTATGAAATTTTACAAACTTGCATTCCTTAAATAACTGGATCTCGTTGACTCAAAAATAATGCTATTAGCATATTTTTTAAACCATCTTATGTCATTTTTTGAGAGAAAAAACATCTTATATCTAATGATATTGACAACTCTGAAAGTAAAAACATATAATGTTTTATACATTTAATTGATTGCTCTAAGGAGCATTTATAAAATTAATTTCCATTAGGAAACTAACTGTAGAAAGTAAAAACATATAGGAGTATTTGCTAACTTTCTTCATCCAGAATTTCTTTAACTTCAAAAATCGAAACTGAATAACTTTGGGTTTAATGCCTAAAGCAGGCTTCTTCTTTTTTTTTTCTTTTTTTTAAATAAATAACTTAGACAGGCAATAAGATTCAAATCCACCGTTTTAGTGGTCAGAATCATGACATACTTCAATTCTATTAAGATAATAAATTTCGGTTTCACTTTTCTCAAATGGTAAAATATGAGATTTCTTACCTTTGAAAAGGGCCGTGCAATAAAATTTGACTTCAATTTTCCTATCTTAGCAAGATGCATTAGAAAAGAAAAGTAGTGATATAAAAAGCCATAATGTGTGGACATCAATTAGGATATTATAAAAATTTATTTATTTAGTAAAGGGACTCAAACGGTTTGTTCTAATTATATTAGGAAAATGTAGTAGAACTCTTTTTGATGGTCATAATTAGAATATCATGGCTATAATTCTTGACTTATATTTAGCTTTAATGGAGGGGATTTCAAAGAGTAAATGGTGATATTCCTTGACCGACCGGGGGAGAGCATTAATTCTGTCTCTAAGGAGTTGAATGCTGAAGGTTAATGTGCAAGAGGAATGCGTTACTGATGGCTTATAGGCGGACGACAGTTTGATTGCAAGGTTAAAGGAGAAATTATTGCACCATAAATACTCAGTATTTCCCTCAGACTCCGTCTTGGTTCAAAAATTAAACAATGATAGCTTAGAAACGGCAATAACGGATAAGGAAAAAGAGGCTCCTAGAATCACGGAAGTTAATGCTGGAGAATTTCACTTCAATGCAAATTGCATTAACTCTCAAAAAAAAAAAAAAAAAGATCTCTTTCCATACTCTTTTCCCTAACTACCAAATATAATATATCCAAATATAATATATTCCTTAAACGTGTATAAGCTATAGCAATTAAGGTATTCATTACCCTTGACTTTCTCTCCTTGTTTTAAACTTTATATCATGTTAAAAATTAGGATTCTAAATTTAGGAAGACAATAAAATCTGACTTTTTCCTTTTTAATGCCTATATTTTAGACGCCATAATTTTGGGAAGGCAATTACGTCTTAATGAAATCTGACTTCACGTTTCATGCAAATTAAAAAAATAGGGAAGAGTGCAACCAAGAAAGAAAAGCTCTTTGATGGTAATTTCATCATAGCTTTTGACTTGGGTGGCCGAAAATTACATGACCACCTACAATTATCTCTCTATTTTTAGCAAAAGAATATTTAACATAATAAACTCCTTTTTATGTTTATAAAGCATTAGAAGAGGTTATTGTGTTTTTAGACTTTTAGGTCATTTAACAACATGTGATAAAACCATTTGACATGATGAGAAACGACTCGTCTTACCTCAAGACCCAGGAGTTGGGCCATGTCGTTGAGGCCTGTCGTGTTCTTCCAAAGTCCGTGTCTGTCTCATGTTTAGTCTGAGCCTTACAGCGAGCCACCTTTGGGTGATTTGATGGAAATTTTGAGGTTTTGTTCTTTGAAGACGAAATTGCTAAATGGGTTTGCTTTATTGGATCTTGAAATAAAAAAGGCTTAGCCTTTTGATCTCCTCTTCACTGCAAATCCAATTGTATGCTCTGTTTCTCTTGGATACGGGTTCTAGCATCATCGTTTACGAGTTTGAAGTGAGTGACCCTTTGTCGTAGGAAGAGCTTAATGGCAAATTGATCTCCCCACAGACGACGCCAAACTGATGAAGCCAAAATCGTCAGTTGGGTCACTCGTTCAATCGAGAGCATTAGACGATCTTGTAGGACCTGCAAGATAAAAAAGAGATAGATTGAAGAGACCACCGGGTTGTGCCCGGTGGGGGAGCCTCCGATGCTTAAGTTAGTATTAGCTCATATATTTTGTATATAGATAGTGTTTTGTAGTATTTTGTAGTAGTTTTTGACATACCTTAGCTAGTGAGACCGATTGTCCCTTTTATAGGTGACTTAGGTAGTTGTTGTACATAAATTAGGGTGATTATTACCTTGATTGTAACGTTTTTTGTCTTGATGATCTTTGACGGTCTACTAATGATGCAAGGTCGTCGATATTAATGAACGACCTTAATGATTTTTCTGGACTCATCAGTTGAGTTTGTGCTTTCTAACTAAACAATTATTAGTAGACTTTCTAGACAATATTATAGTAATTTTTATAATTTGATAATAGTGATTTTTTTAAAATTGTTTGTTTGATTGATATTAGTGCCTTGACCAATTAAATTAAATTATTATTATAGACTTTGTTTATTCTATCAATTCATGAAATTGAAGATTATAAAATTCAATATTCAAATTTTCAATATTATAAAAGAAAAAGTGTTATAAACTTAAAGGTTTTTTTTTTTTTTTTTTTTGAGAAAATAAACTTAAAGGTTAATACTCAGTTCTTTGTAGCAAATGTTGAAACTATGGTGTCGTTTGGATTCAGCGTTTTTCGTTGAATCTAGAGCTGCGTTTTTCCCTTTTTTTTTTTTTTCCTCACTTCACGCGTTCCAGGGGACAACTAGCACTGTGGCAACACTGTAGCAGTATAGTAGCTGCACTGTTTATCACTATTCACGTACTAAAAAATATTAAAAATAGATCCCACGATACTATTCACACATTTAAAAATTATTTTGCTATAGTACTTTCAGTTTTCAGTTTCAGCAACAATAAGTTCAATCCAAACGGACCCTATAAATGCCGAAACACCTTGAATTGCTCAAAGATTTGAACCTAAATAAATAATATTGTTCCCATAAACCGATGGCTAAGTAATTTAGTTTAGAATTAATTATAAATGTTTTTAATGCCATGAAGGAGCGTAGGGCACAACTTTTAAGTCAAAGTTAATTTATGAACTAATTTTTCTTTTCTTTTTTCACGTAAGAACTTTATTATATTTATCTTGCCCCCTTGAAAAAATTTCTTAGCGCTGCCAGGACCGCCACTATCTGTTTATATATATATATATATATATATATATATATATATATATTAATTTTCTATTTTCTTAATTATATCAACACCTAAACATACAGAAATAATTAGTTTACAATTTCTTTATGGCCTTTTCAAAAAAAAAAAAAAAAAAAAATTGCATTCCTATAACTTAAATTAGTAAATCATAAGAGGGTGTTAATGTTTTTTGTAGTCTAGAAAAAAAAATCCCAAATAGGATTGATCCAAATTTTTTCTTTAAAAAAAAAAAAAATCTAGAGAGAAAGAGCCTTTTTTTAGTTGATATTACAAGTAGCATTAAGGATCTTGAGGTACTAGTGGTTTGCGGACGAGTTGTTCATCATAGCGCCACATAAATTTACATATTTATTAAGTAAAAAAATATTTGGGATGGGACTCATAGGTTTAAGCTAGTTGGTCATTTCTATTTTTGGGGTCTCTTTGGGCTAACTTTGAGAGAGAGTCAAATATTATATTTAGAAGTTTAAATTTAAAATTTTATTTTGTATGCTATACAATAATGGGTAAATTACTTTTCAAACCTTAAAGTTTTTGGTATATTTCATTCAAACCTTAAACTTTCAAAATATTTTATTTAAGTTTCAAAGTTTCTAAAAATGTTTCATCTATACTACTATTTAAGGGTTTTCCTCTGTTTGAGATCCTAAATTTAGATTCTCAAAATACCCTCAAATTTTTCCATTTATAAGGCTTAAATCTTAGGGTTAGATATGTAAAATTAGTAATTTAAAAACTCCTAATTTTTAGCTAAAAAAAAAAAAAAAAAAAAAAAAAAAAAAAAAAAAACAACAACAACAACAATCTTTTCTTCCTCCTCCACATTTCTCTCTCATGATAGTTGTCAAGTGCTAATACAACTTCTTCTTTTTGAAAACAAATGAAAAATAAATAAGCTTTTTTTTTTCACCACAAATGTACCATTTTTTTTATCACTAAACTATTTTTTTTCCCACCTCCACATTTCTCTCTCATATTAGTAGTCAAGTACTAATACAACTTCTTCTTAAAATAAAAAATAAAATAAAACTGCTATGAGTAAAATGTGTAAACCTAAAAAATAAAAATAAAAACCTCAGTGCACGCGTGAAAGGAAAGCACATGTGATGGAACTAGTATATATGAACCTTCAATCATTTTTTTTTTTTTTTTTTGCTGTTAATACCTGTAAACATCACATGATTTGATGGTTTGAATGAAAAACTTTGATGTTTAAATAAAACAATTTGAAACTGTGAGATAATTTAAATGTATTTTTTTAATGTTTAACTAAAACATACCAAAAACTAAGGTTTAAAGAGTAATTTATCATAAAATGATCTAATATACATGCTATTAAAAAAATTTCGTGGGACTGGGGGACCATTGATCTTATAATGGTTCCTCCTTTGCCCTCTTGATCTTACAACTACTCTTCCTTCCCAAGTTTCTCTGATGATTGTTAGCATTTTTGTTGTTGTTGTTAGTTTTCACACACACACACACACACACATATAGGGTTGAGTTTAAGTTAGACTTGATGTAAACTTCAAGTAATATTATACCACTCAATATATTTTAGTTAGGCTGTGTTTGGTTGCCGTAAAACGTTTTCCGGAAAATACATATTTTCCGGAAATGCTAATTTCCGGAAAAGGAAAATATTTTTGTGTTTGGTTGTATTTCAAAAAATTTTCCGGAAAATATTTTTTGGTGTTTGGAAAAGAAGGAGGAAAACACAAACCCAGAAAAACACAAGCCACAACCCAGAAAAATCGCGATCTCGCGAAGGCGAGATCGCGATCAACGTCGCGAGATCGCGATCAACGTCGCGATCTCGCGATGGCGAGATCTCGCATTCGCGATCTCGCGATGGCGAGATCTCGCATTCGCGATCTCGCGATCGACGCTTTGCGAGATCGCGCCGTCGATCGCGACCTCGATCCGACGCGATCTCGCGAAGGCGAGATCGCGATCGACGGCGCGATCTCGCGAACGACGCTTCGCGAGATCGCGCCGTTGATCGCGATCTCGATCCGACGCAATCTCGCGAAGGGGAGATCGCGATCGACGCTTCGCGAGATCGCGATCGACGGCGCGATCTCGCGAAGCGTCGATCGCCGTAGTCGGACTGGTCTGCGCGCGTGGACTGGAGCTCGAACTGGTCTTCTCCTCTCGCGCGCGCGCTCTCTCTCTCTCTCTCTCTCTCTTTTTCCGGAAATCCTTTGAAGTGAAAATGAAGGCAGAAATTCATTTCCGTGGTCAAACTGAAAATTTCGGTCAACAGGAAATCATTTTCCGGAAAATAATGTTTTCCGTGACAGCCAAACGCACGCATTTTCCGGAAATTGATTTCTGAAGTTGGTTTGAAGCCGATTCAAACGCAGCCTTAGATGTGAATTTCACCGTTGGATTACATTGTTTTTGTATATTCTCCATGCTTGCAAAGTTTCAAGGTAATCAAAAATCAGTAGTTGTAAGGGGGTGGGCTGTGCTAGTGGTGTTGGGCTGCCTCCTGCTGCACTAAGCCCAAGTTTTCTGGATAAGAAAGTCAGGACCAGCCCAGCTTCAGTTGGTCCAGCTTGTGCGCAAACTAGGTCAAATATGCCAGGGACGTGTTCACGACAGGCGAAACTGTTTCAGATAAATCGTGGCAGGCAGACATAATAATAATAATAAAATAAATAGAAAATATCTAGCCACTTTAATGGGGAATTGACCAAATAGCCCTTAAAATCAATTACAATAACAATACTATTTGTTTTCTTTTTTACGGAAGAGAAAAAGGCATAATAGAGGACATCAAATGTTTATAAGCATGGGTTAGTCGGAATATTAGAGGAAAATCGACCAGAAATTCAATTCGTAGGAGCAGAACCACAAAGAGGAGAATGTTCCTCCTCAAAGCAGTCAATCTTTCAGGAAAGAGTCCTGCTGTAGAGGTTAACCGCCCTGAGGGAAACGGGTCTAAGTGGTTTTCTGCATAGGTACTCTCGAGTTTTGTTACAAAGAGCCGGATTTCATGAGGGAGAGAAGGGACTAATCTACCAGTGCATGCCCACCTTTCTAATTCTCACTATTTCTTTCTTTCTTCTCACTTCGTTTTCTTTGCTATTTCTTTTAAGTTTTCTATTTCTTAGTCAAAGTTCCGTTGTTCCTCCTCTTTTCTGTTCACGGCAAGACCCTCTTTTATAGTGCTTATCGTGACCCGATTTTACTGTTTTAACCCTTAACTCCCTTTGTCTGGTTTGGGTGTACTGGCCGACCATCACTGTTCCGTCTGTGTGTCAACCTCCCATCGCCAGACAAGGAAGAGTATTTTGTTTGCTAGTCTGCCGTGGCACCATTTCTTGTTACGGCCTGGGTTATTTCTTTCTCCCTATCCCTTATGGCATGCACCTAATGGTTCTAACTCAGCTTGCCTCTTTTGGGTAGTAAACCATCCCAGCAGGATACCTCCCCGAAAGAGCCTGAGCCAGAACCATAAAAATAGATTTTCCCCTCTCCCTACCACCAAACCATGCCCTCTGATCCTCTAACCCCCCGACCTCACCATGCTCTGTATTGGCTAGGTACAGGCTGGTGGTGCCTGGGCCTTGTGCGTGCCTTCATTCCATATGTGTCCAAAACTTGCCTGCTGCCCATTCGTCTACCATGGTCTGGAGGCTTACCGTCCGTGTTTTTTGACCTCTTATGTGGGCAACTCTTTGTTTTCCCGCTCCTCTTAGGAGCTGAGCTTTATTTGATAATGGGTCTTTCATTTCTTTGGCCCATTCCTTGGTTTCCTTTATTTCTTACAACGTCGTTCTGTTTTTCCTGCTGTAATAACTTAATCCTGCTGGGCCTCTTTTAGGCCAGCCGTTTATTCCTTCTCTAAGTGGCTTGGTATGACCACTGGTTTGCTTTTATTTATGGGCTCCTATGTCCCTTTTGGCTTTCCTTTGGGCATCCTCAACCCTTTTGCTAATTCTACATTCCCATGGGCTTTTTACTAACTTCATTAGGCTTTCCTAGTCCAATAACCTTATTCTCATCCTTGGGGTTTATGGGCCTGCCATAAACCCCTTACTTTCTTAGTTTGCATTATTTTGGGCCTGCGGCGGTCCTTTCTCGCTTTTCTACCTCATACACTGCCCATGGGATGCTATTTCTCTCTTTCCGGGTTTCTTTGAGCCCACTTGCCTCTTCAAGACCCATTTGTTTATTTCTTGGGCCTGTGATCCATTATTCCTGCCGCTTGGGCCTAATGGTTTTGCTGTCTGCTTTGTCAATTCTTTGTTGCCCTTGTTATTGGGTTTTCTCTCTTTCCACCTGGATTCTCACAAATGACCCTCAACATTTAGCCTCCTGAACATATGAAACGTTCCTGCGGTTCATATGTGAATGAAAAGACGTTTCTGCCCGTCTCTCTTCTCATCTTTTTCTTCTTCTTTTTTTTCGCGGGTATTTTTTAAGCTGTGGACCCTTTCTTATATATATATATATATATATAATATTTTCCTTCCTGCTGCGAACAGGGTTGTCTCTTCGAATTTCCCAGTTTGGCAGTTATTCTTTAAGTATAGCCGCCGTTTCATTAATTTCATCCCATTCTGATGGTTAACCCGTCACCTTCCTTCGTGCTGTTATTAATGACCTGGGTATTTAAGGAAGAATCCTTTTGCACTTTAAACACAAACTCCTTCTTTTCCAAGAATACATATTCTTCATCTCTTACTCTTCACTATCTTCTCCTTTTCAAACACCCGTACCCATCTTCTCCGACTAAGTCTTCTCACCATGTCGCCGGTGAAAAGCCAAGGCTCTTCCCGCCGTTAAGGGAAGGCAATCACTTCCGACTCTCCTGCCGTTCTTGACGTAGGCGAGGAGACGGAACACTCTGATTCGGAGCAGTTCGCTGGGGAAGAGACACGGCGCGACCCCAACAGTGAATGCACCCCTTTGATTGATTCGTGGTATGAAGCCCACCCTTACTTTCCAAAAGTTCCTGGTGACTATGCGCCGCCGCCGCCGGGTCGCGTATGGCTTGCCTTTGGCCGGCGAAACCTGACATCTCTTGGGCTCCGTTAGCATCTTTAATCCTCGATCTAGCCATTCGCCAAGGCATCTCATTTCTCGTACCCATTCATTTCGAATTTGGGTCCGGCATTGCCTTGGGTTGGAGAGAATGGGTTGACAGTGAGCTATCCGATACCCGCTTCATGGGGTTGTTGCAACAAGCCGGCATCTTGAAAGCTATTGTCTCATCTCGCTGCCTGTCGAACTTCAAGGACCTCTACAACCTCCGACATTTGGTCCGACGGTGGTGTACCACTACCCACACCTTCTTTTTCTAGGGTGGCGAACTCACCGTTACCCTCGAAGATGTGGCCAATCAATTACTCCTGCCTATTCTTGGTGATGCCGATCCTGCCACTCTAGAGTTTTCTTCGAAGGAAGAGGCTATTAAGGCTGAATTGAGGAAAAAGATGGCCGGAAACGCCAAACTATCATATTGGGTTAGTTCTTCTTCTAAGTTTTCTGTAGCTGCTCGCCGCGCGGCTTTTGTTGCGTTTTGGCTTTGCAAATTTGTTTTTGGGTCCCACCCCCACTATGCCATAAAGTTTTTGTACTTTCGTTTAGCCATCAAAATATCTGCTAGGGTGAGCCTGCCGTTGACCCGCATGTTCCTGGGGCATCTGTATGTCCAATTAGACATTCTTCGTAGTGATAAGAGTCAGGCTGGGTCCTGCCATATAGTTACCTCTTCCGTTCACTGTACCATACTGCAGCAATTGTTATTTGAGCGTTGTGCTCAATACTTGGCAAAGTGCAGATCTGCTCGCTTTGCTAGAGATAAGTACCAGATATGTCTGAGGATAATTACTGACTTTTGCGGTAGGTTTGAGTCTAATTTTCTGCTTGCTTTCCGTTGGTCTAGCTTGAAGCCCATTGGCTATTCTGTGGTTGAATCTTTTGATGAGGGCGTTGGTTTTTCTTGGAGGGCCTATAGAAACTTGGGTGCAAATTATACATGTATGGATTCTGCCATGGGTTCGTTTGTTGATACCATTGGGACTACTAGTCCTTTGGTTAGTTTTGATGAAATAGGGATTACTTATCTGGCGGCCATTAATGCCGAATGGCTGCCTTACCTAGCTAACAAAGGCATTAGGTTTGTTCACTATCTTGCTAACCGAGTGAGAAGGCAGTTTGGGTTAGATCAGGATATCCTCGATGACATTTCCTTCCTTATGGAATCTCCTATTTCAGTCCGCCCTTTCCTGTGGCATACTGCCTTTGAATTTTGGAAGCAACGCTTTAATGCCATTACAGTTCCCGGTTCACTAAGGGAGGGCCTCTGTACTCCTCCCATGCATGGTTATTGGCACGTGGTGATGACTACATTTGTTTATGAGCTAGTAGGTAGCCATGACTTCTCTCTTATTCCCCTTGATGGGCTAGGTATGGTCATCTCGGTTAACCCTCGCTTGCTTCTTCCTTCCAAATCTGTTTTGGCGTATGCTAGGAAACAGAACAAGTTAGCCATTTTTGAATGGGACGCAGAGAAAAAAGGATGGTACTGGCATGTTGGCGATTATCCTCCTGGTTGGGAGAAAAAGGTCAAAATAATAAATATCTCTGTACCTAGTAAGAAAGTTCCTGCCAAGCTTAAATCTACCGGCAAAGCCAAGCCTGCCACCCCACTACCACCTATAGGTGCTTCCCTGGCTAGTAGAACTCGACGTAGCAAAAGGAAGACAACCTCTCATCCTGTGTCTGCTGCTGAGTGGAGGGTAAGTTATCTCTCCCTTTTTTTTTTTTGACAAAATTACCTTTTCACTTTCTTGCGGCTAACCTTGCTAATTTCCTCTTCCTCCTTCCTTTTAGTCTAAGCATAAGGAAGACTTGTCAGTTACCCGCCCTATCTTGCTTGATGGGGCCGAATCTAAGGTAAGTCTCTTTTTTTTTCTTTTTCTTTTTTTGGCACATGTTCCCTCTGCCAGATGTCTTTTGTTTTGCTTAATAATTCCTTTGGTCTTCACGTTGGTATTTGCATTCACATTCTTCCCTTTTTTTCCCTTTATTTTTTTAGGAGGATCCCGAACCTCTATTCATATATCGCCCTACTGCCGAGGAGATTTCCGCCTCCATTGGTGTACCCATGGAAGGCTTTTTTGATGGGGCCGATGTGATATTCACAGCACCTGCTCCCTCTATTGCTGCACATAAGGCTCCTACCAAAGCTCCCACCCCTTCCGCCGAGCCGGTACCCAGAGAAGAGGGTACTCATATCGAAGGGGTTGGTGAGACTACACCTTTGTCCGCTAAGACACCCGCTCCTCTAGAGAGAGCCATTTCTCCTACCGTCGTTCAAACCAAGACCGCTCCTTCCGTTCTGCCACTTGTTATTTCAACCAGTGACCCTTTTGTAGCTATCTCCTAGGCTGTAAAGGGCGGTGCTTCCCTTATTATTACTCCTTCCTCCATTCCTAATTCCGCTACCCGTGGTCCTGATACGAACTTATCCTCTGAGGGGTCCGATGACATTCTTGAGGATCCTAATGACGCGCCCATCCTGAAGAAGAGGATTTCTGATTCCGATGAAGAGGAGAGTGCTTCGCCTGAGCCTGACTTCATGGGTATGTATCTTTCCTCCCCTACTCTTTCCTTTTTTTTTTTTTTTTTTTTTTTTTTTTGTACTTGCGTTTCATTTGCACACCTATCTCCTTGCTTGCAGAGACTTTTGAGGGGCCAAGAATTACAGCAGGCATGGGAATGCCTGCTCCTGCCACACCCGTAGTGCCCATTCCTGTCGCACTTTCAGCACCCTTTTCAGCCATACCTACTGCTCCTACTTCAGCTGTACCTACAATACTTGTTTCTGCTACACTCGTAGCCCCCATTCCTGGTAGCTCTGACAAGTTTCCTTTCCCTTTTATTATATCCTCTTTTTTTTTTTTTTGTAAATCTTCTCTTCCCAGGCCACGGCTTCTCATTTTGCCTTGTGGTTTTTTTTTTTTTTTTTTTAGGTCCACTTCCTACTGCCCCTTCTCAGTTTGAGGTGGGTAGTAATTCCACTGCCATTCCGGATGATATTGCAACCTTCTTTGCTCGCTTTAACCAGCCGGAGGTTAACGACCTTGGCCCGGCAGACTTCTGGGCTTCTGGTCCTCCTTATGTGGATTTTTATGGCTTTCGAGTTCCCGAGGATTGTGTTTCTCACTTGGTGATGATCTACAGCAGTCGTGGCAACTTTATGCAAGAATTCCGTCTTGGCCGTTCTGCTAGGGAGCATTTCTTGAAGATGTTAGGATGCGTGCTGAACGACATTAAGCACAGCTTTATTGATTCTGTTTCTGCCGAGAGAATTCTGCAGTGGAGTTTGTTCTTGATCACCTCCGTGAAGTTGCCCGAGCCCTTTTTATGAAGAGAGTTCAGCCAGCGGTTGATGCTATAGATGCTCGTATCGAGCTTCTGAAGAAAGAGGTAGCGGATTTGGAAGTTCGTCGTGAGCGCCTTCTTTCCGGCGTTAGTGGGCCCGGTCGTTTTGGAGACCAGACTCTCATTTCCGGACTCCATTGATGATGACACAGTTCCCTTCCCTTTTCTTTGTTTTTCTGTTTTTGTTATGTCACACAGAACACTTATATGTTTCCTATAGTATTTATTTGGTGTGTGTTTACCACAGTTTGGGTTTGTAATCATGACACTACACCTTGCTACTTCTTTTACTATTGCTATGACATGGTGCTAATATTTCGTATTTTTTCATTACATACTCATGAAAGCACGTTACAATTTTTTCTTCTGTGACATAGTCACTTGGAGGAATAAAAAGCAGTGAAGGAAACATAAAAGTTTTTTAACAAAAGAAAGGGACAACCACATAACTCTTTTCCCTAAGCAAAATAATATTTTAGCCATTTCTCATTAATGGGATCCATCAAGTCCTTGCCATCTATTTGAGTTAGGCAATGATACCCACTTTGATGTGCTTTCCTTATCACAAGGGGTCCCTTTCACTTTGATGCAAACTTAGATGGTCTTGCCAGGCCTCGCCTTACATAGTCTGCCACCTTTAACACTAGTTGTCCTTTTGCAAACACTCTTTCCTTGGTTACTCTGCCATAGGTTTCAGTCATCTTTTGTCTGTATCTTCGGCTACGTTCCTATGCTTCTTCTCTCTTTTCATCAAGCCCTTCTAGGTCCTCGAACCTTTCTGCTGCGAAGACTTTTCCCTCCTTTTCTTTTTCTCGCGTCTGTATGACTCTCAGGGACAGTGTCATTATTTCTGTTGGACTCACTACCTCAGTTCCGTAGACTAAGGAAAATGGTGAAAAGCCTATGGCTATCTTTGGTGAGTTTTTGTAAGCCTAGAGAGCATCTGGCAGGTGCGTCGCCCATCCTCCCGTATACTCTTGGCTCATTTTACTGATGATCTTTATGAGAGTTTGGTTTGTTGCCTCTGCTTGCCCATTCCCTTGAGGGTAATAAGGTGATGACTTGTGGTGCTTGACTTGGTAGAACTCTAGCATCCTCCTTACATCACTGTTGACAAATGGTGTGCCGTTGTCACTGTTGATCTTGTGAGGCACCCCAAACCTCATAATTATATTTTCTTTGTTGAAGTTTGCCACTACTCCCCCTGTGGCCTTACGGAGTGGCACTACTTCTGCCCACTTAGTAAAATACTTTGTAGCCACTAATATCCATATGTATCCATGTGATGGTGGGTTGACTAGCCCTACCAAATCTTGCCCCCAAGTGTGGAAGGGCTATGGGGTGACCATGCTGTGCAAGCCCTATGGATAGGTATGAATCAAGTTGGCTTGTGCTTGACAACTGTGACACTTTTTTACAAATTCTGCTTCATCTCTTTTCATGGTTGGCTAGTAGTAGCCCATTTGCAGCAGGCATTTGTAAAGCTTTTTCTTCCCCTAGTGTTCACCACATTCCCTTGAATGCACTTCTTTTATCATTTCTTTTGCTTCTTCAGGGCCCAAACACCTCAAAGTGTCTCCATCATATCCTTTTTTGAAAAGGACCATGTTATGCAAGAAGTAAAGTTTTGCCAATCTCTTAAGCTTGTATCTTTCACTGTGCTTTTGTGGCAGGATGCCTTCTGTTAGGTACTGCGTGAAAGGGCTTCTCCAATCCTTGCTGACGAATACAGCATAACTTTCCTCCCTGTCTACCGCAAGCTGGCAAGTCCCACATTGGGTTTGGACTTGATCTGCATCTTTACCCATACTTGGCCAATAGAAGCCTGCCCTCTGAAGTCTGCGGTAAAGACTGACTTCTCCGCAGGACCCGCAAGTCTTGTCGTGTATTTCTTTCAATTTTCTCTGGGCTTCTTCCTGTCCCACGCATCTAGATAAGATCCCACCTGGCATCCTGCGGTACAACTCTTCCTTTACCAAGGCGTAGTCTTTTAGTATCTTTAATTCTGCTGCATCGTCTCCCTTTATCAAGATTTCCTTTATGGGGATCCGCCAATCCCCTTCGCCCTGTTCCTCCCGGAACTTTTCCTTCAGCACCTCAATGATGGATTCTTCCCTCTTGCTGACTTCTATCTTGGTGCTACTCCCTTTGAAGATTATTTCCGAACCCAGTGCGGCTAATGCGTCCGCAAACCAATTTTTGTTTCTTGGAGCATGCTCTATTTCGAAGGTTAAGAATTTTTCTTCCATTCTCTGGGTCATAACTCTGTATGGGGCTAGGTTAGGCTCCTTTAAGGAAAAGCTTCCCTTGGCCTGGCAGAAAACCAAGTTCGAATCTCCCAGTACCCTTAAATATTTGACTCCTATTTCGAGAGCCGTGGCAAGCCCAGTTAGGTAGGCTTCGTACTCGGCCGTGTTGTTTGAATAGGGGAATTCCAGCTTAAATGACAGCGCTACTGCCTTGTCTTCTTCATGATACAAAACTACTCCCACCCCTTCGGAATGGGTAGTAGAAGGCCCATCAAATTTTTATCACCCACTGTTCCCTGACTTCTTCTGCCATGGCTACTTCCCCTGGAACTTCATCATCCAGCGAGAATTCTTCCTCTCCTGGAAACTGTGCCAATAAATCTGCTATAGCCTGACTTTTCACTGCCCTAGGTGTCCCCATTCTCAAGTCGTATTGTGATAACTATAGCAACCACTGGGATATTCTGCCGGAGAGGATCGGCTGTTGTAACAGAGCTTTAATGGCATGAGATTTAGTCATCAGCCATACTTCGTAGGCCAAGAAATAATGACGCAACCTCTATGAAGCGTATACAATGGCCAGGCATGCTCTCTCTGCCCTTGGGTAACGAGTTTCCGCATCTTTTAAAGCGCGGCTGATGTAGTATATTGGCTGCTCGGCACCACTCCCATCTTCCTGAGCGATTAGTGCACCAATGGCATATGAGTTGGTGGCCAAATAAAGTAGCAGTGATCTTTTATGGATAGGAGCTTGCACCGTGGGGAGGTTCATCATTATCTGGTGTAGCCTTTTGAAGGCTGTTTGCTGCGCTTTCCCCCACTTAAAACTTTGCCCCTTTTTAAGTAACTTGGTGAAGGTAGAGGTGATTGATGCCAATCTAGGGATGAATCTTCGAATATATGAAACTTTTCCTAAGAAGCTCTTTAACTCTTTTACTGTGGCCGGAGGTCTCATAGTTGCTATAGCTGTGGCTTTGGCCGGGTCCACGTCTATGCCCCTACTGTGAACCAAGAAACCGAAGAATTTCCCAGAGGACACTCTGAATGCCCACTTGAGGGGATTCATCCTTAACTTAAAAGCTCTATATCTTTCGAATACCCTTTTCAACACGCAAAAGTGTTCTTCTTTCCTCCTTGATTTAACCACTATGTCATCCACATAGTCTTCTAGCTCTTGGTGCATCATATCGTGAAATATGGCCGTCATTGCTCGTTGATAAGTTGCACCTGCATTTTTTAACCCTAAGGGCATCACAGTATAGTAGAAATTGCTCATGGGTGTTCTGAAAGTAGTTTTCTCTGCATCCTTTGGTGCCATCCTGACCTGATTGTATCCACTGAATTCGTCCATGAACGAAAATATGGCGCTTCCTGCTGTGGAATCTATTAGTAAATCCATGTTTGGCAATGGGAACTCGTCCTTTGGACAGACTTTGTTGAGATTTCTGAAATCTACACAGCATCTTATCTGACCGTTCTTCTTCTTCACTGGTACTATGTTGGATAGCCAGCGAGGATGCTGAATAGGCTTGATGAATCCTGCGGCTAACAACTTCTGCACCTCTTTGACTATTTGCCCTTCTATTTCTGTGTAAAATATCCTGGCAGGCTGGGCCACCAGCTTGGCCTCTGGGTCTACATTTAATGTATGCGCAACTAGCCCGGGATCCAGTCCTGGCATTTCACTGTAGTCCCAAGCAAAAATGTCTTTGAATTCTTTCAACAGCAGTATCAGTTCTGACTTCTCATTTTCTGTCAGGCTCGCATTAATTGAGATAGGCCTTGGTTCTCGTGAACCAGACCTTAGATCAACTTCTTTCAACTCTTCCACTGCCACAACTTGTGTGTCCTTTTCTGCCGCAACTTCTTCATCCTTCTCTTTTTCTTTTCCCAAACTTTCTTCAGCGATGTAACACGCCAAACTCTTGTGTTGCCCTTTTTGGGTGGGACCCACTTGCATCTCACCCGTGGGCCCCATGCACCTTTATAACTTGTACACAATCTTGCCATCAAGGCTTCGGACCCTGATGCACTGAGGTGTTTCTTTTGGCTCTACGGCAGGCACTTCTTTTCTTTTCTTCTTTCATGCCAGTAGCTCTCTTAGATAGGGTTTTGGGTCACCTAGGACATCTTCCCACCTAGGCACGAAGGTTCCTCACGGCTTTGAAACCGAGTTTTCCCCAGACGGAGCCCATTGGTCATAAAACATGGTTTCCACCAAGTGGGCTTCTACCTGCTCGAATGGCAAGGGGTTTGCAGCTATGCGTATCATCCTGCTATTCAATCTTCCTTTCACACATTGGTGGTAGGTGGATGGGACCAATCGGTGTTTGTGCAACCAGGGCCTTCCCAAAAGCACATGATAGGATACTTCCATTCTGACCACATGGAAATGAGCTAAAGAAGCTATAGGGCCTACTTTCAACCACAATTGAATGTGGCCTGCGGTGTACGCACCTCTTCCGCTGAACCCTGTTACTTCCATCCGACATCCTTGGATCTTTCTTTCTAAAATTCCTGCTGCTTGCAAGGTGCTCAACGGAATGAGGTTTACGAAAGCACCTGTATCCACCAAGGCCCTCTTGATGGGGATTTGATTTATGGATGTTGCTAAATAGAGAGGCCTCCTATGATCCGGGTATCCCACCTCCATATCCTCACTGCTGAACGTGATTTTTGTTGATTCTTGTAGAAGGGCTCTGTCTTCTGGCATTTCTGCTGACAGGCATTCCACCCCTGCCCCGGAGGCGATACTTACCAAAGCCTCTGTGGCTATTTTCCTTTCTTTTACTGTAAGTCCCAACTGGTCAAATAGATTTTTGAATTTGGCACTCTGGTGTAGAGTGGTAATCGCCGCGGTAGGTAGAGCCAAGTTTTCTTCCTCGTCCTCTCTCGAGTCTACGCATATTACCACTGCTGCTACACCCTTTCCCTTGTGGTTTGGGAGTGAATTTCTTTGGACTTCCTATTGGGTTAGCTCCAATGTGCCTTCTTTAATCCTGCGGTGCACCAACCTGTGAAGCGCCCAGCATTCTGCGGTGGGATGTTGTATATAGTTGTGCAGGCGGTAGAAATGAGGATCTCTCATCTCTTCCTCTGCGGGCTCTTTGGAAACCTGGTTGGGTTTAAAGATCCCATCCGCTATCCATTTGTCTAGCAGCACATCCAGCTCCTTAGGAGTACATGGTAAGGATGGGGGCGTATCATACTCCTTCCCTTCTGTTTTCCTTCTCCGCTCTCCAGTGGACACTGCCATAGCCTGCGGGGTGTTTCTTTTGTCTAAACTGGGTTTTACAGACTTAGCCATCTTTCTAACTTTTTGCAATAGCTGTGCGAACTGGGAAATTTCTAGATTTTTTAGGACAGCCTTGAATTCCTAAATCATGTTAGTCATGCACATTTCTACTAAGGTCCTTTCTTCACAGTGGTCGTAGCAGTCAAGTGCTATGTCCCTGAACCGCTTGATGTATTCCATCAAATTCTCGCCATTCCTTTGCTTGGTCGCTTGTAGGGTTGCAAGTATTACTGTTTCCTCTCCGTGGAAGTACTTAGTGCAAAATACATCCACCATGTCATCCCAAGTTGAGACAGATCCTGGTTTTAAGTCGATGTACCAGGTGTATGCCTGGTCACACAGTGACTTTGAAAACTTCCGTAGACATAAGTCTTCGTCTGCTGCATAAGGGTCAAGGGTATCAATAAATTTGCTCACGTGCTCAACTGCACTTCCCTTTCTGCCATCGTATTGTGCAAAGGCCCTTTGCTCATACCTCTCGGGGTATGGTTTGCTGAGTACCTTTAGAGGGTAAGGAGGTCTTCGTGCGTAAAACCTCTCCTTTGGTGTTCTGGCTCTCTCTTGCTCTAGGAGAGCCACTACTTCAGCCATAGTAATGAAGCGTTGTTCTGCGTTCCGTGGGGCACCTCCTGCCAGTGTCTCCTCTCTGTCTGCCGCATGCTCTGGGTCATGCTGGCTGCCTTTCTCCTTTGATTTGTTTGCTTTTAATTGACGGATATCTTCCATTATTTGTTGCTGTGAGTGCTGCAATGATTGGAATACTTCAATAAAGGTGTTGACATTGTCCGCGAGGACTCTTGTCTGAGGCTGAGGATCAGCCCCCGTTCTGTTGGCACCTTCTGTTTGGTTAAGTTGCTGTTGGTGAGGTGTTGTTGGCTTGGATTCTGCTTGCGAGGGTACGGCACTCATATTCCGTGTCGTCCTGGATTTTCGTGGTATTGTTTGTAAGGGGCTCTATTTTTTTTTTCTTTTGCCCCTATCTGCTTTCCAACTCCCCAGTGAAGTCGCCAATTGTAAGGGGGTGGGCTGTGACTGTGGTGTTGGGTTGTCTCCTACTGCACTAAGCCCAAGTTTTCTGGATAAGAGAGTCGAGACCGGCCCAGCTTCAGTTGGTACGGCTTGTGCGCAAACTAGGCTAAATCTGCCAGGGACGTGTTCACGGCAGGCGAAACTGTTTCAGATAAATCGTGGCAGGCAGACATAATAATAATAATAATAAAATAAACAGAAAATATCTAGCCACTTTAATGGGGAATTGACCAAATAGCCCTTAAAATCAATTACAATAACATTACTATTTGTTTTCTTTTTTACAGAAGAGAAAAAGGCATAACAGAGGACATCAAATGTTTATAAGCATGGGTTAGTCGGAATATTAGAGGAAATTGACCGGAAATTCAATTCGCAGGAGCAGAACCACAAAGGGGAGAACATTCCTCCTCAAAGCAGTCAATCTCTCAGGAAAAAGTCCTGCCGTAGAGGTTAACCGCCCTGAGGGAAACGGGTCTGAGTGGTTTTCTGTGTAGGTACTCTCGAGTTTTTTTACAGAGGGCCGGATTTCATGAGGGAGAGAAGGGACTAATTTACCGGTGCATGCCCACCTTTTTAATTCTCACTATTTCTTTCTTTCTTCTCACTTCGTTTTCTTTGCTATTTCTTTTAATTTTTCTATTTCTTAGTCAAAGTTCTGCTGTTCCTCCTCTTTTCTGTTCACGGCAAGACTCTCTTTTATAGTGCCTGCCGTGACCCGATTTTACTGTTTTAACCCTTAACTCCCTTTGTCTGGTCTGGGTGTACTGGCCGACCATCACTGTTCCGTCTGTGTGTCGTCCTCCTATCGCCAGATAAGGAAGAGTATTTTGTTTGCTAGTCTGCTGTGGCACCCTTTCCTGTTACGATCTAGGTTATTTCTCTCTCCCTATCCCTTATGGCATGCACCTAATGGTTCCAACTCAGCTTGCCTCTTTTGGGTAGTAAGCCATCCCAGCAGGACACCTCCCCGAAAGAGCCTGAGTCGGAACCATAAAAATAGATTTTCCCCTCTCCCCACCACCAAACCATGCCCTTTGATCATCTGACCCCCTGACCTCACCATGCTCTGTATTGGCTGGGTACAGGCTGGTAGTGCCTAGGCCTTGCGCGTGCCTTTATTCCATATGTGTCCAAAACTTGCCTACTGCCCATTCATCTGCCGTGGTCTGGAGGCTCGCCGTCCGTGTTTTTTGACCTCTTATGTGGGCTGCACTTTGTTTTCCCGCTCCTCTCATGAGCTGGGCTTTATTTGATGATGGGTCTTTCATTTCTTTGGCCCATTCCTTGGTTTCCTTTATTTTTTGCAATGTCGTTCTGTTATTCCTACTGTAATAACTTAATCCTGTTGGGCCTCTTTTAGGCCAGCCGTTTATTCCTTCTCTCAATGGCTTGGCATGGCCACTGGTTTGCTTTTATTTATGGGCTCCTATATCCCTTTTGGCTTTCCTTTGGGCATCTTCGGCCCGTTTGCTTTCTTTGGGCTTCCTCGGCCTGTTTGCTTTTTTTGGGCTTCCTTGGCCCTTTTGCTAATTCTACATTCTCATGGGCTTTTTACTAATTTCATTGGGCTTCCTTGACCCAATAACCCTATTCTCATCCTTGGGGTTTATGGGCCTGCCATAAACCCTTTACTTTCTTAGTTTGCATTACTTTGGGCCTGTAGCGGCCCTTTCTCGCTTTTCTACCTTATACACTGCCCATGAGATGCTATTTCTCTCTTTCCAGACTTCTTTGAGCCCACTTGCCTCTTCAAGACCCATTTGTTTATTTCTTGGGCTTGTGATCCATTATTCCTGCCTCTTGGGCCTAATGGTTTTGCTGTCTGCTTTGTCAATTCTTTGTTGCCCTTGTTATTGGGCTTTCTCTCTTTCCACCTGGATTCTCACAAATGGCCCTCAACAGTAGTCATGTCATCAATTAATTGTTTAAATTCAAGTTTTTGTAGTTTAAAATAATGCATAAAAAAATGAGTTTATGAATCAAATGGTAAATAACATTCGATTAGCATGAAAATTGGCATGCATGTTAAAACATAACAAAACATGTAATCCAACGATGGAATTTTCAAATATGAATTTAATAAAAAGCTATTAGATTGTGTAACATTGTTTAGAGTTACACCTAAGTAATATTACATAACTCAATATTTTTTAATTGGATGCAAATTTTGATAAATCTACTGCTAGATTATAATATCTTCTTATATTCTCCATACTTGTAAAATTTCAAGGTGATAAAAGATTAATAGTTATGTCATCAATCAATTGTTTAAATTCAAGTTTCTATAGTTTAAAATAATGTATGAAATATGAGTTTATGGATTGAATAATAAATAATATCTGATTAGTATGAAAATTGACATGCATGTTATAAACATATAAAACATGTAATTCAATAGTGATATTTTAATAAATAAATAAATATATATATATTTTTTGGAGGAGAGAAAAGTGAGACTTTTTTTTTTTTTTTTTTTGGGAAGGAGAAAAGTGAGATTCAAACCATAAATATGTCAACAGTGTTCAAATAATAGTCCATTAGTAATGACAACATTTGTAAATGTTCTACAATATTATATTTAAGTGAAATCTTTTTAGAAACTTTAATACTTATGTAAAATACTTTAAAAGTTTAAAATTTAAATGAAACATATTCCAAACTTTTAAGATTTAGTGTGTGTTTGGCATTGGCTTAAAAAGCCAGTTTTGTTTACTATTTATATTATTTTTGCCACTATTCATGGGTCTCATTACACTTTTTGATACTATTCATGGTCCTACTGTACTATTTCAGCTACCTTTTAGCTTTATCTAGAGTACTTTCAGTAAAAAGTTTTCAATTTCAGCTAAATAAGTCATTCCTAAACGGACTCTTAAAAGGAAATTTATCTTAAAATAATATACATGCTATTAAAAAAAAGTGCTATGTCTACAACATTTTTACAACACTTTTACAACAAATCTTAGATAGTAAGTTATTATTCGATCTAATTTGAATCTACAATTTAAATTACTTTTTGCCCACTCATAACAATCAATAACAACTTTCCACTTAGATTTTGTTGTGAAAATACTATGAACATAAGATTTCTCATTAAAAAAAATTCATGGGGCAAGGGGACTATTGATCTCATAATGGTTTTATGCGTCCCTACCTCCCATGGGTCCTTTTTTATCACACTACTCTTCCTCACCACGTTTCTCTAGTTGGCAGTTAGCATTTTTTTTTTTTTTTTTTGGGAATAAAAAGGGATGTTTTCGGTGTGGACTCATCTACCCAACGCCATGTGACGACAATAAGTAATATCATGTGTACCATCGGGATCTTATTAGAGCTATCGCTCATACTATTCATTAAGTGAAGCGATTTGAGAGCTTTTACCGCTGAGCCACACCCCACACTGGTTAGTTGATAGTTAGCATTGTCCTTGGCCCTGATGCCTTGTCGATCTTATTAGACTAAAGTATACTAGTCACCTTAAAAATTTTGGCCATTTGTTTTAATTTTATTTTTATATTGACCTTTTATGTTTCAAAATTTCATTTTTATAAAGGACCAAACACAAAAGTGAATTAAATATGAATGGTCAAAATAATTTTTTTTTTTTAGTAAAGTCATTTTTTTGAAACATAAAATCCCAAAATGAAAATAACCGCAAATTATATTAAAGGCTAAAAGTGTACTTTAATAATTGGCAGAGGGCAATTTTCCCATGACTTTGCTGAAAATTCCTTTTAGGGTTTGTTTGGGATTCGCTTGTTGAAATTGAAAACTTTTTGTTGAAAGTACTGTAAATAAAGGTAAAAATTAGCTGAAATAGTACAATACAACCTATGAATATTATCAAAAAGTGCAGTGAGGCCTACAAATATGAGCAAAAATAAGCTAAATAGTAAAATAAACTAATTTTTCAATTTGAAACTAAATGCACACTTATTGTGCATTTGGGTTAGGATTAAAAATTAAAATTATTTTACTATTTAGCTTATTTTTGCTACTATTTATGGACCCCACTGCACTTTTTGGCAGAATTCATGGGTTTTATTGTACTATTTTAATTAACTTTTATCTTTATCTACAGTACTTTCAGTAATAATTTTTTAATTTTGATAAAATAAATTGTATCCAAAGGCACCATTAATATTACTCTAGCTGATTTCTTTGTCCCCCAAGTCTCCTAGATTAGACCCCTAGATTAGAAAAAAGACAAAGAAATACCTACTCTAACTCTACATGGTGCACGCGATAGAAAAAGAAAGAGAACTAGAGAAGTAATGTAAAACAAAACACATCTCCCACTGAATTTTAATGCCACAAAACTCTCATCCCTCATTTTCAAAAAAAAAACTCTCATCCTTCTTTTTAGCTAACCTTGAAACATTTTTTATCCCATTCACGACACATTTTATGACTTATATAAATTTATTTATTTATTTACTCACAACTCAAATTCTTTAATATATATTGTTTATAAGATGATTTTTACTGAACTTTTATGTGGTTTAAAAATATATTTATATTTTAAGTTTAAGAGATACAAACTTGAGAATAATTTAGTAAAAATATATTTTCAATTCCATTTAAAATGCTTACAAAATAATATACTATTCTACTAATCCATATCTTCAAAACAAACTTATTCAAATTTTTTTTTTTTAGAAAAGAAAATTATGACACTAGACAAAAAAAAAAGGGTTCATCACATGCGCTTTGTGTGTGCAATGAGGTTCTTTTTTATTTTTGGTTTAGTGAAATAATGTTTAGAAGTGAGATGAGATTTTTTTTTTTTTTTTTTACTTTTTATTTTAGGTTTAGTGAAATAATATTTAAAAGTGAGATAGAGATAGTGTCCTAATTTCTATATGTAAGAGTTGATAAAAGTTTGAAAACCTAAAACTTAGCAACATAAAAAAAATAATAATAATAATAAATTACTCTATTAACTGGTTTGTATTTTTAAATTTAAAATTATTTAACTAAAAATTAAGGTTATTTTTTAAAGTTTAGAAATGGGTGGGAGAATATTTTAGTAGGGAATCTATAAAACCCAAACAAAAATACATCTCTTGTTCAGATAAACTTGTCGTCCTTTTTTTACCTATTCACGCCAAGTTTTTTTTTTTTTTTTTTTTTAATCTTATTTTTAAATTTTCAACTTTTCTGACCTTTTTTTTGTTCCTCACCGAAACTCAGCCCGTGTGACTCAAATTCCAAACAAAATAATAATAAAATGTACATGCTTGTGCGGCACTAAAGCCTTACGGCATCCATTATATTTTTTTCTCTTCTATAACTTACTTTTTCACAGTTTCAAAGTATGAATTTTTGCTATAAATCCAAAATTTTAATACTTAGAAGAATATAGAAAAGAAAGATCGAAAAGGAAGCAAAGCTGTGATTTTCTAAGTATATTTATACCCTCAACACTTTTTGATTGAATTATTTTCTCAAGTTATTTTAAGCAATCAAATTAGATGTCTAAACTTTTGGTCTTTTGATTAATCTCTTACTTTGATTGTTAGTAATTATGGATGGGCTAATTATGTTTCTTCATTTTAATATATGAAATATATATTTGTAGTTAATTGAGATTGTAGAGAATTCTAAATGTAATAATGAGTATGGGGAATTCTAAACGAACTTGTATTGAGGTAGATTTTGCAAATCTTCCTTTGAATCCTTCTTTAAGAAGAAATTTTTTAATCATTGTCCTAAAGATAAAAATCAGGTTTTAAGAACATATCTACAATATGGACTTTGTCAAGTAATTGACTATACTTTTCCACAAAAGTAAATTTGAAAAAAATAAAGTGTTGATCTATTTCAACACGGTTCAATGAATATAAGAATCAAATTAGGAAATGTTAATGAGTGTTCTTAGGGTATTAGTTAATAATCCATATAAAGAAAGTTTTTATGGAAAATGAAAAAAAAAAAAGTAATTAATATTTTGACAGCTTTTTTCATTTTCTATAAGAGTGATATTAAAACTTTCCTAAAGTGGATTATTAATGAGTGCCCTAAGGGCACTCATTAGCAAAACTCATTTTTTATTATTGTCTTTTAATGTTGCCCCTCTGAGTTGAAATCTTGGCTCTGCAACTTTCTTTAATTATCTTATAACTACCCTTTTCCCTAAGTTTCTCTTGTTGACTATATGTATAGGGACGGGTTCAAACTATATATACGATACACTATAAAAAATGTCATTACCATTGATTATCACTTCAACCCATTGCCATTTTGTGCTTATTTGGCCAACATGTGGGCAGAGCAGCCTGGTTATCTTATCCTATATATCTGAGCACATGATTAAAAGCCACATCCTTGAAAAAGTACTCTGCTCATCCCCGATTATCCTAATATATTGCAAATGACTAACCCCACACCTGAAGTTCTAGTGAAAAAATAGCACCATTCCATTCACATTAACTTTATATCAGTCCAGAGGAGGTGGTGACTTTCATTGGTTGTGATCCACTGTAGTACTGTACATGAAAGCTAGCTAGTTGTTGAAACTCTTTGATACAGTGTGTACAATTTGTACCGGTCCTCTGATTATGCCATGTGCTTTAGTAAAATATCAACTGAGTCTGAGTGCACAATTTGATTCAATGTATCTATCTCCTGGTTTGCCATGAACCTACCTATTTGGCTATTAATATCATTCGAAACAGGAATCTTTACTTGTGGACATAATTTTTGCATTGACATAATTGTGAATAGTAGAGAAAAAAATATATGTTTATTTGAAAGTAATAAATAGTCATTTACAGTTAATCAGAAAACTTGGACTCTTTAGGCTCCGTTTGTTTTGACTTCAAACGGAATTCAGAAATCCTTTTCCGGAAAATAGCGTGTTTGGTAGGTCCAGAAAATTAGGTCAAACTGAAAATATTTTCAATTTGACCGTAAAATAAGGCTTCTGGGGTGGAAAATCATTTCAGTCCTCATTTTCACTTCAAACATTTTCCATTCTGCTCTCTCACACGCACTCGACACACACAGAGCTCTCCAAGCTTCGATCCACACACCGAGCGAAGAAGCTCCAAGCTCCGAGCTCCAAGCCCCGATCCACACACCGAGTGAAGAAGCTCCAAGCTCCGAGCTCCAAGCCCCGATCCACACACCGAGCTCCACCATCTCCCTCACGCCAAACGCTCAAGCCCATATCCCTCACGCAGTTGATCCTCTCCACGCACGGTGAGTTTCCCTTTTCCATTTCTCAGTCCGATCCGCTCATTTCTCTGTCCGATCACCCTTATTTCTCCGATCCACACTCTCTCATTTCATTTCTCAGTCCGATCCACACAGCTCCGATCCACACACTCACTCACCTCCGATCCACTCACCTCACCGGTCCAGCCATCCTCCCGATCCGATCTCTGAAATATATATATATATATATATATTTATTTATTTAGTTGTTTATTTATATAAATATTTATATAATTATTTACATGTTTTTATCTATTAATTTTTGTATTATACATTGTTTATAACTGTGTATTTGTGGGTAATGTATATCAAAATTTTGGGACTTTTCTGATTGCAGGTTATTTATTAATTTTTTTCAATTATCCATTGTCGATTAAACTGTGTATTTGTGAATTATGTATATGAAATTTTGGGGCTTTTCTGATTGCAGGATATTTATCAACTTTTTTAATTATCCATTGTTTATGAAACTGTGTATTTATGGGTGATGCATATATCAATTTTGGGGCTTTTCTGATTGCAGGTTATTCCCAATTGGTTTGTGGTCTGAAATTTTTTTTTAGAATTTTGGGGCTTGACTGGTTATGCATGATTGGTTTTTGCTGTTATTTTTATTAGAATTCGGTTATGGGTTATGTGTAGAAATTTTGGGGCTTCACCCATGCTTCGTGTTATTATGTTCTTGCAGACCAATATGTGTGTGTTTAAAACTTCATTGAAGGTGTTTTGGGTATATAGGTGATTATAAATAGAATGTAATGTGATGGTATTGTAAGATATCAATGTGTAGTTATCAATGTGATGGTATTGTTATAGTGTAAATAGAATGCAATGTGATGGTTTGGATGTTATATGTTTGTGGCTGATTTTATTTATGGTGTAATCAATACCATACTTGTTTACATACCTCTTAAACTACAATGTTTGTGATTTTGTTAGATGAAGAAAAAAACCAAAGCCGCAATTCTTGCCTCAGTTGCATCTGTCCTCCTTGTGGGGGTTGCATTGTTAAAGAAATTACGACGTAGACGTAGAGAACTGCCTAGGGCGCCTTATGTTAACCATGCCGCCGAGAGAGAGGAATACATAAATAGTGTTTTGCATGGAAGTGAGAGACATTGTGTGAATCAACTTAGGATGAAGCCTATAGCTTTCCACCACTTATGTCACACCCTCACTGAGGGGGAGCACGTACGTCCGACTGTTCACATGTCTGTTACGGAGCAAGTGTTCATTTTCTTGCACATTATTGGTCATAATGTGAGGTTTCGTGTAATGGGTAGTCGGATCTATAGATCAACTGAGACTGTTAATAGATACTTCAAGATTGTCCTTAGGGGGGTCCTGAAATTATATAGAGCTCTAATAAGACTGCGTAGCGAAGATACACCTCCAGAGATAAGAAATAGCAGAAGGTTTTACCCATATTTTAAGGTAAATATTGCGACTTGTGTGTTTTTGTAAATTGTGAAGATTTATGTAATTTTAAACCATTATGTTTGTCGAAAATTAGGATTGTGTTGGAGCAATAGATGGTACACATGTTCGTGCATCTGTGCCACCTGAAATACAAGGAAGATTTCGTGGTCGCAAAGATAGAACCACGCAAAATGTGTTAGCTGCCATTAGTTTTGACTTAAAGTTCACTTATGTGTTGGCTGGATGGGAAGGCAGTGCACATGATTCACGTGTATTAAATGATGCATTTGCTAGGACAGGGGGATTTTCAATTCCCAATGGTATTAAACGATTACTTCACCCTTTTGGTTTGTTAGTTTAATAAATATTATGTGTTTTCCTAAACATAGTAGTGATTTGGTGTTTTTTTTTTAATATATGTAGGTAAATTTTATCTTGGTGATGTTGGGTATGGTAATAAAAATGGAATATTGTCACCGTATCGGAGTGTACGATATCACTTGAAAGAGTTTAGTGATCGTCCTCCTGAGAATGCGCAAGAATTGTTCAACCTCCGACACTCTTCATTGAGAACTACCATTGAGCGAGGGTTTGGAGTGGTGAAAAAACGTTTTCGAGTGTTAGATGCAGAACCATATTGGTCTTTCCCAACCCAAGTGAAAGTAGTGTTAGCGTGTTGTGTGGTTCATAATCACATTATGGGGGTTGAACCAAATGAACATATTATGGAAGATGCAATGAACCAAGTAGAGCTTAGTGACCACCAACAAGAAACACAATCCCATCGGGAGTCCGTCGAAGATAGTAGATCATGGAATGCTAAGAGAGATGAGATATGCCAAGCCATGTGGTCTGATTATATCAGGAGTGGAGAGTAGTATTTTATTTAGATTTCTATGATTGTAATGTGTTTTTCCTTTTTGTTTTTTTGTAAAGACAATGTATGTAATATAGACTTTTGGTGATGTAATGAAAAAGAATTTTTAGCATTACATTGTTATTTGATGGTATTACATTGTCATTTCCATAGTTAGCATGTTCCATTCTGTTGTACACATTCATAAGCGTGGTTGTATGTGTGTTTGATTTGTTATTCATGTTCCGAGCGTAATTACTAAATGCTACTCTGACTATACTATTTTCATATGTAGTAATGTCAAAGGGGAAAGAAAAAGTTGGTGGCAGCAAGCAATTTAGGTGGCTGCCACCTATGCATGAGATGATGCTAAAGATACTTACAGAGGAGGCTGGAAAGGGCAATAAGCCCTCTAATACTTTTAGGGCCGGCTCCTTTGCTCTTGTAGCCAAGGAGATAACGGCCCATTTCGGGGTTGAGTGCCACCCTGTATTTGTGGAGAACCGGATGCGGACTCTAAGGTCCATGTGGTCAACTATTCAAGAGCTTAGAAGGAAGAGTGGATTCGGTTGGGACGAAAATCTGAAAATGATAACTTGTGACGCAAAAACATACCAAGAAGAAGTTATGGTATGGCTTCCATCTATATTTTCTTAATATAGATAATAATATATGTTTTTGCCTTTCATATGAAATTTATAGTGTCATACTTTTTAGAATTCCATTGCTTTTATAAGGTTTTCCAAACATAACTTTCATGTCACCTTACCTATGTATTATATCTATACATATTTATGCATTTTCATCTATCTATATGTGTATATGTGTCTGAGCTACAATTTTCTTTGGTAAAGAAAAGATTGATAATGTTGGGAAAGTGTGCATAGTCTTTTATATTGAATTTATGAGAGAAGTTATTATTGCATTGTTATATACGTTCTTTTCTCCCTTACAGGCACATCGGAAGCATGCCGAGTATCTGAACAAAAAAATTGAGTTTTACGATGAATTAGCGATTGTGGTGGGAAAGGACACAGCCACAGGTGGCTTTGCTAAGTCCGGAGTGGATATCGAAAATGAGCCAGATAATGGGGATAATGGGGATAGTGCAGACTTTGTCGCAGATAATGTGGAGGAATGTGTGGTTGAAAAGGGGAAGAACGCAAATGAATCATCCACCACTGGGTCGAGAATTTCCAAGTCCCGCAAAAGAGGGCGTGCAGCTTCTACTGTTGATGATAGTGTGCTGACTGATCTGTCTGATCAGCTGAAGGAAATAACTGGCGCTCTGAAAGAAATTAATCGGGGCCCGGTAGATTATACAACTTTGTATAATGAGGTAATGGCTATGATGGCGGAGGGATATAGCGAAGATATGCTCGCTACTGCCTTCGACCATCTTTGTGAGAATGAGAAGACGGCACGTGGATTTTTAGCCAAGAATGCTAGGTTGAGGAAGCTATGGTTAGATGGTTATTTTTTCTCACAAATTTGATTTGCTTATTTCATGTTGACTGTGATGGTAGATTTAGGAATTAACTTATGTTGTAGTATTAATATTGACCTATCAATGTATTATATATGTACTCTTTTGTATTATTGGGACGATATAATTGCCCAAATTATGTATTTGTACTATTCAGATACCACAAATAGGTATCATTTTTGTATGCCATTGAGGTGTAATGCCAATGGTGAACGATTGATGTGGCTGTTTTTATATAAATATTATGGGTTTTTATATAAATATTATGGGTATATTCGAATGATTATGTTTGATGTTATAATTTTCCGTAAAGTATTGTTACAGATATGTATAGGGAATGCAGGTTCTTGAATTTTATCTATAAGAGTAAAATATAGTTTCAAACTAGTTATTTTTAAGCTCTAACTCCAGCTCGATTATGTTGATCCAAATTATTTTCCGTAAAGTATTTTCCGAACCAAACATGGGAAAACGTTTTCCGTAAAGTATTTTCCGTAAAGTATTTTCCGTAAAATATTTGGACGAATCAAACACCGGAATTAAATTTCCGTAAAACGATTTCCGTAAAATATTTGGACGAATCAAACACCGGAATTGATTTTCCGTAAAACGATTTCCGAAACAGCCAAACACCCAAATACATTTTCCTTTTCCGGAAATTAGTATTTCCGGAAAATATGTATTTTCCGGAAAATGATTTCCAGCAACCAAACACAGCCTTAGTCACCTCACTTATTTTCCCAACGTTTTTTAATTTTCTTTATAATAATAGAAGGTTGCATTAAATTTTGCAAAAATCCTATTGTGCCACGTCTTTAGCTACATCACTTTTTTTTTCCTAATATTATTTTAATTAATACTACATATAAAGAAATAATAATATCTAGAAAATATATTGTGGGGCCCAATAATTTATGGGCCAGGCCCACTTGCTCGTGGGGAGTCCAAAGGCCCAAGCCGAAAAAGGTAATGGCCCGGAGATGCAGCCGAGCACAGTTTCGTCCTCGGCAGACCCAAAGCTCCATTGAGGGTAGGGGTAAAAAAAAAAAAGAGATAAAGGAATAAATATGGAAGGAGATCTAAAATATCTTGGGAGAGTTATCCCTACACTACCCATCCCAGATAAGGCTCTGCACCTAACAGAGCCGTATTCTTCAGCTTTATCAACCATTCCCCACAATTCTGGGATTAGACTGATGGGACAAATATCGGTCTAATAAAGGTTGGCCCTACACGTGGACGAAGGACAGCGGACGTAAGCTAGTATAAAAGAAAAAGTAAGTGAACCTAGAAGGGGGACTCCCATCCCACCTCCAAAAAAGAGAGACGACCTGGGTGAGAACATCTCAACAACACCTGAGATTACAGAAAAAACCCATCGTCGGGTAACCGGGGTAAGACCCTAATGGTCCTCGGATCAAGTCCGAGGAGGCCCATCCCATAGGATGCGACGCCGTAGGGCTTAAATGTTCAAGCCCAAATCCTTTTTCTACACGAATTCCTCTAAAACCAAGACCGGGCATCGCCCCGTGACCAACGGCTAGCTTTTCAAGCCCACTCTCTACAAATCATATTGTGAGGGATCTTTCATGCGCGAGCCCAACGTCCTTATTGGGCCGCCAAAGAATTGTGTCCTTACATATATAATAATGGAGGTTTAGTAATCAATTTTAATTTCTTGGTTTTTCTTCCTTTCCTGATTCTTCCAACCATTCTTCACCATTTTTTTAACTCATCTTCTTCTCTATAATTCTCCACCTTACTGTTAGTCTTTCTCCAAATTTTCATCTCCCTTTTTTAAATCTTCTTTTTCTTCTTCTTTTCCCTATAAATTTCTTACTATTTCCTCTACACCTCTCTCCCATTCATTCCATGTTCTTCCTACAACAAGGTGATTACTCTTACTCAATGCCTCTCTCCCATAACAACCATAAAAAATGTTATGGAAAAATCAAGTTTGGACTTAGGTGGCACATAAAATCAAGTTTCACCTTAACATGGCCATGGAGTCATCTTCCTTGGTTGGGGAGAAATCTAAGAAAGTAAAATATATATAATCATTTGTATCCAGTTGGCTGGTGAGAAGAAATTTTGTTTGTTTTAGTGGTTTGTATTTTCTTTTAGATTAGTAAGAAAGAAAGAGAAAACATAAAGCATTACAATTTTTTTTTTTTTGTATCTATTTTTCAACACGTATGTTTATTAAAAAAAAAAACAAAACAAAAAAACAAAACAGAAAACATGACAATTTTGGTTTTCATCAGATTGCGCCTCATAGCCTCCGTGTCACAACCTTGGTAGCTGGTCTGTCCATTAAGCATTTTGGTCCTTTTGTAAGGATACTTCTCTGTCCATTAACCGGACCCTATTATTTATTAGGGTACTTCTTTTCTTTATAGGACCCTGTCCTGCAAACTATTCATAAAGGAGTCAGGGTATGTATTGATATAATTTGCTTTTAAGGACTCACTGACATTGACAGTTAATTGCAATGCTATCCTAGGTTGTCACTCATTTTTCCTTAAAACCCAACAAATCATATCTAATTAAATTAATTAGGATATGAAAATATCTAATTAATTAGGATATGAAAAACAAAAAAGACAAAAAAATATATATCCCAGGACTTGGACCTAGCTATAAAGTCAAGATCAAAGATACAATTTAAATCTTCTCATCTGCTGGATGCCATTTGCTACTATCCATGGCCATGGTAAAGGTGAACCTTGATTTTATGTGCCTTTTAAGTCTATAGACTATAGCCCAAATAACTTGGATTATTTGAGAGTATGGTTGTGACTTGTGAGTTTGAGCGGGATTTTCATTTTCTGAATTTCTGTGTTGTCAGTAAAGCTGTTTTCTAGCTGAGTTTGTTTGACCACCCTATAAATTTTCTATGACAATTAGAAAAAAAGTTTGAAACCCTCAAGTATCACATAAAATCCAGTTTCACCTTTACCATGGCCATGAACTTCCGTGGTAACTGGTAAGGGAGAAAATCTAAGCAAGTGAAAGAAAATTTTATTTTAGTTTTTTTAATCATTTGTTCTATTTGGTTGGTGATAAGAAAATTTTGTTTTTTGTCTTGGTGGTGTGTATTTTACTTTATTTTATTTTATTGGTTGGTAAGTAAGAGAAACTGAGGAAAAAGAAACTATTTAGTTTCTTTTTCTAAAAATTAAATTTATATCCATTCTTATTTAAATTTATTTTTTCAAAAAATGATTTTATTGTTTTAAAATAATTATAAAAAAATTTATACTAATTTAATATTTTTTATAATCAGTGACGGCTCTAAAAATGTTTTTTAGAATGGTCACTAAAACACTTAAATGATAAAAAAATTAATAAAGAGATAACTTAAATATATTAACGTCACAAAAAATGCAAATAAATAAACCATTACAATTTCCTTCTACTAACAAAGAGAAAAAGGAAAAAAAGGATTGATAAGAGATAAAACGGAAATTGAGAAGTGAGAGAGTATGAAATGATAATAGAGATGAAAAAAATGGAGAGAGAGAGAGAGAGAGAAACAAATAATACTTGTTACAATTGACCCGAGTTACTAAAGAGAGAAAAATTGTTGCGACTACAAAACGAAAAATAGCATAGTTGCCGGCTTTATCAAGGAGAACTCATGACCACAATATTTCTCTTGTTATCCATTTTTTTTAGGAAAAATGAAATTAACGATTATTTTTATGTAACGGATTGAACGAGTTACAAATTTGAATAATTATTGTAAAGACTCAATTCGTGACGGCCCCAAAATAATACTAGGTCCACACGTTAAGGGCCCAAACAATATAATTTGTAGAGCGTGGGTTTGAAAGGTTAGGCCTTGGTCACCAGACGATGGCTAGTCGTGGTATTCATGGCGATTTGCTCAAAGATACACCTGACATGCTCAACAATAATCTGTTCTGGGACATCATGAGTGGCTCCGGCCCTAAGACCTTGTTCAAGGAACTTCATATCCTCATACCTCTCCCTTTCTTAGGACTCCCTGGTCTGGAAGCCCCCTTTCTTTGGCGAACAAGTCTTTATTATATAACCCTTCTCGGTTGATCTTGTCCCTCCACCTGTTTATCGGGCAGGCTCCTATCCGAATACCTGTCCCATCAGCCGCCTCCCCTTACTTTTTGTTAGTTGCACTAACCGAAACCACACTGTTCAGGCATCTTTTCTCATTAATATGGCTAGGACGTCTGCGGGCGCGTTTAATGCGAAGGTGACGTATTTACCTTGAACCACCCCCACTCTGTACCCCCATGTGGGTCCCATTCTACTCGCCTCTTCTTCTGGGGGTGTTTTGGAGGCAACCTTCGACGAGACGTCGCTCTTCCCTTTGAAGTCTTGGGATGCCGAGGACAAGGTCATCCTCGGCTATGTCTCTAGACTATTTGGCCTTTCCCTACTCGTCCTCGGCAACTACCATCCTCGACACGGGCCCTGGGCCTTAGTGGAGAGTAGGCCAGGTCGTAAGTTCTCTGGCCCTACAATAGCCCCTCAAAATCCTGCTATCTGGCTCCTCGGACGGATAGGAGGGTTTTGATGACATCAGACGTCTGTCAATGCTTGTCAATTCTTGTCACCTCTCGGTTCCCGAGACTTTTCGTCTGCCCGAGACACGTTCTTGGGGCCTTTGGAAGGTGAAACGCGTCCTCATTAAATGCGGGCGGCTCTATGCTTCCCACGTTCAACGGCGTGATGGAGATCTAATGGTGGGGATTTCCTTGCTTTTATGAGCGGGAAAATTTGTACAGTTACTTTCGATGGGAGGCATAAATGATTTTTGGAACTGATTTGTCTCTTCAGTTTTGCACTTAAGAGTTCTAGCGCATACACCTTGGGTTCATCTAAACTTCCGTCCAAACTCAAGTCTATCTCCAGCACAAAAAGCCTGTCCGAGACACTTTTCCTCTTTTCTGTAAGTTTCCTGCCTTCACTAACTCGTGCTTTTTCTTTTCTGGGTTTATTTTTCTCTTGTTCCTCTCCTTCTCCCGTAGTTGGTTGAGTTTGTTTAATAGTTCTTAGAGATGGTTAAAATGAGACTGAGGAAATTGGTTGATACCGAAGAGGCGATGGAAAAGTTCATTGCCGATTATAGGATTCCCCCCAACGTGAGTTTGAGGCACTGTAAGATGGGGGAGTGGCATATTCTGAGAAATACAGGCGAGGTGGTAATTCCTGTTCTCGCCTTCATAGAGGGGGGGTATGAAAATCCCCATGGGGCCAGTAATGAAGAATTACCTTAGGCATTTCCGGTTAGCTCCCACCTAGTGCGCCGCCAATATGTTTAGGATTCTGGGTTGTGTGGATGCCCTAAATGAGAAAATGGGGCTAAGACTAACCCATCATGATGTGAATTGGTGTTACAATCTCCAAAAATTAAAGGGCAAAATCTATTACATGAAGACCAGAGACGAAAGGGTTCGGTTAATTCAGTGTCTCCCTGACTCCAACAAGGGGTTGAACAAAGACTTTCTTATTGTATCTGAGGAATGGCACGACGGCGTTCCATGCCCAATGGTGGAGGAAGAACCAAGTGGGGTATAGAGAGTGGAAGGGTGCTGATCCTTTGCGCCATTTTAATTTGATGTGGTTCGGTTACTAACTATGTGCATGTCTTTTTCTTGCAGATCCCAACGCCTTTCATTGGCACTTTCACCTAGTTAACCGGGTGGACTTGGAGACTGTTCTTCAAGCGGTAGTTTTTGTAAATGACAATGATGGTCAAGTCAAGGCCGCTCACAAAATCTTAGGGTACGCTCCCCTTCAGAAGTCGTTCTCCGACCCAAAGCACGTGATTAGCGCTAACCGTCCTCGGCTTCCAAAAATTACCGTAGTTGAATAGGGGTTTTTGATCTTTGAAGGATCTCCTGTCCCAGAGGGCATCCCATTGGTGGGCTCTTCGTCGTTTCATCCCGCAGCGGAGGACGAAGATAATTTGGATCCGTCCGAGGAGGGTTTTGGGGCATTTGATCAAGCCGACCCATCCGAGGATCCTTCTGGCGATCTAGGGGACCCAAACTTGTCCGAAGCGGAGCTATTGTCAGTGGGTACATCCTCCCAAGCCGAGATGGGACCTAAGAGAAAGCCCCCAACCAGCTTACTCGACCTCCTCGAGGGTCAACCGGGGAAGGGTGCGCAAGGAACACCGCAGTCCAGTGTTCCATCTCCACCACCTCAGCCCCAGACCATCCAGACCAGGTCATCCTCCACCAAGTCGCAGCCACAATCTTCCTGCCCCAAACTTCCTGCTTCTCCTCAACCAGCTCTGCCTCCTCGGCCGGAGCCCACTGACTCAAAGAGAAAGAGGAGTCCCAAGGGTAAGGAACCCATGGATGGGGGAAAATCCCAATCTTCTAAGGAGAGGGATGAAGCCCCGTGTGTGAAACAATTAAAGATTGGGCACCAAAGCAAGGGTAAAGAGACCGAAGCCCAATCCGTCCAAAGTAAGGGGAAGGGGATCGAAGCCCAATCCTCACCAAGCGCCTGGCTTCCCGCCCCAACGCTCCACGGGGGGCCACTGTTGGAAACCGCGTCCATGAGGGACCTTGGAGATGGCGAGGGCGGTTATGTGGCCGACGCATTAGGGAGAACCATGCTACTTCCCACCGACGTGGATGAGTTGAAGAAAATGAGGATGCAGGAGGTTTTCCTCAGTACGAAGAGGTACTTGGGTACGGTAAGGCTCTTGAAACCTAAAATTTTATTAACTCTTGCTCCCGGTCTGTCACTCACGATGTATTTATCTCACTTGACAGGCTCTCCAGGCCACCTATAGGATGAAGGAGGAAGTTAACAAGCAGAGTAAGGCCGCCGAGAATGAACGCTCCAAACGCATAGATGCCGTGCGGACTCTCAAAGCTTCCGAGGACGACCTCACAAAGGTTAAGGAGGCCTTAAAGGAGGCTATCCGAGAGAGGGATAGCGCCTCGGCAGGTTTAGATGGCGCCCAAAAACAGGCCGAGGAATAGACAAAACGTCTACTCGAAGCCGAAGATCAGTTGCAAATAGCCAAGGAGCAGATCAGTGATTTGAAGAAAAGACTGATCATGGCAGAGAATGCTAAAGGTGTGGCGGAGTATGCTCGGGACAAAACCGTGAAGGCCAAACAGGAGGCTGAGTTTGCCAGAAACGAGGCCGAATCTGCTAGGGACAAGGCCGAGGATGAGGGTTACAATAAGGGAGTAGCTGAAACCCAAGCCTCCCTTAAAGCCCAAATTCCCGAAGTGTGCAGGCTATATTGCTCCCAGGTTTGGGAAGAGGCCTTAAAGCGAGCTGGGGTGGATGCTTCGTCTGATTTGCAAAAGGCGGAGAGCATATTTTACCCTCCAGCCATCCGTGAGGCTGCTTCCGCCAGCTCCGAGGCTGTGAGCGATCAACACGAGGCAGGGGTTACTCAGTCAGAAGCTGCACAGATCAGCGTCCCTCCTGGCGAGTCGCTTAAAGGGGGAGAGCTTCATGATGTGATAGAAGCACCTGAAAGTATGGATCCCGAGGTGCCCAAAGAGGATGCCGAGCCTACAGTCAGCGCTCAGATCCCTGATGCTGAAGAGCCAGCCATCCTTGCCCAGCCCCTGCAGGTTATTCCCCTCGCTGAGGTCCCTAAGAGTACCGACACCGATCCTGCTCAGCCTTCCGTAGAAGGGATTGTCCTCCAGGGTGTCGAAGCTAGTCCTGTTCTGCCTTCCCAGGATGTGGTCGACACAGAATTGAAGAAGTAGAAACCCCGGCCAGCCTCCGTATTTGTTTTTAGTTTAATGATTCACTAGTTTCTCTTTTATTTTGAAAATTTTGTAGTTTGCTTGTAGTTGAACCTGTTGAACACGTATATGAAATTCTTTTCTTCCTCTTTCCTTTTGATTACATGTTAGTTGCCCTCGTCGATACTTACTATTGTTTATGATTTTTGAACTAATTATCTTAACATGTATGAATGGTTGTGCATATGGTATATTTAGGATCATGTTTCAGAATGCTAGCTCACCCGTGCTCATAGGGTATTGAACTCGTGTCTGAACCTATTTCAGTGGGGATATAGGCATCACCTGAGATGTCATGTGTGTTGTTAGGACCAACTTGGTGTCCAGATTTCTTTTAAGTAGTTGGTTTCCCCATAGGTTTGAATCCGAGGACCATGCAATACCTTGATTCTGTCAAAAACTTAGTTTTTAAGTAGTTGATTTCCCCATAGGTTTGAGTCCGAGGACCGTGCAATACCTTGGTTCTGTCCAAAACTTGATTTTTAAGTAGTTGGTTTCCCCATAGGTTTGAGTCTGAGGACCATGTAATACCTTGGTTCTGTCCAAAACTTGATTTTTAAGTAGTTAGTTTCCCCATAGGTTTGAGTTCGAGGATCATGCAATACCTTGGTTCTGTCCAAAACTTAGCTTTTTTAAGTAGTTGGTTTCCCCATAGGTTTAAGCCCGAGAACCATGAAATACCTTGGTTCTGTCCAAAACTTAGCTTTTTTAAGTAGTTGGTTTCCCCATAGGTTTGAGTCCGAGGACCATGCAATACCTTGGTTCTGTCCAAAACTTAGCCTTTTTAAGTAGTTGGTTTCCTTATAGGTTTGAGTCCGAGGACCATGCAATACCTTGTTTCTGTCCAAAACTTAGCTTTTTTAAGTAGTTGGTTTCCCCATAGGTTTGAGTCCGAGGACCATGAAATACCTTGGTTCTGTCCAAAACTTAGCTTTTTTAAGTAGTTGGTTTCCCCATAGGTTTGAGTCCGAGGACCATGCAATACCTTGGTTCTGTCCAAAACTTAGCTTTTTTAAGTAGTTGGTTTCCTTATAGGTTTGAGTCTGAGGACCATGCAATACCTTGGTTCTGTCCAAAACTTAGCTTTTTTAAGTTTGGGGAGATTAGCCCCTCAGCCAAGGTGTGGGACATTGGTTTGGGGGGATTAGCTCCTCGGCCAAGCTCTTAGAACCATTCACGCTACTAGCGCTTCGAAGCATAGCCCCTATTGAAGAAACGTAACCCCTAGTGGAACTTTACGTTAGGACACTACAACAGGCTGTTGGAAATGATGGGGGGACTTTCTCGATCCACCGCCTGTGCCAACACATAAGCCCTTCCCACAGACGGTGCCAATTGTAAGGACTCAATTCGTGACGGCCCCAAAATAGTATTGGGTCCACATGTTAAGAGCCCAAACAATATAATTTATAGAGCGTGGGTTTGAAAGGTTAGGCCTTGGTCACCAGACGATGGCTAGTCGTGGTATTCATGGCGATTTGCTCAAAGATACACCTGACATGCTCAACAATAATCTGTTCTGGGACATCATGAGTGGCTCCGGCCCTAAGACCTTGTTCAAGGAACTTCATATCCTCATACCTCTCCCTTTCTTAGGACTCCCTGGTCTGGAAGCCTCCTTTCTTTGGCGCACAAGTCTTTATTATATAGCCTTTCTCGGTTGATCCTGTCCCTCCACCTGTTTATCAGGCAGGCTCCTATCCGAATACCTGTCCCATCAACCGCCTCCCCCTGCTTTTTGTTAGTTGCACTAACCGAAACCACACTGTTCAGGCGTCTTTTTTCATTAATATGGCTAGGACGTTTGTGGGTACATTTAATGCGGAGGTGACGTATTTACCTTGAACCACCCCCACTCTGTACCCTCATGTGGGTCCCATTCTACTCGCCTCTTCTTCTGGGGGCGTTTTGGAGGCAACCTTCGGCGAGACGTCGCTCTTCCCTTTGAAGTCTTGGGATGCCGAGGACAGGGTCATCCTCGGCTGTGTCTCTAGGCTATTTGGCCTTTCCCTACTCGTCCTCGGCAACTACCATCCTCGGCACGGGCCCTGAGCCTTAGTGGGGAGTGGGCCGGGTCGTAAGTTCTCTGGCCCCACAATTATATATTTTTATTCTTTTGTTTTTGAATAGGATTTTTGTTGAATTAATTTGTTCACTTGTTGTTTGGCCTAGTCTTTTTTTTTTTTTTTTTGGGTTAATAATTGTTATTATTTAAGCCTTTTTTTTTGTTTAAGGGGTTAAGGATTATGTTTAGGTCCTTTAAAGGCTAGAATTATTTTTGGAGTAATACTATATTTACTACATTTTCACAACAAATCTTATGTGACATGCTATTATTGGTAAGTAAAAAAATGATGTCAGCTTACCACATAGGATTTGTTGTGAACTTATTTGTGAAAATGTTATGGACAGCATTTTGTTGAATCCAAATTCTTGTGATTATCAAGTCAAAGTGTTAAATATTTTTTAAGGATGGTCAAAATAGGTTAGTTTAGTGTGTTTGTGTATATATATAATTTATTTTTGTAGGAAGACCCTGACTTGAACGAAAAAATACTTACATAGCCCTGGAGTAATGCTTCGAGCTCTCACATAGGGGGTGGGCTTCATGGGGGGACCAACGTGTGAGGCCCACCCCTTATGTGAGAGTCCAGAGCACTGTATTAACATAACAAACTTTTGTTTTAATCAGATTGCAAGTCTGGAGCATTGTTGTGACAGGTCAATATCATGTTTAAGATCTACAAGCTAGGTTTTAATTTTTACAAAACCTAGCTTTTAGATTTTCTTTTCCCTTAATTTCTTTTTAATGTTTTAAGAGGAGAGAGACATAAAAGAGTAGCACAAATATAAATTTACCCATGCTTTTAACAGAGGTGGGTAATGAGAGACAAACAGAACTTATCTCAGGTGGGTAAAGTGCCAATTTTTAAACTACAGGTAGGCAAAGTGTTTTTCGGGCAAACCATAGGTGGGCAAAGCATAATTTTTCCTTCTTAAATCATACATTTCTAAAATATATAATAATTTCTCATTTTTTGGAATTTAATTAGATTTAAACTCTTCGATTTTTGCACTTAATAATTCACTCACCACAAAAGTTAAAAAATTAGATAGGCATGTGGCATAAGATTGGATTCCAATTGAAATTGAATTTAAAATCTAATTGATTTGAAATTTTTTGATTTTTACACTCAATAACTCGTTTGATACAAAAATTTAAAATTAAATGGGAATTGTGGCTCAAAATTGAGATTCAATTAAAATCTAATTGAATTTTTTCCAAATTTTATTATTATTTTTTTTGTGACAGAAAATTTTAATTTTTAATATTACCAAGTGGTGGCACAACTCATCATGTGGGCGCAAAAATTATGAACTTTTTCGTGGCTAGAAAAATCGGAAGACACGACAATTTTGGTTTGATCATATTCCGCGTCACAACCTTGGCAGCAGGTTTTTTTTTTTTTTTTTTTTTTTTTTTTTTGGCGTTTCAGGCCAATTTTTTACTATTTATTTACTGTTGCGGCTACTGTTTATAAACAGTAGCCGCAATATTTGATTTTTTCTGTGAACAGTGCACATCCACAAATTTTATTTTTCAGTCACTTTTTTATTAAAAATGGGTCTCACGGTACTATTCACACATTTAAAAATTATTTTACTACAATATTTTTCAATTTTCAGTTTTCAACTGTATCCCAACGGACCCTAAACTTTTTGGCCCTTTTCAAGAACATATAATTTATTAGGGTGCTTCTCTTCTTTTAAGGACCCTGTCCTGCATTCCGCAGAAAAGGACCCTGTTCTGCAAACTATTAATAAATAGTTATGAAAATTTTTATAGGAAATTAAAAAAGTAATAGATTTTATTTATTTTTCAAATTTTCAATTTTTTATTATAAAATAATTAAAATATATGATTAATGAATGTTTAAATGCATCAATTATTATTATCATTTTTTGTTGTTGAAAAAAGTGCATATTAACTGAACCCAACTAATTAAACTATATTTCAACTAATAAATCATTGAAGAATTATTTCCATCTTCAAAGAAAAAATAAAAAATAAAAAATAGATATGCTTAATAGGCACAGTATGGTACCCGTTAATACTATCCAAGCTTTCCAGGAGTACCGCGTGCAACACTGTTACAGGGAAACCAATAGAGCAGCTGACTTGCTTGCTAACATGGGGAGAAGTCAAGATATGCAGTTTATTTCTTTTGTAAATCCTCCTTTTGCTGTGTTGGAGGCTCTAGATTATGACTCTACTGATGTAAACAGGCCCTCACGGACCTCTTTGGCTTTTGATTAATGATACTATGTAAACAGGCCCTCACGGACCTCTTTGGCTTTTGATTAATATTATGCTACATCCTTTTTACCAAAAAAAAAAAAAAAAAAAAATGCTATCCAAAATAAAAAACCTAGGGACTTGGACCTATAAAGATCCAAGTACATCTTAAATCATTGCTGGATCTGCCAACTGTCCAAACCGACGTCTAATTTTGCCATGTGAAAAAAAACAACTGGTCAGTGTCGCACAGGCACATCACATGATTCACATGTATTGGATCAGATATTTAGATCCTTCCTTTGTTTCCTTTTTTGGTAGAAAGGGATCCTTCCTTTTGGTTGCATATGGTTAAGGCAAATGTCGGGGTGTGATGCTGGTTAAGGATGTACTTTTCATTTAAAAAGCCACAAAAAGTTGTAAAAATGTGTAAAAAATAGTATAAAGCTGCAAAAAGTTACAAAAGGGGTCAAAAAAAAAAACTGTACAAAAAAAAGTAAAAAAGAAGAAGAAGAAGCTGTTGTTAGAGCATTAGCATTGAAAAATGCTAATGCTATATTTCAGTCCTTTTTAACATTTTATGTCTCAAAATGGGCTGCATCAAAGGATGCTAAACACAGAAATTGTAAAAATTTTTACAATAGTGCTACAGTACAATTCTATCTTTAGAATTGTACTGTAGCACAATTGTAAAAAAAAAAAATATATTTTAATCGGATTTCTCTCTCCTCCATAATTTATGTTATCTTCTCTCTCTTCATTCTCTCTTTCTCATCTGCTCTCTCCGCTCTCTTCATTCTCTCTTTCTCACTTTCCTCTTTCAAACCCAAACCCAAACATCTCTTTCTCATCTGCTGCTGCTGCTACTTGTGCGAAACGACGGCGTTGAAGAAGAAGAAGAAGAAGTAAACGACATCAACCATCTCTTTCTCATCTTCATTCTCTCTTTCTCACTTTCCTCTTTCAAACCCAAACCCAAACATCTCTTTCTCATCTGCTGCTGCTGCTACTTGTGCGAAACGACGGCGTTGAAGAAGAAGTAAACGGCAGTCTCCGCTGGCAACGCATTAATCTATGTGGGATTAGCATCGACCAATACTAACCGGGTTGAAGATCGGAGTGGGTCATGGCATGGGTCACGGAGATCGGAGATCGGAGTGGGTTTTTGGCTGTGACCGGTGTTTTTGGTTGTGGTTTTTGGTTGTTTTTGGCGTGGGTCAGGTGTTTTTAGTTGTGGTTTTTGGTTGTTGTTGTGGTTTTTGTGCTTAAAGGGGTTGTGGGTCGTGATTGGGTCTGGGGTTTGGGTCTTGGTTGGGTCGTGGGTGGGTTGTGGGTCCGGTGTTTGGGTCGTGGGTGACGGCGTGGGTGTGGTGGTTGTGGTTTTTGGCTGTGACCGGTGTTTTTGGGGCTGGTTTTTGGTTGTTTTTGGCTTGGGTCCGGTGTTTTTGGTTGTGGTTTTTTGAATGGGTTTACTCCGGTGGGTTTCAAATCGGCGGTGTGGTTTCTGATCGGTGGCTTGGGTGGTGGGTGTGGTGGGCGTTGTTGGCTCTGGTTTGATGGATTGTGCGTGTGGCTGTGTGTGGCTTTGTTGATGGGTCTTTGTGTGTGGGGTTCTGTGAGATGAACCAATACTAGAGGTTGAGGGAGGCTGAGGAAAAAAAAAAAAAAAACGGTTGGAAAGCCTAGGAAGTGGAACTGAAAAAAAATATTGGTTAAAAAGAAATAATAAAAAAAGATTAAAGAATAATATTTTAATAAGAATAGAGTTTTAGGATGTGGGAGGTATTGTAAAATGGGATGGTATAAGTAATAAAGTGACTTTTTGAGATGGTATAATAGTATAGCATAGCATTTCTCAATGCTAGTGCTCTAAGGTGCCGTTGAATCAACCCTATGCTTAAACACAATAGATCCAGACTCCAGTATATATATGGAAGGTACTACTGTACTAAAATATAAATTTAATAACAGGTAATTGAAGGGTGTAATATTTCTTAAAATTACATATGATTAAAATTATATATGAGATTTCTCTTTATAATAACTGTGTGTGTGAGAGAGATGAAAGATCTGCATATACTAAAGGGAATAGTTTGATACTCGAAGAGGCCTGGATATATATAAAACAAAAATACATCTCTTGTACGGATAAACCTGTCTTCTTTTTTTTTTTACCTGTTCACGTCACTTTTTTAAAAAAAATTTTATTTTAAAATTTTTACTTAAGGTCTGTTTGGATATTGTTTATTATTGAAAACTGAAAATACTATAAGAAAATAATTTTTAAATGTGTGAATAGTACCGTGAGACCTAGTTTTAAAGTTGTTTTTGCTGAATAAAGTATTTGTGGGTCCTGTGAACAGTACACGGGATCCACTGAAAAAAGCACAACGCAGCTGAAAACACTTTTCAGCTCTATCCAAACTAGGCTTTGGGTCCGTTTGGATACCGCTTATTTTGTTGAAAACTGAAAATACTGTAGCAAAATAATTTTTAAATGTGTGAATAGTGCCATGAAACCCATTTTTAATGAAAATGTTGTTAAAAAAAGAGATTTATGTGTCTTGTAAATAATACATAGGACCCACTAGTGTGACACATCTCATCGCAGAATTTGGACGTTCAAAGAAGTAGTGGTCCATTGCACAGAACCCACTGACAGGTTTGTGTCCCACATTCACGTGCTTCTCAAAAAAACAAAAAAAAACAAAAAAGGGAGGAAATTGCAGACACGTAAGTTTTCATCCATATCTAAATGGATAATTATCCTTACTTTTTTATTTATTTATTTTTATTTATTTATTTCCTCTCCGACACTCAGCCCGTGTGACTCAAATTCTAAACAAAATAATAATAAAATGTACATGCTTGTGCGGCACCAAAACCTTACCGCATCCATTATAATTTTTTTTCTCTTCTATATCTTACTTTTTCACGGTTTCGAAGTACGAATTTTGCTATAAATCCAAAAGTTTAATACTTAGAAGAAAATAGAAAAAAAGAAAAGAAAAAAAAGATCAAAAAGGAAGCAAGGCAATAATTTTTCAAGTATATCTATACCTTTAACACTTTCAGATTAAATTATTTTCTCAAGTTATTTCAATATTTTGAGTAATCAAATTATATGTCTAAGCTTTTGGCCTTTTAATTAATCTCTTACTTTAATTGTTAGTAACTATGTATGGGCTAATTTTGTTTATTTGTTTTAATATATAAAATGTATATTTGTAGTTAATTGAGATTGTGGAGAATCCTAAAAGTGATAATGAGTCCAGAAAATTCTAAACAAACTTGTATTGAGATAGAATTTGCAAATCTTCCTTTGGATTCTTCTTTAAGAAGAAATTTTTTTATTATTTTCCTAAAGATATAGATCAAGTTTGAAGAATATATCTACAATGTGGACCTTATCAACTAGTTGACCATACTTTTCCACAAAGAGAATTTGAAAAAATAAAGTGTTGATCTAATTCAACATGGTTCAATGAATATAAGGATCAAATTTTTTATTATTTTCTTTTAATGTTGTCCTCTTAAGCTTAAGTGTTCGTTTGGCATTAGATTATAAGCTAATTTTTTTTGTATATTTCATGTACTATTTGCGGGTTTTACATAGCTTTTTTTTGTCTCAATTTTATTTCAAATAATTTACTTTTAGTTTTTGAAAATAAATTAGCCCTTGATTTTTTTTTTCTACATATTATACAAATCAATAAGCAATTCCCAAAACATAGAATCCATGAATTACATGGTAGAATTGAACTCATGGGGTCAGTTGACTTGACCACAACACTAATTAGATGTTAACATTTTCCTTGGCGAATTAGTTTCTATTAAGGTTTAAATTCCACGAGGCCATGTTGCTCAATTCAACACGTTTATTTATTTTTTTTTTTTAAAAAAAACTGAAAAATGCTAAAAACATAAAAAAGTCTACAACTTTTATCACAACTAGTGTGTAACTTCGTGTATATGCACGAGTACAATTAAAAACAATTATAATCACATAGTTCAAAAGATACATGGTATTAGCTTGCATATTTTTTAAATGGGAAAATTACACTTTACCCCATTGTGGTTTGCCAGAAAAACACTTTGCTTACCCGTGGTTTAAAAATTGGCATTTTACCCACCTAAAGTAAGCTTTATTTGTCTCTCGTTACTCACCTCTATTAAAAGTAAGGATAAATTTGTATTTTTTCTACTCTTTTATATCTCTCTCCTCCCAAAACATAAAAAACAAACAAGAGACCAATTAAGTAAAATTTATTTAGCCTTCTAAAAAATGTATAATTTATTGACAATTTTAAATTTTTGTTAATAAAAAGAAGGGGGAGTGGGCAAATTTAAAACTTTAAGGACTTTTTCTTTTGAGAAACTTTAAGTGTTAAAATAACTTATTTGAAATATCAGGGACTAAAAGTGCTCACCATGTAAACTAGAATTCCATATGAAAAACAATAATAATAAATATCTAATGCTAGAATATATAATTCCATATAAACATAGTCATAATAAATGTCTATTAATAATTATAATATTATAAAATTTCATATTGAAAAAATATTTTTAAAATTTTAAAAAAAAAAATATATATATATATATATATATATGTGGGGCCCGGCCCAGAAATGATGGGCTATTCCAAATTCAGGCTCGTCCGAGGAGCGTCCTGTCCGAAGAGAAACCACGTATGAAGCATTACTCAATCCCAATAAACGCCAAGGAAACCTGTCCGAGGAGTAACACCTCCTCGGACCTCACGAAGCCCAGACGAGGAGCTCTCCCCAGCCACTTCAGTTCATCCTCCCAACATATAAAATGAATAAAATCCAAAATATCCCATGGAGAGCTACCACCACATTAATTGCGCCCCAATCACCCTCTTGGCGTCATTAATGAGGAAATGACCCCTGAACAGTACCGCCTTGGCCTCTGCAACTCACATGGGGAGAGATGAAGGCGTCTGATGGGACAGCCACTCAAATAGGTGCTTAGATGGTCAACAAGTGTAGGGTTGAGATGAGAGAATGGAGCTATATAATGTAGTGGAGTCCCTTAGAGAAGGGGACGAAAAATTCTGTATGAGGAACTAGAGAAATAAACTTATACGTGAGAGATCCATTTTCGTGTCTTTATTTTCTGCAATCATATTGCCCATGCATCAGACTGAATAGATTCACTGAGGCCAAGTTCTTTGACCCATCCTCTACAAATATTTATTGTGGGTTGCGCTTTGGGCCAGGAAAATCGTGCAACTACAATATATATAAATATATATATATATATATATATATATATATATATTAAACATAGCTCGTTTGGTAAGTAAATGAATTTCATTCTTGACCAAACCCAACAGCTCATTTATAACCCTAGTCAAGGCGCAAGGGCTATATAAAGGTGTCCATGTGAAGTAATATGTTCCCAAGTAACCCATTCAACTCAAAAACGTAGTAGCTTCACCAAAGACCTGAGTCAATGGCTCTTAACCTACTTGCTTCACTCCCTATCTGCAATTTCAATAGACTACCACCTATCCCATCTAAAGGTCCTATCTCACTTGTAAAATCCAGAAGTGGCATCGTTGTCCAATGCATGCCAGCCAGCAAAATATCAAATAGTCCCACTGCTTTGCGGCGATCAGCAAATTACCAACCTACCGATTGGCACTATAACTACATTCAGTCATTGAGAAATGAATATACGGTACGCTTGTGTTACTGTTTTCATTTGTTAATTTTACTAGTGATAGTAATTGTTAATAATGGAAACTGATTATACCCATTAATGACAAACTTGTGATGTAGGGGGAATCATGCACTAGACAAAATAATATGTTAAAGGAACAAGTGAGGATGATGCTTCACAAAGTGGTGGATCCTATAGAGCAACTCGAGCTGATCGATATCTTGCAGAGATTGGGAATATCTTATCACTTTGAGGAAGAAATAAAGAAAATATTAGAAGGACTTTACAACAATATTGACCATGGTAGTGATACTGACATGTGGAAGACGAAGAATTTATATGCCACAGCTCTTAAATTTAGACTCCTAAGACAACATGGATATATTGTGTCTCAAGGTATTAAAGCATATTAAAAAAAAAATTGACAAGTGGGTGTTTACTTATGCCTAAGATAAAAATGAAGTATAGTTTCTTAGATTTTGTAACTTAGGTTATCCAATTAAATTCAACTATGCATGTGGTCATTTTGATCAATAAATTATATGGTTGAATTTAATGTATTGAGAAAAAATAACATTGTTGATTAATGCATCTATATATATAGTTAAATTTAATTAGAAAACCTATAAATATAATATCGAAAAACTAGTATCGAATTTTTAATACCTAATCCTTCATTTATAGTTAACATTATTTTGTTGGTCTTCATAGAAGTTTTCAATAGTTTCATGGATGAGAGAGGAAATTTCAAAGCATGCCTTTGCGAGGATACGAAGGGTATGCTATCCTTGTATGAAGCCTCATTCCTTTCTATAGAAAATGAAAATATCTTAGAAGATGCAAGAGAATTCTCAACAAAACATCTGAAAGTATACATCAAGAAGAATAAAGATAAAAATCTTTCTGCTTTAGTGAGCCATTCCTTGGAGGTTCCACTACATTGGAGGATGCTTAGGTTGGAAGCAAGGTGGTTCATTGATATATATAGAAGAAGAGAAGACATGAACACTATCTTGCTTGAGCTTGCAGAATTGGATTTCAACATGGTACAAGCAACCCACCAAGAAGATCTAAAAGAATTGTCAAGGTAAAAACTAAGAAGCATGGATACTTTTGGATACAAGTAGAAAAACTAGTATACGATATACTGGGGATATGTGAATTTATATATATATATATATATATATATGTTAAGAATATATTAATTTATGAGTAATAATGAATATTAAAGTAAATCTCTAATCATTAAATCATATTATGATGTTCATAATGCAAATTAAGATTCAAAAAAGTAAATAACGATAACTAGATAAATGTTCAACATTGAAGTCAATATATAAAAAATATAAATAAGAAATAAGTTAATAACCTTAGGTTTTAAGCTTTTGTTTAATTTACTAAACTTGAAAGACGCATTAATTGCTATAATTAATTATAACACTCATGTATTCTTCTTTTGTTCAAACAAAGGTCGTGGAAGAGCACAGGCCTTGCAGAAAATTTGAATTTTGTGAGGGATAGGCCATTGGAGTGTCTCTTATGGACAATGGGAGTAATGTTTCAGCCACAATTTGGATATTTTAGGAGAACAATAGCAAAGTTCGTTGCACTAATAACAGTAATAGATGATATTTATGATGTATATGGCACTTTGGATGAACTGGAGTGCTTCACAAATGCTGTTGAGAGGTTTGTAACATCAATGAGGCTATGTCTCGAATACTTTAAAGCTATCTCTAATGATGAAGCCGAAAATAGTATCACCAGTGAGTCACACGTTCCTCGTACGATCAAACGGCACCTGCACAACGAAAAGGAAGAACCTAGCAGAGAGTACCGGTGTGGTACCGGCCAAACACCCTCCGAAGGTCAAGTTAGAACTATTCTCACTGCTCTAGAGTGCTAGAGAGGGTAAATTATGCGTACCGTGTTTTATAAGGGTGCTTGGGTTTTTATAGTAGTAGATGGTTGACTCTCTTCCTTGGAGTAGAAGTCTTTTCCTTATAGGAGTCTTCTTGGGCGTATTTTACGGGATTCTTTCCATATAGGAGTCTTTAGGTTCCTTGAAACGCGGAGAGCAAGTTATTTTACTTATATATGTAAACGGGCAGTTCAATCAACTTGTAGACCCACGCCGTCAGTTTAGGATAACCCCGTCTGCCCAAGTTTACTCCCGTCTGCCTAATTACTCCTGTCAGTCTAATTTTACTTCCGTCAGCTTCAGGATGCCCGGTTACATGTGTGCTCTTCCTTTACTCCCCTGTCAGCCTTGAAGACTTGCTGACGGTACAGTTCCCTCTCGTCAGCTTTGTCAAGCTTGCCCGTCACCCTTATCTAACTAGTTTTATCCTCATCACTTGCCCCCTACTCCATACCTCCGTCAGACTTTGTACTGACGGGTTGTGGAGTTTGTTTTACTGGGATATCGTTCGCGTGGATTTTGTGCATTTAATGCCTTGGACAGGTGGCTTGCTCCTATTGGCTTTGCATTCGATGAGACGTCGCTTCGTCTTTCGCGCCATTTTTTTTCATATATAAACAGCACCTCCCCTCATTTTTCACTATTTCATTCTTGCTGATCTTGTGGAGAGGAAGATCGTCGCCCCCCTTTCGTCAGCTTTACTTCCGTCGGTTTATTTGGCGCTGTCTTTTAGAGTTGTCCAGAAAGCCTTCATACCGGTAAGTCTTCATTTTTCTTTCCTTCCTTCTTCTTTTCCCTTTGTTATTTTGCCTCATTAGTATGGTCGTCAGCCTAGGTACTTAGCTTAAACCCGTCACTTGTAGGTAGTCAGATGTCGAGTAACGCGTCTTGTGAGGAGTCGTCAGTCCGCGAAGGAGCGGGCTACGACGAAACCTTTGGCTCTGGAGATGAGTCAAACTTCTCCCTTCCGTCAGAGAGAGGGTCGTCAGCCCAATCTCCTGACGACGATGAGAGTTTTGCTGAGGGAGATGAGGATGAGGGAAGAGGGGATGGAAATGGCGAGGATGGAGTGGATGTTGACGGGGAGGACAGTGACGGGGATGAGAGATCCAGTGAAGGGACCTCAGAGGGTCCCGGAGATAATCGTCCCTTCATTCTTCCTGAGGATTGGGCCGTCAACAAATTTTCGCCTGGGATGAGTGACAAAGTTTTTAGGGAGTTACGGGTTCGTTATCAAATTCCAGACCACATTCCCCTCCGTCTCCCTACAGAGAATGAGAGGTGTTATTCCGGGAGGACAGCTGACGTTGGCATGTATGACGCCATGTTTGCTGCCGGTCTGAGATTACCGTTGACGGCTCTACACCGTCAGCTTGCTGACTTCCTTGGAATATCCGTCACCCAGATCGCCCCAAACGCCTGGAGGACTTTTATAGGATCTGAAATCCTTTGGGGCAGTCTTAGCGGAGGACACCGTCAGCTCACTTTAGAAGAATTCTTTCATTGTTATAGGCCTCACCACATCGCCTCGTCTAAGGGGACGTATCATTTTAATGCCAGGGAGAAAGGGCTAAGGCTAGTGTCGGATATGCCAGACTCAAACAGGAACTGGAAGAGTCGGTATTTTTTTGTTGAGGGGACGGATTGGGTTTGCCGTCAGGAGGAGTGGGCGACGATGCCCCGTGGTTACTTTGACAATACCTGGGCCTTCGTCAGGGATTCAGGTTAATCCCGTCAGCTATGAGGCTCGTGTGTTTTCTGAGGCGATGCTAACAATACTTTTTATTTCTTTCAGCTTATACCCGCCCTCACATAACTGACGAGCAGGAGGAGTTTATCCAACGGATTCTGGAAATTCCTTTGGAAGAACGTAAGTGTAGGGATTTGATCACCCTTGACACCCTTCACTTATACTGTGGGGGTCCAGATCCGTCAGCGGAAGCTCGAAAGTTGGAAGAATTTGCACGCCGTCGTGAGTAGGCTTTAATTTATCCCGTCAGTTTTTTATTCTTCCGTTACCTACCTTAATGGTGTTCTTTGTGTTGTAGAAATGGACTCTGCGAAGCAAAGGATAAGGGCCGCCGCAGCCCGTCAGAAGGAGGAGAGAAAGAATAAGGAGGCGGCAGGGGAGGCCTCGTCAACTCCAAAGGTCGTCGCTAAGGCGACGAAGAGGAAGCCTGACGGTGATGACAGCCGTCCCTTAAAGAAAGCTGCCGTCACTCCAAGGGACGAACCACTGAAGGAGAAGTCCCTTCCCAAGCCTAGTCATGGTGCGGGCAAGGGGGTGATGACTTCTGCCGGTCCCGTCAGCGAGGGCCCCTGCCGTCTCCTGACCCACAAGGATTATGCCGTCGGGGAGGTTGGGTCCCTGATTAAACCGACGGATATTGAACCTTGTGACCAGGTGGGGACGGAGGAACTAGGGGCGTCAGCCCTTTTTGACCTTACCAGGGTATGTTTACTAAAATTTTGTTTGGGGAAGCTTTGCTTTGCTTTGGTATACTTTTCAACTGACGGATGTGTTTTCTTAGGCCTTGGTTCGTGTCAAGGCCCTTCAAGATCGTTGTGTGGCGAAGGAGGGGGTCGTCACTCGAGTCCGCAGTCACAATAAAAGCCTGATGAACCAGCAAGCTCAGTACAAGGATGCCGTCCGTACCCTCAACACGGAGCTGCAAGAAGTTAAGGAGAAGCTGACGGAGAGCGGTAGTCGGAGTGATAAACTCCAGGAAGAGGTGACGGCACTGAGCGAAAAGCTGCAGACGGCGGGGGCTGACGCGATCAGAGATTTCAAAGCGTCGCAGGCTTTCTTTGACTCGTGTGGCGAATATTATGGCACCGGGTTTGAAGACTGCCTTCAGCAAGTCGCGTCGGCCTACCCGGAGTTGGATTTATCCGGGATCACCATGGGTGATGGAGACGACAGCCTCCGTCAGTCTACTCCGAGGCGCGACGACAGCGTGGTCCTGGCCCAGCCTGCTGCTAATCCTGCTGCTTCTGATTCTCCTGCTGTGATTGTGGATGCTGACGGCAAGAATGCTGATGTTCCTGCCCCTTAGCTCTTATTTTGTATTTTGGCTATGTATAAAACAGTTGTAGTTGTAATTTTCAAACAATCTTTAAGTGTTCTCTTTGTTTCCCTTGGGCTTTTGTTTGTGTATAGTTGTGTTTAATTTCCGTAACTTTTATATCCCTTTGTTGATGGTGGCCTTAGACGAAATTTTGGTAATTATTCTCGTCTACTTGGATTACGTCAGCTATTTTGCACTGTTGGAAGCCCCCGTTGGCATGAATGCCGTGCCTAGGCCTTAAGCTCCGTCGGCTTGATGACCGTTGGTCTACAGCCCTTGCTACTGTTTTAAGGTCGTCAATCTCTTAAATCCGTCATTTTGATGACTCATTATTGTATGTCTTGGTTTGAGGGCTATGTCCATACAATGATCGCTTTATCTAATGGTCGTCAGCCTTTTTAGCTTCTAGCTTCGATGTTTTTAACATCATTTTAGCTCGTCAGTTTCTTAGGACTTGATGTTTTTAACATCCCCCCTTTTTTTTTTTAGGACCTTGTCCCTATGATGATTGTTTCATCTTTTAGACCGTCGGCTTTTTAGAGATTTTTTTTGGACCGTCGGCCTTACCTTTGATGTTTTTGACACCTTTTTGGCCCGTCAGCTTTTTTAAGCCTTGATGTATTTTAACATCTTTCATGGCCCGTCGGCTTTTTAAGCCTTGATGTATTTTAACATCTTTCATGGCCCGTCAGCCTTAGCCTTGATGTCTTTGACATCTTTCTTGGTCCGTCAGCCTTTTAAGCCTTGATGTATTTTAACATCTTTCATGGCCCGTCGGCTTTTTAAGCCTTGATGTATTTTAACATCTTTCATGGCCCGTCGGCTTTTTAAGCCTTGATGTATTTTAACATCTTTCATGGCCCGTCAGCCTTAGCCTTGATGTCTTTGACATCTTTCTTGGTCCGTCAGCCTTTTAAGCCTTGATGTATTTTAACATCTTTCATGGCCCGTCGGCTTTTTAAGCCTTGATGTATTTTAACATCTTTCATGGCCCGTCGGCTTTTTAAGATTTCCCGGACCGTCGGCCTTAGCCTTGATGTCTTTGACATCTTTTTGGTCCATATGTTGTGGACTTAGTGGTTTTGGTTGCGGACTTACTAGATCGTAGAAAAAATACACCAGTAATTTCTGAAAAAACTCCTCTTATTGCCATGCATTCAAAAAGTAATTAAAAGTAAATCCTGCCCCTTGGGCTAAAAAGAAGAATTATTGCAAAAAATTAAAGTAAATGATAGTTCTGAGGAGTGAGACTAAAGTCTTGCCGGAATGTAAAATAAGAAAAAGTTCAACTTCATGCCGTCGCTCCTACTGGTAGTATTTTCGTAAGTGCTCGGTGTTCCATGGGTGCGGCAGTTTCCTTCCTTCCAACGTCTCTAGATGGTACGTGCCTTTCCTTTGCCATGACGTGACTCTGTAGGGTCCTTCCCAATTGGGGCCGAGTTTCCCTTGGGTAGGGTCTTTAGCGGCTCCCATGACCTTTCTAAGAACAAGGTCTCCAACCTGGAAGTCCCTGTGTCGAACCCGGGAGTTGTAATGTTTAGCCATACGGTCCTGGTACCGAGCGAGCCTTTGTTCTGCTATTGCCCTGATTTCATCTATCAGGTCCAACTGTAGTCGCATAGCTTCGTCATTTTTGTTCCCGTCGTGGTTGTGCACCCTGTAGCTTGCGAGCCCAACTTCTGCTGGAATGACTGCTTCGCCTCCGTACGTCAGCCGGAATGGTGTTTCTCCTGTGGGTGTTCTTGCTGTCGTCCTGTAAGCCTATAACACGCTTGGCAATTCATCGGGCCATATACCCTTTGCCCCCTCGAGCCGAGTCTTGATAATCTTGAGCAAGGATCGGTTCGTTACTTCGACTTGGCCATTAGCTTGAGGGTGGGCGGGGGAGGAATAGTGGTTCTTTATTCCTAGTTGCGAGCAGAAATCTCGAAATGAGTCGTTGTCGAATTGCCGTCCGTTGTCCGAGACGAAGACTCTAGGAATGCCAAACCTGCATATGATGCATCTCCAAACAAAGCTTCGTACGTTTTTCTCCGTAATTGTGGCCAAAGCTTCGGCTTCTACCCATTTTGTGAAATAGTCGATGCCTACCACCAGAAACTTTAGCTGTCGTGCTGCTGTAGGGAAGGGTCCCATAATATCTAAGCCCCACTGTGCGAACGGCCACGGGGCCGTCATTGGGGTCAGCTCTTCGGTTGGTTGCCTAATAATGTTGCTGAACCTTTGGCACTTGTCACAGGCCCTGACATAGGCTTCGGCGTCCTTCTGCATGGTGGGCCAAAAGTACCCTGCTCGCACCAGCTTGTGTACCAACGATCTGGACCCTGAGTGGTTTCCGCAGATTCCTTCATGTACCTCTCTCATGACGTAGTCTGCCTCTTCCGTACCCAAGCATCTTAAATATGGTCGGGAGAAACCTCTTTTGTAAAGGACGTCTTTTATTAGGACGAACCTCGCCACCTGGACCTTAAGTCTCCTTGCTGCTTCCTTCTCGTCTGGTAAGACCCCGTTTTTCAAGTATGAAACTAACGGCGTCGCCCAGCTTCTGTCGGAGCATATTTCCTGCATGTTGCTGAGGTTTATTAGTGGAGAAAGCTGTATGAAGGAGAGTACATTACCAGGGATGACCATTTGTTCTGCTGAGGCGGCTTTCGCGAGGCGGTCGGCTCGCTCGTTTTCTTCTCTAGGAATTTGGACGACTTTAGCTTCTAGGTCATCCACTCTCGCCTTTACTTCACCAAGGTACTTCTTCATCTTTTCGCCCTTGCACTCATAGTCTCCATTTATTTGGTTAGTGATGACCTGTGAATCGCAATAGATGACTACCCTCGCGGCTCCTGCCGCTTTGGCAAGGTCGAGCCCTGCTATCAGAGCCTCATACTCTGATTTATTGTTAGTGGCAGGGAAATCAAGACGGACCATACATTCAATGGTGTCTCCTTCGGGCGATAATAGCACAATGCCGGCCCCTGCGGCTTGTTTGTTAGATGACCCGTCCGTATATATGCTCCATTGAGGGGACTCTGCTGCCCCCTTGTCTTCATCATGAGTGAACTCAGCTATAAAGTCGGCGACGACCTGTCCTTTGATGGCAGTCCGTGGGCGGTATTGAATATCAAATTCGCTCAGTTCTATGGCCCATAGTGCCAATCGTCCCGCGGCCTCGGGACTGCTCATTGCTCGCCTTAAAGGCTTGTCAGTCAGGACGTTCACCGTATGGGCTTGGAAGTATGGTTTGAGTTTGCGGGCTGCCGTAACCAATGCAAAGGCAAGTTTTTCCATGGGCGGGTATCTTTCTTCGGCCCCATGAAGCGTGCGGCTTGCGTAGTACACGGGCTTTTGCACTTTCTCTTCTTCTCTGATTAAGGCCGCGCTAACTGCTGCGGGGGAGACGGCTAGATAGAGAAAAAGCTCCTCTCCTGGCTGCGACGGGCTTAGTAATGGTGGGGAGGAGAGGTAAGCCTTCAATTCTTCGAAAGCTTGTTGGCATTCGTCAGTCCACTCGAAGGATTTCTTCAATGTTCGGAAGAAGGGTAAACACTTGTCCGTGGCCCTTGACACGAACCTGTTTAGTGCTGCTATCATTTCGTTGAGGCTTTGCACCTCCTTCACATTTCTTGGTGGTGCCATATCCAGGATGGCCTGGATCTTGTCCAGATTTGCTTCGATGCCCCTCTGAGACACCATGAATCCTAAGAATTTTCCTGCCGTTACCCCAAAGGCACACTTTCCTGGATTGAGCTTCATATTGTAGGAGCGAAGTGTGTCGAATGTTTCTTTGAGATCTCCCAGATGATCTTCCTCCCTTCGGCTCTTCACCAACATATCGTCCACATAGACTTGGACATTACTCCCAATCTGCTGCGCGAACATTTTGTTCATGAGTCTCTGGTACGTTGCGCCTGCGTTTTTTAGGCCGAAGGGCATCACCTTGTAACAGAAGAGGCCTTGGCTGGTTACGAACGACGTTTTCTCTTGGTCGGCTTCATGCATTCGGATTTGGTTGTACCCCGAGAAGGCGTCCATAAAGCTCAGCAGCTGGTGTTGAGCCGTGGAGTCTACTAGGATATCGACCCTCGGGAGGGGGTAGCTATCCTTGGGGCAGGCCTTATTGAGATCGGTGAAGTCCACGCACATCCGCCATTTCCCGCTTGCCTTCTTGACCATCACCACATTTGCTAACCAGTCGGGATAGTATACTTCTCTAATAAAACTTGCTTCCCGTAGCTTTCTGACTTCTTCTGCTATGGCTCGGTCTCGCTCGGGGGCAAACACTCTCTTCTTCTGTCTGATAGGTGGAAAGGCAGGCGATACGTTCAACCTATGCACCATGACTGAAGGATCTATTCCCGGCATATCTTCATGATCCCACGCGAATACGTCCTGATTGCGTCTGAGGAAGGTTATGAGCTCCTGACGGATCGTGGTGTTAGCGAGCGTTCCGATTTTGGTCGTTCGACTAGGATCGGAATTGTCAAGGGGTATCTCTTCCAACTTCTCGACCGGCTCTGTTACCATCCGGCGCTCTTCTATGCTTAAAGCCTGAACCTGATCCTCCATTTCCATCATGGCTATGTAGCATTCGCGTGCGGCCATCTGACTCCCGCGCAGCTCGCCTACTCCGTAATCAGTCGGGAACTTGATCATTAGGTGATAGGTGGAAGTTACTGCCTTCCATGAGTTGAGCGTGGGTCGCCCGAGGATAGCGTTGTAGGCTGATGAGCAATCGACCACCAAGAATGTCACATCCCTGGCTATTTGCTGAGGGTAATCGCCTACAATGACGGATAATGTGACTGCGCCTAATGGGAATACCCGGCTCCCGCCGAAGCCAACAAGCGGGGCGTTGGTTGGGATCAACCGCTCTTTGTCGATCCTCATCTGCTGGAACGCTGTATAGTATAGAATATCCGCTGAACTGCCATTGTCGACCAGCACCCGGTGCATGTTGTAGTCCCCCACACGCAGGCTGACGACGAGCGCATCGTCATGTGGATGGTGAAGGCGTCGCGCGTCTTCCTCTGAGAATCCGATTATGGGACCTTCTTTCCGTGCTATTTTTGGCACGACTCCCGTCAGCTGAACATTTTGTACCATCCGAAGATAGGTCTTGCGGGCTTTCTTGGATGACCCGGCGGCAGCCGTTCCCCCTACGATCATCCTGATATCCCCGATCGGAGGCCTCGGTCGCTCATTGTCCCGTCGGGGGTGCTGGTCTTGTGCGGGGGGATCCGCTCTCTCCTTGCTAACGAATCTTTGCAGCTTTCCTTGTCTGATGAGGGCCTCAATCTGCTGCTTGAGGTCATAGCAATCAGCCGTGTCGTGGCCGTGGTCGCGGTGGAAATGGCAATACTTATCCCTGGAACGTTTGTTGGGGTCGCTCTTCAGTTTTCCTGGGAACGTCAGAGCCTCTTCGTCCTTGATTTGCATAAGGACTTGATCCACCGGGGCTGTTAGCGGAGTGAAGCTCGTGAATCTTCCCCCCATTGGTCTAGGGCGTCTTTCTTCCCTCCGGTCTCCTGTTCTTGTCTTCTTGCGGCCTTGGTCCTGCCGATTGTCTTCCTGTCGTTCTCTTTTCCTGGGCTTCTCTTCCCGAGCTAGTAGGGCATCTTCAGCGTTCATATACTTCGTGGCGCGGTAAAGAACTTCCGACATGGTCTTAGGGTCGTTTTTGTATAGGGAAAACAAAAACTTTCCCTTCTTCAAGCCATTCGTGAATGCCGCAACAAGGATCTTATCGTCGGCTTCGTCGACTGAGAGTGCCTCTTTGTTGAAGCGGGAGATGTAAGCCCTTAAAGTTTCATCTTCTCGCTGTTTCATGCTCATCAAGCACGCTGTAGACTTCTTGTATCGATGGCCTCCAATGAAGTGTGCGGTAAACTGAGCGCTGAGCTCTTTGAAGGTGCCGATGGAGTTTGGTGCCAGTCGGCTGAACCAAATTCTCGCTGCGCCCTTCAATGTTGTGGGGAAGGCCCTACACATGATGGCGTCCGCTACTCCTTGAAGGTGCATTAGGGTCTTGAAGGTCTCCAGGTGGTCCAGCGGGTCCTTGACCCCGTCATAACTGTCTATTTGTGGCATGCGGAATTTGCTTGGTAAAGGGTAGGAGTTGACGGTGGCGGTGAACGGCGAGTCAGTTCGGTTGACAAGGTCGTCCAGGTCGCTTGATACTCGTCCCTTGAGAGCATTCATCATAACCTCCATTTGTTCCTTCATGGCCTGCATCTCCACGATAACAAGTGGCGGAGCAATCTCTGCGAGGGAGGGGATGCTCGTGTTCTGCCGTTCTGGTTTGCTCGGGGCGTTGCTGGCCTGGGGGCCTTCCTGATTTCTCCTGTCGGTGCTAGTTCCCTCTTGCTCGGCTCCTTGGTTGTTGGGGGCTGCATTCTTCTGTCTCAGCTGCTCTTCTAGGTCGTGATTTTGTTTGGTGAGGCGCTCTACGGCAGCGGCGAGTGTCCTCACCTGTCTTTCAAGAGCAGTCGTAGGGGCTTCTTCTTCTTGAGCGTCGTTGGTTGTCGCCATTGAGCGAGTGAGTACCATGTAACTCATTTGTCTAGGAAGCGAGAACGCGCTACGTTTCCCACAGACGGCGCCAACTGATGAAGCCGAAAATAGTATCACCAGTGAGTCACACGTTCCTCGTACGATCAAACGGCACCTGCACAACGAAAAGGAAGAACCTAGCAGAGAGTACCGGTGTGGTACCGGCCAAACACCCTCCGAAGGTCAAGTTAGAACTATTCTCACTGCTCTAGAGTGCTAGAGAGGTAAATTATGCGTACCGTGTTTTATAAGGGTGCTTGGGTTTTTATAGTAGTAGATGGTTGACCTCTCTTCCTTGGAGTAGAAGTCTTTTCCTTATAGGAGTCTTCTTGGGCGTATTTTACGGGATTCTTTCCATATAGGAATCTTTAGGTTCCTTGAAACGCGGAGAGCAAGTTATTTTACTTATATACGTAAACGGGCAGTTCAATCAACTTGTAGACCCACGCCGTCAGTTTAGGATAACCCCGTCTGCCCAAGTTTACTCCCGT